>NW_024426663.1:65378322-65820639 GCF_017311325.1 Ursus maritimus
GGGGGAACACAAGCAGGGGAAGTGGGAGAGGGAGAAGCAGGAGCCCAATGAGAGGCTCGATCCCAGAACTCTGGGATCACGACCTGAGCCGAAGGCAGATGCTAAACAACTGAGCCACCCAGGTTCTTCTTATCATCATTTATTCTTTGTCCACACGCTACCGCCTCAGGGTTGCCGCCCCTGACCACCTTGTCAACACCAGTCTCACCTTGTGCAGAAACTATCACATCATTCCGCTTTATTTTTTTAAAGAGTTGTTGCTCTTATTATTTTATTCATTTATTTGCTACCCCCCCCCCATGTTTCTCTCAACTAGAAATAAAAGTCGAGGTCACTTTCCATCTTGTTGTGTTCAACCTGGTATCTCCCCGCTAGTGTGTATCACAGAGCCTGGTACCTATAGTTTGCTCAGTAGATATTTGTAGGATCGGTAAAATAAATGTTATATGTCTTGTTCATCTTTCCAGCCATTTCTGATCAGTTCACATTTAAAAGTAATTAAACGCATGAAAGGCTACATACAGTGACCACAAGCAGATTTCAAACAAATGGACGATTCAGAGAACTTTTTAAACGATGTTATTATCTGCATGGGATTTTTTAATGTGCCAAATCTCTGACAAAGAACAGAAGACAAAACTGTTAAAAAGTTGTCAAATACTTTTGCACTGAGGCAGTGGGAGTTTGGAAAGAATAAATGTGATTCTGGTGTATTTTTGAAGTCATGGTTTTTGGGAAAAGGCAGGGATCGAAAACTACAAATGACTAAATATGGCTTTCGGGAACTTGTCATTTAATTGTTTTTTGTCCAATCACTCCTCGCTGTTGAGGCCAGTACTCACAGTGGATTTTCTTCTTCCAAACATTGCACTCAGAAGGGACGATGCTAAGGGAAAGTGGGGGCAGTGCTGAAATAGCCCCATCTAAGGTCCCTGCAGAGCAAGACAGTCTGTTGTAACCTACATAATTTCAAGGAGAAAGTGCCACACTGATACTGAGTGGAATATTTATGTTGGTGTGATATAGCCCTTTTCTAAAAGTTGGGGAGACGTGGAGGATAGAGAGGAAAGGGAAATATACTTAGTGTACTCTCGAAAGAAACAATGCCGGAGTAGGAATTTTCATCTTTGAAATTCTGGCGCCACCCCGTGGTCAATGAATCCTGTTTTAGAGTCATTTTCTTAACCGGTTGTCCTCAAACTTTCTGCTCTGTCTCAGAACCACACTGTGAACTTGTACAAATACCCCACTCCTATAGATTTCAGAATTCTACAGGGGCTTGGGCATCAGAGTTTTGAAAATGAGTTTCCCAGGTAAAACTGTACAATTTTTGGTTTGCTCTTTAAAAAAAAAATAATCACACATCAAGTGGCTCTCCATGGAGGTGTTTCTGGTTGTCTTGCAGTAAGTCTGTCCTAGAAAGAACAACCTGGCCACAGATCACTTTAATTGAGGTAACAGTGTCTGAAAGGAGAAGCTCCAGTAATTCATGGAGATCCAAGATTTGCATGACCATCTCAGGGGCTCCAGAGATTTCCCAGGAGACCTCTTATATAAGGCTTTCTGAGGTGTCCCCAGGACATGAAACTTCACATATGATCGTAGACTCAGAGTAGCAGGTGCGGCTGGGACAGTGATTCACCTGTGCGTGGCTGCCCTCAGATTTCAGCTGTGGCCGTCCTGGACAGTTCCCTGCAGGCTTCCGTTCATTTTAAGGCGATAAGGTTCCCCTTCAAGTGCTTCACCTAATGCCCCAGGATTTCCTTGGGGGCTGTAGGTGCTGTAAGAAACTTTCTAGGCTATGGCATATGCCCAGCTTGGAAGCACAGGGGAGGTTAACACATCTGGGAGCAACTCTAGATCAGTGGGGAGGGGGACCAATGGGTCAATACTCCTGCCTTTTCCGCTTCGGGGTAGGGCCTCATGAAGGGTTATGAAGGGCAGGCTCAGGACTTTATCCCATAGGCAGAAGTGTGTTCGAAAGGAAGAATGGTGGCAGGGAGCATTTTAATTAGGACCTTAGGTCTATTTGTCTTAGGTGGTAACATGGAAGTGGTTTGGGAAGTAAACGGGGGGAGAAACAGATATTAGGAGTTAAGTATAGTTGCTCCAATTTGAAATAAATTGGGACTAAATTAGGCAGAAAACTGAAGTAGAAATTTAAAGTGGGAGACCTGATAGTGAAACCCCAACTCTAGTAGGCTGTTTTCCTCACTGAATGGGTGTGTTACATCATGAAATGGGCTCGGGGTGCCGCTCTCATTGACCTGTTGCTGTGTCACACACCCCCCCTCAAATTTAGGGGCTTACACAAGCCATTTGTTGTTGTTGTTCATAAAGTTGGGCTGGACTCAGTGGGGCATTTCCTCTGCTGCTCTTATCTGCATGTAGTTGTCTTCTGTATGCTTGTTGGTCAGTGTATCAGTCAGGGTTCTCCAGAGAAACAGAACGTATAGGATGTATCTAGATACACATGAGAAGATTTATTGCAGGAATTGGCTCAGGCAGTTTCGGAGGCTGAGAAGCCCCCCAGGTCTGCCGTCTGCAAGCTGGAGAGCCAGGAAAGCTGGTGGCATCATTCCGTCCAAGCCTGAAGGCTGAGAGCCAGGAGCTCCAGTGTCTGAGGGCAGGAGGAGATGGATATCCCCTCAAAAAGAAGGAGAAGCTGTCCTTTCTTCCCCTTTTTGTGCCAACAGATTGGATGCTACCTGTCCGCACTGGTGAGCTCAGATCTCTTCACTCAATCTACCGAATCAAATGCTAATGTCTTCCAGAAACATCCTAGCAGACACACCAAGACATGTTTTACTAGCTATCTGGGCATCTGTGAGGCCGGTCAGGTTGATACAAAAAATTAGCCATCACTATCAGGGACTGCAGCCCAGAGAGCTTGTCTTTGCTCCACACGCTGTCCTCCCCCAGTAGGCTAGCAGAGGCTTCCTCCTGGACAGGCAATAGATCCAGGGGGTGGCCTCAAAGCGGCAAGGCTCTTGAAGCCTGAGCTCAGAGTCACTTTCATCACATCTGCCTCACGGTGTTGGTCAAGCAATCACAAGGTGACCCACTTGTGTGGAAGTAGACTCACTCCCCTGTTGGAAAGAGCTAAACTAATTTAAGACCGCTTTTAATTTACTACAGTGTATTTGAGTAGCCAATGAAATGAACTTTGGGTGTCCTCTCATATCTGGATTTGGATTTGAAACCGGAAATCAGACTACTCATTTGGTGACCAGTCCCACCTCTTCTCTCTTCTGTGGCAAAGATCCCAACGTCCCTATTCCTGTTCCTGATAAACAGTTTAAATCTGTAACAAGTTGAGTCAACCTTCTCTAAGTGGAAGGGTTGAAGGAAAAGCTTAGATTAAAAAAAAATTTCCCCCCCAGATTCACTGGAATCAATTAATGTATTTAAAAAACTGTAGTAAATGTACCTCAAATAAGTTATATTTTAAACTAGTGAAAGTTGGGTGGGTTTTTTTGTGTGTGTGTGTGAATTTGGGTTTTTCGTAAGGGAGAAGAAAATGGTATTTTTATATTCAGAATATGGCACTGATATTTATGAGATTATTTTGACAATTGCCCTAAAAAACATTTTCACAATGGAATAAGAGTAATTTATGCTTTAAATACTTTTAATTTTATGAAGCACTAGTAAAAATTTCTGTATCTTAAATATTATAATTAGCTGGTAGCAGTAGCTTATTAATTTTATAAAATTTATGACATGGTAGTTCACCATAATGGAAATCCAAAAACTTACAAAGCAAGCTTTTAATAACCTGTGTTTAAAAGAAGCAGAAACAGAAGGTGCCTGGCTGACTTTGTCGGTAGTGTGTGTGACTCTTGATCTCAGAGTTGTAGGTTCAAGGCCCACAGTGGGCGTAGAGATTACTTAAACATAAAAATGTCTTGAAAAAAATAAAAAAAAAGAGCAGAAACAGAATGAAAATGCTTTTTTTGGGGAGGAATTGTTTGGTCACATACCATACGGTGTGAGAAAGGGTGTGGCAAAACCTGATCCCTCACGGAGGTGTGGCCTTCAGACCAGTGGTAGAGCTGCATAGGCAGAAGAAAAGGCAAGATTTTGTGAAAGAGATTAGAGCAAAGACAGCCTGAATCAAAATCTTTTCCAAAGGGCCAATTTTATTTTCTTTTGAACCAAGATAGATGTTTCACTTCTGGGCATTTCTTTCCAAGACCCTTTTTCTGGCTTATCTCACAGGGCGCTGTTTGCTACTCCATTTCTCGCCTCAAACAGCTGCTTCTTAATAGTTGACTTCAGGTTATTTCGAAAGGTCATCTTATTCACTGTTTCCTCTTTTGGCTAAAGCTTTTGTATTCTAACGTTGAGCTCCACGTGTCTCAAGTGTTTTTCTCAGAAGGCTGGCTCGTTTGTGTAGATGCTCCTGAAAGAGAGAGAGAAAGAGAGAGGGGGGAAGGGAGGGAGGGGAGGGAGGAGAGAGGGAGGGTGGGGGAGGAAGGAAAGGAAGGAAGGAAGAAAAGAAAGAAGAAAGAAAGAAAGAAAGAAGGAAGAACGAGAAAGGAGAAAGAAAAAGAAAAAAAGAAGGCTTCCGCGTAGCGATGACAAGGAGCAAACTGTTGGCACAAGCAAAAACTGAGATGCGTCTCAGCAAGATCATTTGGAGCAAAAGAAACCAGACACGAGTGTCCACTGTATGAGTCGATTTATGTAAAATTCAAAACCACGGAAAGTTAATGTACCAGAATATGGGTTACTTCAGTAGGTAGTCTGGAGAGTGCGTGAAGAGCCGCTTTTGTGTATGACTTAGGTCCTGGCGACGTTGGTGGGCTTCCTTTGTGAACATTTATCGAGCTGTGCACTTAGGATTTGTGCACTTCTCGATTTCCTTGTTACAGTTCTTTAAAAAGTGGAGCAGTAAAGGAAACACGGTTCTTTTCATTGACTTCAGGGAAATCTGAGTTTGGGTATCTCTAGTGGTTTGTTAAGGAAAGAATCGTTAAGTTGGCAACATTTCTATGTTTTTCAGACTCACGTTTTAGTGCAGTATTGATTTTGATCTCATTGGGTTTCAGTGTCCATCTGAACCACACTTAGGAGGCCACACATCCAATAAGTCAGTGGCATTAGAAACAGTATGAGAACAGTACAAAGCAATGCAAAACATCGCATGATTAGCATTGCAGTGCTGTAGGACTGTATTTTATTGAAAAAACAATTGTCATGTTTCACTAAGCCTAGAAAACCTAAGAGGAAACTGGAAACTAAATATTGATATCACTGAAACCAATATTATCTAGATAAATTCTCTCTCTCTCTCGTTTCCTCAAAATACTATCTAAGACTAAGTCATTTGACAATTCTTGGTTGATTGTTCAGCAGAAAGTTCTGTGTATTTCTTGGAAGGGGAAAAGAAAAGGAAGTCATAAAGACTGGTAAAGTTAATGAAATATTTCACATTTGCCAATAGTCACATTTAAATGTTACTTCTATATTGTTGGCCGACTTCTTTGTTTTCCATAGTGGTATTGAGGATCTCTCACGGTGCCTCTTCCAAGAGTTTTCGATAATAATGGGATGTTGGCCATAATGCCTGAATTCGTCATTCTCTCCTGAAAGTAGAAAGAGTTCAAATGTTAACAAAGACACCATCCTTAAGACTCTGTCCCTTGCATACAAGCTGGAAGTTAGTGGAGAAAACATAGGTTAGCAATGTCAGCTGCTGCTGATGTATCAGGGCTCCCAGTGTAAGGGGTGGAGATGCACCTCATCCTTGGGACTCAGAACTTCAGCTGCACTGAATGTTTGATCCCATCCGGTTGTACGTCTGGTCTCCAGGTTGAGGGATTGAATTCACCTCAACGAACATTTATTGAGGGGAAGTTAACGTACAAAACATTAGGGATAAAGCCAGAATTGGGAGAGAGGTAAATATTTACATCAGATCATAATACAATATAATGCATGGCATTGTATAGAGATATAGAAATGGGTTCACAGGCAGAGAAAAGAAAGCAGCTAACTCTGCTGGTTGCACGAAAGGCTATGGAGGAGGATCTTACAAGAGGAGTGAGAATTAGCCACGTCGACCAGCTGGGAAGGACATTACAGGAATGCACAGAGGCTTGAGTTTCCATGGAGAGAGCAGGAAATGGTGGGAAGTCTGTTATGTTACGCGCTGGGAGAGCTGGGGGTGCTGGGAATGGAGCAGGAATCCCAGGCGAGGTTCTGGGAAGGTCTTGGATGCCCTGGGAAGGAGTTTGGATTTCGCTCGAAGAGCAGTAGAAGGGTTGTAAAAAGGGGAGTAGCACGATCCTCCCTGTGTTTTAGGAGGGTGTAAGGTCAGCAGTGGTGTGGGTGATGTGCCGTAGAGGGGAAAGCAGACAAGAAGGCCAGTTCGGAACTGTTGAAATAATCAACACTTTGAACCAGACTAAAGAAGCAACTTCTCGGAAGGCTGATTTCATCCTGGGTTTACATAAGTTATGGGATGTAGATGAAGGGATACTTTAAGAGCATGAGAACAGTAATGTGGATAAATTTTAATGATATAGAAAGATGTTCAGAAGATATTGTTGAGTAAAAAAGTTTACAAAAACACAAGCAATGCGATTTGGAACAGCCCCCTCCCCCTATCGATGCATCCATACCTCTACAGAGAAAAAAGACAGAGAATATACTGTATGAAAATGTTAACAATAATATTTACTTTCCGGTAGGCCTTTTGGTAATTTGAGGAAAAGCGACACAGATGCCCGATTAAGAATATAGTATGGAGGAGCTCAGACCCTATTGAAACCTAGTGGATAGTCTGGCATTTCAGGAGGAGAGGGGGATTTGCAGAACCAAGAGGAGTAGATAGAAGGGTCAAAAGACACAAATAAAATATAAATAGAAAAATAAAAAATATGAGCACAGAATGTGGAAATGGAGTTATTGAACTGAAAGAGAAGACATGAAAACAATTTTATTTAAAGTTCGTGTTTAAGTTTATCTCTGGATGCTTTTCAAGTTGTTTCTAGTTGTGGAGCCTAAGGATGTCTCTCTGTGAAGGTGATGGTGGTGGTTTGAATGGCCTGTTTAAGGACTTTTCCTTCCAGTTGTAGGATCCCTCATATCATCTGGTTCCACTGTTACCACTATATGAACAGGACTAATGGTCTTATATTACCCCTTGTATTATTTTAAGTATTCTTTTTCTGAGTTTTTCACAAAATAAGATTGTCCACAGATTCAAGATTGATAGAATTGATGCTTTTGGAGAAGACAGCTTACATGCCGTTGTGTGGGGCCAAATTGGTTTTACTGATTCAGAAGCAAACCTCATAGAAGGGTTGGGGTTTGAAGAGGTAGCTATGGGAAGGAGGGGGGATTTAGAACTGAAAGAGAAGAAGAGGAATAGAATCCCTGAGGTAATTTGCAGGGGGATAAATGCATTTATGATGAAAAAGGTTAGTAGTCACACTGCCATTTTTTATTTCACTGTTACAAGAAAATAATGTTCAAGGGAAGAAGGACCAATATTAAGGCGGTCAACCAAGCCCACTTGGGTTTGTATTAAGTGCCTCTGAGGAACCATCTCTTGAAACTGCTCATCCTCCTGGGTCCTCGATGACCCAAGTTCACCTCCTTTGCTTCTTTAGATCTCAGGCCTTGGTTGCTTGGTCTACATATTGATCTCCACCACTCATTCTTTCAACAGTAGTTCTTTCTGGTTATGTAACTTCTCTTTGCTTTGGTCCCTTCATTTTTAAAGGTATAGGGTTAGCTTTGATTGCTTTAAACAATTAAAAATCATGGACCTCTTGAAGCAGGTAAGCTTAGAGCTTTGCTGGTTGAAGTTGGGGTAGAAAGGCTGAGTTCATCTGGCTCTTCTTACTCTCCCAAGTGCTCCCTAAAGGGGCACCCGTGGAGCCAGATTTGAAAACCATGGGACCTGAATCTGCTTCCCAGAGTCAGGAGAGGTTATCGTGGCTTTGAGTACTTAGGGAAAGTAAAGACATGTGTGGAGATGATACTTTGCTTTTCCACATTACATTTTCAGTTGGTTTTCTTCACAAGAAACATTTGTAGATCTGTGGTCCTCTAGTAGTTGGGCACCCAGGATCAGCTCTGATGTTGGAGACAATGAAATGTAGTTCTCAGAGACAGGAAAGCAGTTTTCCAGACCTGCCGCTGTCTTGCTGAGGGGTCTTTGGAAAAATGCCCGGGATCCTCACATCTCATTTCTCCCTCGTTTTTCCATAAAGACCTCTAACTGACTGGAATGTGCATCCTTTTGAGGTTCTGGGAAAAGAAGGAGCTGGTATCGGTCTTTCAAATTGATGTGTTTGTTCTCAGTTGAGTGGATGAGGTTTGAACTCTTCTGGACCTTGATGTGTCTCTGAGAATCTCCTAGGTCGGTAGAATACTCTTAACCACTTGCCTTCTACGGGCTCACGTAAAGAAAATTGTTATTACATCTTTTGTGGAAGGCATTTTCTGCTTCTATTTTGGTCTTCCCCTTTGAGCGTATTGTGTGAAAAGAGGGGAGGATTATCCTCCTTTAAGGGAAAAAGAATCATTTCATCGTTTGGTTGCTGTGTCAGGGGTCCAAGTCATTTCTAGTAGCTGGCCCTTCTCTGACCCTCCGAGTCTGCCGGTTAGCACCGACCGCAGAGAGCTTGGAGGAACACTTTAAGGGAATGATTCAAGGCAGCAGAAACCTCTTATGCCCACAACCTAACAACCTTTCTTGGGATTCATTCAAAAGGCGTATCTCGGACCTCTACTTTGTGGCTTTCGAAGTAATATATCTTCATTAGGACTTAGAAGTAAACATATATTTTTAAAGCTCGAAGAAGGAAGCAATTTGTCTTGAGCACAGATTTGATCTTTAGAGAGAGGTGAACAGCCAACTTTTTTCAGCAAAAGCTAAGGATGATGAATGAAACACCCAGGGCTAGGAAGGCCTCTTCACGGCAGAGAGAGTTATCTTTAGAAGGGTTTTTAAATCCACACGCATCTAGCTACCTGGCTAAGGAGTACCTGATCAGTGACTTTTTCATGGGATTTTTCAGAAGAATAAAACCCCAGTATTATATCTTGCATTTGTGAAAGAGTCGATATCCACAGTATCAAAGAAATATATCTTGCAAATTATAACTCCTTAGAGTCTTTGTTGAAAGAGGGTAAGCGCTCTCCGTCTGCCTGGTGCACTGTCTACAAAATACATGAGGCTTGTCCTTTGGAAACGTGCCATCTAAGGGAGGGCATGCACAATTCTTTGACTTTTCCTTTATATGGGTCTTTTTGTATTTAGACCCTCCTTTTTTTTTTTAAGATTTTATTTATTTTGAGAGAGAGAGAAAATGCAAGCAGAGGGAATAGCAGAGAGGGAGGGAGAGGGACAAGCAGACTCCTTGCTGAGCGCAGAGCCCAACGTGGGGCTTGGTCCCAAGACCCTGAGATCATGACCTGAGCCAAAGTCGAGAGTGCAATGCTCAACAGATGGAGCCACCCAAGTGCCCCTATTTAAACACTCTTGGTATATATGGGCATTGCCATCTTATGAGAGTGTATGCTGGTGATAAGGTTTCTTAAGATGAAGTGTTATTTACCTGCAGAATTAGAGATTTGGTTGATATACTAATCTGTAATTTGAGTCTAATTACAAGGTTTTTACATTTTCATAATTTATTATTATTATTTTTTTAAGATTTTATTTATTTATTCAACAGAGATAGAGACAGCCAGCGAGAGAGGGAACACAAGCAGGGGGAGTGGGAGAGGAAGAAGCAGGCTCATAGCGTAGGAGCCCGATGTGGGGCTCGATCCCATAACGCCGGGATCACGCCCTGAGCCGAAGGCAGACGCTTAACCGCTGTGCCACCCAGGCGCCCCTATTTTTGTTTTTGATTTTGATTTTGCTGGTTTTAACCACTAGGCATTTGACGCTAAACAGACAAACAAACATGACCCCCTTCCCCACCGAAAACCTAAGAAAACAATACAAGTACATAGTACAATTGCAGAGAGTAGTGTGAGAAAACATGATTCACTTTAGAATGGTCTGATTTATGACCTGATTTCATGGAAATCTTAAAAATGGCCTATATTCATATCACACACTTTTCTGTATCCTTGATGTGCATTATTTAATCCTGTAAACAACTCCATGTGACAAGTACTGTTATTATCCTGTTCTACAGAAAAGGAAACTAAGAGAACACAAGTAATTTGGTCAAGATTACCTTGTTAGTCAGTGGCAGGGCTGGTTTTCAAACCTAGCCCTCCTACTGCAGAGCCCATGCTCTTGATGGGGTGCTCTACCATCACAGGGGAATACAGGATGGCCTGCATTTATTGAGCACCTACCATAGCTTGGATTGACAGGAGAAAAGAGGTACAATATCGCCCTATGAAGAGCGTAGTGTTAACCCTGGGATAATACATCCATTGGGGAAACTGGCGTATGTACCAGGATGATTTAATGCCACGTAAGTACACGCTAGGTCTAAATTAATTATTCCCCAGAATATGTAATCTAGAATCATTAAAATATTTAAAAAATTGGAAATTTAAGAGAGTTGAATGAAGATGAGTTATAACTAGCTTTTTTTTTTTTTTTTAAATACAAAAAGGCCTAGGAAAAATACTTGGGTAAAGAAAATGAGTTTCCAGTTGTAGAATCTGTGGAATGATTTTATTTTATTTTTTCCATCTGGGCTAGAGATTCTCTCATTCACTGAACTCATCCCATTCGGTTAGACCTCTTAGTGTTTGTTTTGAGAAAACAACCACTGGCACAAAGTTGATGAACTTCCACACACACACAGGTGTGACTTCTCTCAGCTTTTGGGGGACAGCTGGGTGTAGCCTGGGGGACACCATTATGGATGATGACCCAAGAACCGTGAAGTACACCTCTCAAGGCCTTGGCTTTACATGAACTCCCCCAAACTTAGATACAACCAATTAAAAGGAAGGAATTCCAAATAAATGAAAATTGAGTTTTTATGACTTTTGCCAAATAGGAGCTCCAAACATAAGCGAAATTATTCTACACGTAATTTTAACATTGAGGTTTTGGTCTCAGCTAATATCATCACAAAGTATAGTCTTTGAGTCAGGCAAATAGGGAATTCGGATTTTTTTTTTTTTTTTAAACAAGAGTGTCATTGCTTGGTTTGTGGATTGTCCCTGAAGAATTCCATGCTTTGGAGGTGGGGTCTTAGAGCACCTGAGTCCCCTGTGGAAAGGCAGACAAGACTGGGAGCACAGATAATAGCAGAAAAAATCATGAAGGCCCACAAATCTAAGGAACCTATTCTGAGATTTTAACATGTGTCTGAGTTAAAAGTGTTCGCACTTACAGAGGAACAAGTTCAAATGTTCTTATGTGAAACAAAGTCCCTTTTTTCAAAAGCACCACTGACAGAAGCCGGAGGCTGCTCTTAATCGTCTTTAGGTAGGAAAGGGTACAAGGTACAGGCTTCTCTACACATGAGAAATTTTTCTCTGGACTAGGGCAGGAATGCGCATGGGCACATAAAAAATTTTCTTTTGGCCAGACGTGGGAGCCCCTTTTTAGAAAGCTGTAGAAACTTGGGCTTATTTCATTATCCGCTTTATATATAAAAAGCTTATATATCAAGAATCACTTCAGTAGAAGGAGAAAATGAGGGGACTGGGTGGGCGTTAGTGTTGCCTCACCTGGTTACCTGAAGCCTCTCTGGTCCCTACCACGGACCCTCTGCGTCATGGAATTTCTCCTTTTGGGGGCTGGCTGCTAGCTTGAAGCTTTGCTCTGTGGGGATGGGTGGCTTGGTTTCCATTTTCTTGTTTCTTGCTCATTTTCACAGGTGTCTTCCTTACTTGGTTTCCAATTTTCCTGTCTTTTTTGACCACCGACCTTAATGATCAAGGATCCTCAGACTACTCATGTTTGGAATGTATTTTTCTTTATTGTATAAGCAATACATATTTATTGTAGAAAAATGCAGATAGAAATAGTAAGAATCAAAGAGGAAGGGACAAGATATAAAACCAGCCATAATTATATAATCCAAGGCATTACTCTCAGCCACTTTGTATAGAGTATTTCAGGGTATGTTAGAAAAATAGATATTATCAAAATAGAATCATTTAGAAACTCTTTTAGACTCCGCTTTTCCCGCTTAATATATTAAATATATTCCAATATTATCACTAACCTTTATCAAACTGCTATAAAAGGCTGAATATTATTTTGTTTAATGGCAGTGCCAGAGCTGGTTTAACATTTCCAACGTGGTCAGACAGTTTATTTCTAATTTTTCAAGTATAGACACCACTGTAATGACTACCCTTTTGGCTGCACTACCCACACGATTAATTCTTCAGGATAAATTTCCAGGAGTAGGAGTGCCAGGTCAAGGCATGTTGGAGAATTTTAAATCACTTGGTAGATCACCAAATTGCCCTGTGGAACGTGCGACCCAATTTATTCACCCACCAGCCAAACTTCAGAGCCTGGCGCTTGGCCTTGGCTCCCTTACTTGCTTTTCTGGATACGATTTTCTTTTCTTTTTGAGTCCCCTCAGCTTCCTTTTATTTATTTATTCACTTGTTTGTTTGTCATTTAATTGAGGTTTTTTATGGACATACAGTTGACACACAAGGTTACTTAGTTTCAGATGTACAAATGACATCGTGATTCCACGAGTCTGTACGTTGTGACCCGCTCACCGCAAGTGTAGCTCGCATCTCTCACCACACAACACTGTTACACACTGTTACTGCCAGTGACTGCATCCCCTGGGCTGTCTCTTTCATCCCTGAGACTTACATGGATGTGGCTTTCTGCTCTCCACACCCTACAGATCCCCTCCAGGCCTGTGTGGCGGAAGTCAAACAATACAAAATAAAAAGCAGGCAAGCAGCAAACAAACGTGCAAGGAGGTGGACGTTTAGGTTGAGGGGAGAAGAGATGGTCAGGCACGTTCTGCTTGGCTGAGTGTGTTCTGGTATCGCCCCTCAATGAAGGTTGAACGTGCCGAAGGTTCTTCACACCGGGGCCAAGTGTGGGTCCCTGATCCCCAACTCCTCTGAAAATGTGTACTTTTAGCTTCAGTGCATGTGAGCTTTTTTTTTTTTTTTTTTTTTTCTGGAGAGGTCTGTCATTTCCTTCAGGCTTTCTGAAGTTCCTCTAGGGCTTGCAGGTGTCCCGCAGGAAAGGAATGGTTCAATATATTGGCTTCTTGTCGCATGAAATGAAAAGAGAAGAAAAGAAGGGAAGAAAGAGAGATACTTTTCCTTTACAACGGAAATATTGCTAAGCTTGTATTAGGATGCTCTGAGAATTGCTCTATTATTTTTGAACTCATGATTCCTGAAATCAGGGGAAAAAATGGCTATCCTGAAATTGCCAGGCATTTGCTTCTGTGCTTCCTCTAGGAATGGAGATGGGGCAGGTTGGTCCTCTGTTTTGGTAGGGGTTACTATGCGAGTGAGCCCTCTGGGTCAACAGCCCAGGTCAAACACCTGCCTACTGGCCTTCGTACTGCTCCTCCCAGCAGGGAACCCCCGGCCCAAATGCCAGACATTAGCCAGATGTAATTGTGTAAGAGGGAGGGCCCATGATCATAAAAGGAATGCATGATTGTTTTGTTTTTTAAAGAATTAAGGACAGGGGCGTCTGGATGGCTCAGTCAGTTAAACGTCTGCCTTTGGCTCAGGTCATGATCCCAGGGTCCTGGGATCGAGTCCCACGTGGGGCTCCCTGCTCAGCGGGGAGCCTGCTTCTCCCTCTGCTCCTCACCCCACTCTTGCTCTCTCTCTCTCAAATAAATAAATAAAATCTTAAAAAAAATAAAGAATTGAGGATATTTATGAAATAATTGAAAATTATTAGAATCCTTCCTGCGGGCTCCCGGGTGGCTCAGTTGGTTAAGAGTTCAGTTTTTGATTTCAGCTCAAGTCATGATCTCAGGGTCATGAGAGCATCCCCCGCCCACCTTGGGCTTCTTGCTCAGTGGATAGTCTGCTTGAGATTCTTCCTTCTCCCTTTGCCCCTCCCCCTTCTCTCTAAATAAATAAATAAATACATGCATACATAAATAAATAAATCTTAAAAAAAAAAGTCCTTTCTGGGTGTTTGATGGTATTATGGCATAATGAATAGCCATCTATCTCCACACACACACACACACACACACACAGTTATTACGGTAAATTATATGTTCTGTTTTGTATTTGCAAGGAGATAGCAGTGTCCAGTGGCAAACTCAAAACAGAATTGAGGATGAGTGGGTGAAGGGGAGATGGGAGAGGACGGTCTGATTGTCCAGTGGCTGGGGGCCAGGTTTTTAAGCACTACGGTTGAGATCTGAAAATGGGTTTTATTTCCAGAGCATGCAGAAGTGTGATTCCTGGACTTGAAAACAGACTCTTTGCTTATTTTCTACACTCCCTTCTGCACTACTGTTTGGTACTTCTTGGAATCTAAAACATGAATCCTAACCATCCAGGATTTCTCTCACAAAGTGTAGCATTCATCACTCCCAAAGGCCTCTAACACAAATAGATTAATAATAAGGAAGGATGCTGGTTAAAAAAAGTTCATTAAAACATTCCCATTATGCAATTTTATACCATTTAATCCCAAAGGTATTGGTAACCGAACTTTCCAAAACTTTAAGGCTTTGGGTTGAATGACTTAAGCCACAGTTTTTGGGTTGAATGACTTAAGCCACAGTAATAATAGACTTCGAATACAATAATTGATTAAAAATAAATTCTAAAGAAATGAATGAGTTAAGGAGAGATCTAGAAGGCATGTAGTTTGATTTGAATTATGCCAAGACGATTTTTAGAAACATTACCTCAATTTCAAGTACTGAGAATTTTTAATGATATAATGCTGCCACCTGGTGTTTATGCTCTGTTACTGCAGCAACATTTGTGGCATTGACAAGTAACTGCTTCGGTGAACGGTTAGACAGTAATTATTTGCAGTTTTCTTGGAGCCTAAGTTGAATGTATTTCCCGTAAAACACACATTTTAATGGATCACAGAATCCTTGAATTCCCCGCATAGCATCACGAATGGAAAGTGAGAGATGGGGCATCTGTCACTTATCACTTGCACATTATGCTAACTTCTCTGTTTCAGTTATTAGAGACAAAGCCTCTTTCACAACCATGTGGTGTTATGGCTTGAGCTAACATTTTAATTAAATTGTGTTTGGAGCTTAAAAGGGGAGCTTGGAAATAAATATTTAAAGTGAGAACAATATGGGGTGACGGAGGAGGTCAGAAAATTCTGAAGGGGGCATCACTTACAGGAATAGAATGGGAGCGCTCCTGATTTTTAGCTGTCTTGTATCGGAAGCAATCTCTGTCGCGCCTTGTCCATGGATGAGATTTGCATTGGCCACAGAGATTTTCTTAAAAATTGCGTTAGACTCCAACAATGAAAAAGGATTTCTCAGGTCTTTTGGGAAACAGACTCTCCAGATGATGGGCTGATGTTCCCAGAGATAGGATTGCCTCGGTGTGTGGTGTCCTGTCGGCTCCCGGTCCCACCAGGCAAGTTTCTCTCATGTACCAGCCTGGACCCTGTAGCCATCTCTGTTTGTAGCCCCTGCCCTGCAGCTTCTAGATTTTGGTGGGAGAAAATAAAAATGAAAGCTGTTAGTGCTGGAAAAGAGACCTGAAAATGTGTAATCTGGTCTCTTTCTTTCCAAGAAATGAAAAAGAAAGCCCGACTGCCCAAAGTCACATACTTAGGGAGAGCCAGAGCTGGAGCTTAGGGCTTGTGGCAAGTGTGTGTATTTGCTTGGGGATGGTTTGTTTGTTTGTTTGTTTGTAAAGATTTTATTTATTTGAGAGAGAGAGAACACAAGCAGGGAGGGGAGAGGCAGAGGGAGAGGGAGATGAATATACCCCCTGAGCAGGGAGCCCGATGCGGGGCTCCATCCTGGGACCCTGGGTTCATGACCTGAGCTGAAGGCAGATGCTTAACCGACTGAGCCACCCATGTGTCCTTTGGGGATGGTTTAGATTTCTTGTGAGTTACTGACCCACAAGGTGCCTTACTTGCCGAATTTATACAAAGGTTATAGAGTTGCTTTTAACTTTCTCGAAAAAATACTTAATTTAGCTTTTAACATCCCACATTCATGGCACACGTGAATACAGTAGGACATAAAAGCCATACAGTCTGCAAATAAATGGGATAAGGAAATTCTTGGATATCCTTTGTCTATTCTGTACTGTCCGGTATGGTAGATCCTACCCACATTTGGCTATTTAGATTTATATTTAAATTAGTTGAAATTAAATACAATGCTGTTTCTTAGCCTCACTTGTCTCCTTCAAGGGCTCAATAGCCACATGTGGCAGTACTCCTGTACGGGACAGCCTCGATTTAGAACATTTCCAATATCGTAGAAAGTTCTGTTGGACAGCATTGATGTGGTTAAAGATGTCTTTTTTTTTTTTTTTTAAGATTTATTTATTTTAGAGGGAGAGAGCTGACAGGGGGAGGGGCAGAGGGAGAGGGAGGGAGAGAATCTCTAGCAGACTCCCTGCTGAGCCCAGAACCCCGATGCAGGCTCGAGTCCATGGAGGTGAGATCATAACCTGAGCCGAAATCTAGAGTCAGACGCTTAACACACTGAGCCACTTGGGTGCCTCTTTTCTTTTCTTTTCTTTTCTTTTCTTTTCTTTTCTTTTCTTTTCTTTTTTCTTTCTCTTGCTTTCTTTCTTTCTTTCCTTTCTTTCTTTTCCTTCCTTCCTTCTCTCCTCCTCTCCTCTCCTCTCCTCTCCTCTCCTCTCCTCTCCTCTCTGTTCCTGTAGCCTTATCTTGCTTTTGTGGTAAACAGAATTAATCACAACTACTTAGTGGGCAAGGGTGGGGAATTAAAACTAGGGAATGTTCAGACACTGAAATAAGAAATTTCTGTGTTAAAGAAAGGAATAAAATGCACCAAATGCAGATGGTGCAGCAAGGTGCACTTTGCCCAGAAATGAAGAGCAGTTGGGTGGATTTGGGCTTTTAAGAGCTGATCCTGGTAAGTGGTTTCTCCAAGCTTCATGGCGTTGCTGCGGGTCCAAGTATGCCCGTGTGCAAGTACTTCCGGACAGCCACTGGTAATGCCTGCCTGGTGTCCCGTCTGCCCTCCTTCCGTACCAGCACTGGGGACCTTCCATGAAGTTTCCGTGGGGATCTCAACCTAGGAAATTGCATCCCATGCAAAACGACATAATACTGGGAATAGCTGGATTTGACTCATCCTTTTGGTGGTTTTGGAGAGAGCAGACGTCTATTCCTTTCCCATCATTACCCTGCTTTTCATCCTTCTCTGAGATCCAGTTGCTCATTTTGCCCTTCCATTTCATATACTGTCTCGTTTCCTTCCAAAAACCCATTTTTTTTCTTTGCTAATATTAGCCAGAACCCAATTTTGTTACATTAACCCAAATAATCCAAGCCCACATGATTTTGTTACTTGGATGTCATGGTGGATGGAAATGGCTTTATAGGGTGGGAGGGAAAAGAAGGATTCTTCCAGGAACAAAACAAAAGAAAAAAAAGAATGAAAGAAACCATAAGAACAGTGAGTTTGAGGGTTGCCTGGCTGGGTCAGTGAGAAGAGCATGTGACTCTTGGTCTTGGGGTTGTGAGTTTGAGCCCCATGTTGGGTATAGAGATTACTTAAGTAAATAAAAAGAAACTTAAAAAAATAAAAAGAACACAGTGACTTTGAGTAGATGGTACAAAATTTGTATGTGGTGAGCTGTTGTGAGAAAGGAAAAGGTTTCATTTCCATCTATGATGTTCATATTTGGTCCCAGGAACAGGGAAGAGAACGACTGCCCCATACTTTGCACCTTGTGGCTGATACTCTGCCACTGGAACCATTCTCTTAACTTGTATTGATCTCATTTTAGTTCGAGTCCTTATCCCCTCACACCCAGAGAGGTCCCACAATGGTCTAAGTGCTTTCCCTTCAGTCTGATTCATAGAATTTCCCTACATACACCTCCAGTTTAACTACCCACCAGCATTTGCTGAGAATTGGAAAATCCTCTTCTGTGGGCTCTGGAAAGCCCAGTGTTCATGAGGCTCCTTTGGAGCATGAAGTGAACCAGATTGTATAAGAGGAGATTACTGCCCTTGGGGTCGAGGTATTTAAATGCAAAGGGTAGATTCTGGGCCTGCAGTTTTAAGCAAGCCTGGATTCAGAGAATGGGAGGTTCTTAATGAAGGCTCTGCATGTACTAATGGCTAATCCCCGTACTCCTAATCCCACCAGTTGGCTGGGAGTGTTTTATTTTTTGTCCCAAAGGCCTTCACTGTCTTTTCCTGATCCCTTAAGCTCTCTGAGTTTTATTGTATTTCTGTTGATTGCCAGCATATTTTCTAATGAGGGCAGAGGGGTCCGCAGCAGCCTTGGCTGTACGTTTTTAATAAGCTGTTAGTGGCCGTAGCAGATGTTTCTGTGTTTACACAAAGTGCGGTGGAGTTTCCTATGAGGAGCCAGAGCACAGAGAGGGGAAGCCTTCAAATTCACAGCACACCAGGGCCAGAGGAGGACGTTTATAGGGTTTATCTGAAATCCTGCACCATCAAAGTGCAGTGAGTTTTAGGGGGCGCGGAGCAGTATGCATGCGTTCATAAGGAATTTTTGTGGGTTACAAATATTGGGTTGTGTAGTGGAATCTCATGTTTAGTGACCCTCCAGTTTTATAATTAGTACCCCTTCCTTCCCCCATCTTGATTCCCATCAATTACTATTAAAAAAAAAATGGCACAACAAACCCAACAGAAATCCTACAGGTAGGTGAAGAGCGTCATCAATCCTACTGTTAAGCTTTTGTTGCTGTATTCCTACTCAAGGGTTCCTGCCTTTTGCTTTACTAGTTTGGAGGACTAAGCCAGGCGAGTGCATGCATCCACCGAGCATACGTTGGTGAATTCACAGCCAAACTCACATCAAGGTCTTGAACATCAGTAACTAGATAAATCAGTAAAAAATGGGAGGATTACTTATGCCGATCCACTTTAGGACAAAGAGAAGTTCCTCATCATTCTTTGAGGTTTCCAAAATGAGAGAGTGCCTCCAAGGACTCTACATGGTGATATGAGACTATTTTTAAGGCCCGACATTCATATGTGTGATTCAGCTCCACCTGCTGCTGGAATCAAAGAGGAAATACAATCGATAAACCTAGTCTCGGGCAGAAGCCCAGGTTCCGTGATAGAGAACCCCCTGGAGGTCAGTATTTCTCGTGTCATCAGATGAAGGCCTTGGGCATCCAACGCCCAGATCTCTACCTGTGGTAGGCTGTATTTCTCAGGTGTCCAATCTGTGCCTGGAAGACAGCTGATCATAGACTGTGGTTATATTAATTCTTGGTGCTGAGAACATCTAATGGCATTGGACAAGAACGGCTGCAATATAATGTAATGTTCCTGTCCTCCATTTCATGCTGTACCCGATTTTTTCCCTCCCTGTAACATTGATTGATTCGGTAACGTGGAATGTTTGCTTTCCAGCTGGCAGATCTAATTGTAAATAAACAGCTGCTACCTGCATTTAGACAGTGGGTGATGTTAGTAGGTACAAGAGCGCGCGGTGCGGGATGATTTAAGGGCTGTGCAGTGGAGTGTGTGGGAGGCTGGGGAAAGAGACGCAGGCGGGAGCACGGCAGGTACAAGTCCTCTGTGCTTCAGTCTACTCTCAAGACAAAGTCTTTTAATTTACAGTGAAGTAGGAACAAGGACATAGACGGTGAGGGCCTTTGGTAGCCACGGATATGGACTGAATGTGAGAAAGAATAAAGGCCCTCTGTTATCCAGGAGTGTCTGTTTTTAAAGGATGGAATCAGATAGTGGACTAATTCTTCAGGATTTTTTGCCTGGACAAGGTGGATTTGAAAATTCTGAATAAAAGCAGCAAGAAGATGAATGTGTGGAAGGGAATTCTTCCTGGTCTATGAGAGGATGTAAAAAGAGCACAATACCAGTACTAAAACCACCACGATCTCAGTCCATATCACTGCCTAGTTCAACCCCAAGATCCTCCGATATGGGACGTGGAGCACAGGGGAACAGAATGTTTCCAGAGACATTTAGCGTTTTAGAGTCTGAACAAAAACTTAGGGAGGGTCATCGTGAACATCACTCCTTAGTGTTGGTGTTAGCCAATGTCGTCACGTTGAGTGTCACCTGAGACAAAAGTCCGTAGTGATTGTCCTTTTCTTTGCTCTCCTGTGTGTGGGGGGTCTCATGTGGCCAGTGCCTGCCCATCACTATTGATGTCAATCTCTGTCCCATCTTCCTTGAGTGGACGTGCCCCTTTCCATGGCTCAGAATAATCTTAAGCATACCTCGTTTTACCTCCCCTTGTACCTAGACTGGACAGTTAAAAGATGGATGTCAGTGTGGGAGGGAAATTCCCCATGGCTAGCCAAGGAGGGACCAAGAAGCCACCAAATGGAGCCAGGTCAAGGCATCCTTCTGAGCAGTGGGAGTCTGTCCCTCTCCATCAGTTCGTCCACCCCCCCACCCCCCGTTGGCCTCTCTCTAATAAATAAATAAAATCTTAAAAAAAGAAAAAACGTCAACCCACAAATTCCCTGGAGGGAAACTGTTTTCTTCCATAAAACATTTTTTATGGGGGAGGGAGGATGGGTAGAGGAAGCCTACTGGTTATCTCTTTAATCATTGAAACCCACCAGGGGGGCATTTACTATTATCTGCATTCAACAGCAGACCAACCTGGGCCACTAGAGACCAGTAACTTGCCCATGGCTGCAGAGCTAACGAGGGAACAGTGTGCATTTCTTTCAATCAGCTGGGCTCCTAAGGCCACTCTACCACTCATGGGGACGGGTTCAGACACTTTTTAGAGGCCACCTGCCTTAGCCATATCTAGTCTTCTCAGAGTCCAGAGAAGGAGCCTACATAAGCTATGGAGAAGGAGAACGGCGTCTATTGTAAACTGTGTGTCATAATCTAGTTTATAAAAGGCTGCTGGTCGGGCTTCAATTTATTCTACTTCTGAAATAGCCCGATGATCTGTAATGACGAGGATTTGAATCTATAATCTGAATTTACTTAACAAGATAATTAAATATTTAAAGTCAGTTCATTTAGAGGCTAGAAGGGATTATAGATAGCACACTCAGAGATTTCCATCCCTATATTAGTATGCACAGCAGCACATTCTTAATTTTGGTTATAGCTGTTTTTCAGTTCTCATCTCTCTGCATTTGCCATGGCAATTAGGGCTGGAGGGAGCTTGTGGTGTCCTTGGAACTGAGAAGGAAGAGAAATTATGACACTAAATAATACCAAATGGGCCTAGTTCTCATTGCAGTAGAAACCACTCAGAAAAGTTAATTAAACTCAGGAAATAGCCTGCAAGATAATTAAGTTTAGGCCTAATTTTACACTGCAGGCGTTCTATATTGTTTTTGCAAGGGTCCAAAGGAACATGAGATAGAAAATCTCCAGGTTGTGGGCTAGATTCATAAAGGATCATTATCTGCAGTTAAATGGCCAGATAAGATGGTAATGTGTGGGCAGCAAATTGTGTTTTGTAAGGTAAAAGTGATAATTATGCTGCACATATAAGACATTTATAATTTCTTTTAATTATCCGTATAGGGGAGAGCCATCAGTGTGTCTGGTGTAGGAAATGATAAATGTATAAACCCCACACCCAAGACGTAAGACATTATATTTTCTAAAATAATGGTTGATAATCAACTCCTTAGCGTACTGTGTGAGCTTAGGTGTATTTTAAGCCCTAAGGCTGGAGGCAGCCTTGATCACTACCTTATTACCTTGTGTGTGACGCAATAAAAAAACCTGTCAGAAATCCGGAGCAAATATGCATCACCTCTCCTTGGAGCGTGTGTCCCCATTAGAGGACAGGATGTTTGCATTCTGACTTGACTTGCTTTTTACAAAGTCCTGCCGGCTGTTAGTAGCTCGTGGCCTTCAAGGGCATTGACAATTGATTAAATTTTCAATTGTCTGCTGTTTATCCTGGTTTTCTTATGCCTGATGTGAGCTCCGTACATCTTTTGGACGAAGCAGAGAATTTAAAAAATCAATCTTGGATTTGCCGTGTTCCTTTCATCTAATTTATTTTCCCCTTGCTAAAAAACAAAAAACAAACAAACAAAAAAAAAACCACCCCCCAAAAACCACATTATTCTGTAGGGCAGAAGGAAATAAACCGAATTCTATCTGTTGGTTGCCAAAATGAATTGAGTCATTTTTATTTCTTATTTACTCTTTCTGGGAAGTTCTGAGTCAAGCCAACTTGCCTTTGGTTATATTTGATCAGTGGCCATTCTTAACGCTCAATGCTATACTATTTCCTCTGCTGGCTGACCCCAAAAGGGACTCTTCATGGCTCTTTCCGTCATTGTGTATAGCTTTACTGAGGTTTTGTGGGTCACCTGGAGCTTCCAAATGCTTTTAGAGGTAAAGGGGTCACCAGCCAAAAACGGGTATAAATGTAACAGTTTCTTATTCTCATTTTTGTGATCTAGAAGCCCAAAGCTGAGGGCATTTGGCACTTGGTGGCCCCATGTTCCACAGAGATTTATAAGGAACAGGCAGATCTCCACCCCTTTCAGTATTTATTAAGAAGGAGCTCCTACTCTGCTACCCAGCCAGGCTCTGGCAGTGAAGAGCAGAGTTGATGGGAAGAAGACATTTATTTGCATCTTGAGCTGACTTAGTGGGGAATCTGCGGTATTCCATTCCCTCTCCATCCATCCGAACTGCTGATTCGGATGACGGGAGCAAAGAAAGAGTAGCCACTGCAGTTAGAGGAATGGTCGAATGTCTCCCTTCTTAGAAAACCACGTAGCATGGAATTAGGCAAGTACATAAGGAAAAATGCATGGCTTTTGTACCGTACCTGGCTTGTACGGGTAGATAATTACAGCCCCCGTACCCACATACCTGCTGCCTGTTTTAAATGAGATCTGCAAAATGAAGACCATACCATCTAATCCGAGAGAGTTCATGGCACTGGCCCCTGAGAATGTCAGTGTGAGTCAGAACGTTTGTTCCATGACATGGCCTCGAGGCTTTTAAGAACCAAAAATATTGTATTGATAGCTAATTGTACTTGATGCATTTATTAACTTTATGCCAGGCACTGTTCCCAGTGCTTCATATGTACAAACTCATTTAGTGCTCAAAAGGAATTCATGATTGAACTATTATCTCTACTTAATTAATATCATATAGCTGGCACACAGCTGAGCTCCCCATGTGGACACCTTTCTACCTCCTGTTGTGCTGAAAGTGTTCTGATTGCCTTGCTGTATACTCTGCGGCCCCAGCGGTTGCTCAATCACATCATCTTGGGCCCAGCTAACAAATGGTCCACCGGCTGCCTCCTCCTGCTGATGAAACGATGACTCGAAGATGACCACTGTCTTGCCAGGGCCCTGAGGTGAGGGGCGGGGGAGAGCCTGAAGCCCTGGCTTGACTTCAGGGGATCTTGCCCGTGCCCATCCTTGCTAGGACACTGGACTTCATACCCAAGTTGGAATCCATTGGGCACGGAACAATAGAGTATGCTCTCCTTTGGAAAATTACTAGACGCGGGATTAGACCCACTTGGAACTCACCAGGAAAGCCCAGCACATTCTGAAGGAAATATCATTGAATATCTTTGTTTGGGTTTGGACGATGAGGTGGTGAGCCCAGAAAAAGAGGTGCTTCTCATGCCTGAAGTAGGAAAAATGGAGCCATTTGTTTCCCTGACATAATTATCTTTTCATCTGTCCAAGTCAAGGAGAAAGCCAGCTGCCATGTAAGAAGGGACTCGAGTAATTTAAAACAGCTGTGGATGGAAATTCGAAAAGGGCAGTGCTGGAGCTCACACTGCTTGCCAGGATTTGGGTGCTTATCTGGAGAGTTAATGCAAAATCATACAGAATGCTGGAGGTAATCTGAGAGACCGCTAGCTTCATTAAAGATCTGGAAGATGCCATGTATTTTGCCCTTTGGCCTCTCCATATGATCATTTTCAATGATTTTGAGAGATTGACTCTAGGTTGCCACTGATATAATGAAAGTGTTCCTACCGTTGTTAATACAAGATCTGAGGTCATTTTATTTCTGGAAAAGATATACAGTGTGCCCTGTAATATTTATTAACAGATTTGACCAGTGCATTTCTTCTTACATTTGTACCTAAAAAACTCAGCAATTTGCATCTACCTGCATAGGACAGTCTTATATTTTCAGTGTCTTGCCCCAAAGGTGTATAAATTTTCTTGCTCTCTGTCACATTGTTGAAAGAAGGAATTTTTAAATCACTTGGAAGCGTGAAGGCTTTGCTTTCATCTATTACAGAGATGATGTTTTAATTAAGAGAAATAGGGAAGCTGTTTTCTCCTTCTTTATTAAGTTTATGACTTTCAGGGGTTGGGTGGTTAGACACAAGGAAGCTTATGAACCCTCTTAGGTGGGCACTTCCTTGGGCATTCCACTACTAGGAACCCCCAGAGAAAACCAAACTTCTCTGGCTTCAGACTCCCTCTACAAATTACTGTGCCTTTCATAAAGGGAGTTTTATCGTAAGTGGTGGGCTTAGAAAAGGAGGAAGTAGAGCGGCTTGTGTTTCCTCGTTAGAAACAGGCATTGCCCTCAGCCCGTCCTGCAGCAAAGTGCTTCAAATACTCAACAGACAGTAAGGCATTCCCTCATTCTTGGTTTATAGCTGTTTCTGTCTTGCTTTATATTCTCTCAGTAATGCCTGGAGGTGTTTGTTACTGCGTGAGTGGGGCTGTAGTGGGATAAAGAGAGGTGTCGGCGTCCACGCTCTTGGCAGTGATCACGAGGAAGGAACGGAAGCACATCGCAGGACGGGTCGGTGTACGGCCGCAGCAGAGAAGCAGGCTTCCTTGTGGTCTGGCTTGAGGTTGAGGACAAAATGACTCCTGTTGCCTTAAACACGTTAGAAATATGACCTCTCGAAGGGGGAAGAGGTGGAGAGGTTCCGTCCGTCATGACTTGGGGTTAGCGCTTGAGTCGTTCGACTTGGTGCACAGGAAAGGGTGACCCGCCAGAAATGGTGGACAACTTGTGATCATTCAGGTGACTCGGGTCCCATCATGGGTTCGGATTTTGGAAGGAAACTTAAGATATTTCCTCGGTCCATCTTCTATATGTAGACATGAAGGCCAAGAGAAATTAAAGTCATCAGAGTTGCGCTAAGATCTACATTTCCTGATTGCTGTTTCTAGTACAGTTCCGGTGACTCCATTTGACTATTCTCCATAAAGTCTTAAGATAATATCACTGAAAAAAAATCACTTCTGTATTGATAATTATTGACTGGTATGAAGAGGGAGTAACCATGCCTTCTAACGAAGTGTTACGGTTATCACCTTTCAGCTGTGAGAGGTGGCCTGGCATCTGGCCCGGATCTCTGGGAATAATATGCGAGGCCCACCCCTGACTAATTAACGGTTCGTCTTTGTCTCCTTCTTCATCTTCCTGGGCTTCGGTGTCCTCATCTGTAAAATATGTGAGCTAAATAAAATAATATGTGAAACAATAGATTGTCTAGCACAAGACATGTGACTATTAAGTGACTACTAATATCATTGTCCTATACTATGTTATTGTATTTAATGGATCAAAGATCAGAAGGTGTACAAGCGTAGAGAGTGAAAAGTTGGCCTCCTGACCCTACCTGCCCACCGTTCAGATTTTTCGCCCACTTGCATTTATTTTTCTTCTTTCTCCTTCCAGTGATTTTATATCTAAATAAGCAAATGTGAATATATATCCTCCCCACTTTGTTTTGCAAATGGCAGCACACTATACACACTGTAGAGTGCAGTCTATAGACTGTAGAATGTGTATAGTGTGCTGCCATTTGGAAAACTCTGCTCTTGTTTTTGTGTTTTTTTTTTTAAGATTTATTTATTTATTTGAGAGAGAGAGTGTACGAGCGGGAGGGGCAGAGGGAGAGGGACAAACAATCTCAAGCAGATTCCCTGTGGAGAACAGAGCCCGATATGGGGCTCAATCCCACACCCCGAGATCATGACCTGAGCTGAAACCAAGAGTCAGACGCTCAACGGACTGAGCCAACCAGGTGCCCTGCCCTTGCTTCTTTAAAACTTTTACTTAATAATGTTTTTGAGCTTATATACATGTATGTCAAGAGGATCTTACTCCAGTTGCTGTGTCATACCACATGGAAAGGATTTGCTGTAGTTTATCTTACTTGACGCCTGTTCATGGGCATTTAGGTTACCACTCGTCTTCTGCTATTATTAACCATGCTGTAACAAAGAACCTTGGACATATGTTATTTGCATATGTCTGTAGGATTAATTTCCAGAAGTGGCATTGCTGGGTTAAAGGGTATGTGCATTTTAAATTTTGGCAGATATTGCCAAATGGCCCTCCACGGGGGTAGTATCCGTTTACAGTCTTCACAACACTGAATCAAAGTGACTTTGCCCCCTGCCAAGGCAGCGTGTTATCAAACTTCAGGGTCTTTGCCAATCTGATAAAGGAAAAGTGCTATTTCTGTGCAGTTTTGATTTACATTTCTCTTACTATAAGTGAAAATGAACATGAAAAAAATGTTTAAGAGGCATTTTTACTAATTCTTTCCCCTGAGAACTATTTTTTTGTGTCCTTCACTCTTTTTTTATTGCATTGCTTTCATTTTATACAAATTTGCATATATTTTCTTTAAACATTGGAAGTAATTATCAAAATGAAAACGTACATATCACGTTCAGAAGTTATGGAAGGGAATAAAAAGATAAATAAAACTTATTTTCTCATCTCTCATCTGATTAAATCTGCTTCCCAGAGGTAACCATTCTTAAGTTTCTTTTATAGTTTCGTATGAATTTTATGTGTGCGTGTGTCAGCATGTATGTTTATGTTCTTTATTTACAAAGACAGGATCAACTGATACCTAATGTTTACCATTTTGCTTTTTTTATTTGGGTGCATTTTTTCATTTGTATTCATAGAATCATTTCATTTTTCAATGACTACATATCTTTCAGTGGTCTTTTAAGTACATACATTTACCTCAAAATGATTCATTGAGTTGTGGGAAGAAAATATTATTAGCTCTTCCACTTATGGTTATCTTATTGAAAAGTCAATTTTTGGTGTCTATTTTGTAACATACACACTGTATTACCAAGTGTATATATATATATGGAAAATAACTGTAATTCATGTTATGTATATAATCGGAAAATATATTTCATGTTTTCATATCAGACTTGTGTGTTTAAATTCTCTCTCTCTCTCTTTTTTTTGTACTGAAGGAGTGTGCTGTAAAAAATGTTGGGAAATGATGGCCATACTTCCTTTTCCCAGCCTTTCATTAACAGATATTTAAGTTTTTTACTATAGGATTTTAAAATACATCCACAAATTCTTTGACATTCATTTTTTCAAGATGGAACCTAATTTCTGTCCCCTTGAGTGTGGGCTAGATTTGGTGATTCACTTCTAAAGAACAGAATAGGGTAGAAATGGCAGTGTATGACTTCTGAGACAGTCATAGAAGACATTGTGGCTTTGCCCTGGGTCTTGGATTATGTTCTACATGTCCTATATAGGATATCGGCTGCCATGTTGTAAGGACACTCAAGCAATCCTCTGGAGAGGAAGCCAGTCTTTCACCAGAAGTCAGCACCAATGTGTCTAATTGGATGTGGACCCTTCAGCTCTAGTGAAGCCTTCAGATGCCTGCAGGCCCATGAGGAAACCAGAGACAAACTATCGTGTTGAAGTTTTCCTAAATTTCTGACCTGTAGAAACCACGGAAAGTAGTCAATGTTTACTGTGGTTTTAGGCAGCTACATTTTCAGAAATTTTGGTACATATTTCTGTAATAGATAAGTGATGTACCTCTTATCTTTTATTATTATAAATATTCCAGTGAAGAAATTCGTGTGTGTTTGTATTTACGTATTTATATGCAATTGCACTCTTGTGTGAACATATTTGTAGGTTAAATTTCTGGATAAAGAATTTTTGAATCAAGGGGATTGTATCCTAAACATTTTGATATATTTTCATATATATGACATGTTATCTTCCAAAAAGTAAATAAATTTATACCTCCCTTTGCCCAGAGTATTCCTAACACTGGGTATTAAGGATTTTTAATTTTTGCCAAACTGGTAGATATTTGTTTTGATTTACATCTCTTTAGGTGGCAAGTTGAACATTTGTGTGACTGTTTGGTCGTGTGTAGGTCATATGTTTGCCTGTTTTTCATTCTGGTTCTTAGCCTTTTTATTGTTGATTTGTAAGTGCTCTTTGTAGGTGAAAATTTACTTTTCATTATAGGGCTGCAAATCATTCTTCCAAGATTTCTCTGTGTTTTGACTTTAAGTGTCTATTAAACTTTTTTCTGTATAAATTTATTTTTACAAAATAGGTGACCAAATTTATTTATCTCTTTATTTATGGGGTCTGGAGCTGTGGCATGTTTGGAAAGGCTTTCTTCATTCCACTCTACTAAATCCATGGATTTGTCTGGTATTTCTATTTTTCTTATAAAGCATTTCAAATGTGTGATCCATTTGGGACTATCTTGGAGTAAACAGTGAGGTAGGTTTCTTGCTTCCAATACTTTTTTTCTTTTAAATAACTAGTAAGTTGTCCTCACATCTTTTCTGGTCTAGCATTTTCTAATGGAAATATCTCCTTTATCAGATGATAAATGAACAATAATACTTAGGTCTTTTTCTAGATTTTAAAATTCTGTTCTATTGATCCATTTCTCCCTCAGTGCAATGCCATGTTGTTTTAATTATTGTAGTTTATAATATACCATGATTCTTCCTTGAACAATGTGGGGGTTGGGGCACTAACCCCCTGGGAAGTTGAAATCTGCCTATAACTTTTGGCTCCCCCAAAACTTACCACTTATAGCCTACTGTTGACCAGAAGCCTTACTGACAACAAAAGATTAACACATATTTGGTACGTTATATGTATTATATACTGCATTCCTACAATAAAGTAAGCTAAAGAAAAGAAAAAAATTTTTAAAGATTTTATTTATTTATTTGAGAAAGAGAGAGAGATAGCAAGAGAGAGCACAAGCAGTGGGAGGGGCAGAGGGAGAGGGGAAACAGACTTTCTGCTGAGCAGGGAGCCAGACATCCTGGGACCCTGGGATCATGCCATCAGCCAAAGGCAGATGCTTAACCAACTGAGCCACCCAGGTGCCCCAAGAAGATGTTATTAAGACAATAATAAGGAAGAGAAAATGGGTTCATAATACTGTTCTTTATTCATATTTAAAATAATCTGTGTACAAGTGGATCTGTGCCATTCAAACCTGTGTTGTTCCAACGACACATTTATATTTATATTTGGAAGAGCTACTCCCCTGTCATTTGATTTAGCTGTTAAGATTTTTTCCTGGTCATTTAAAAACATTTAGTCTTTCAAGTAAACTTCAGAATGACTTTTTAAATTTTTTTCTGTCGAGGTGAAAAAAAAAAAAGCAAAAGAAAAAAGAGAGAAAGACAGGAAGAAAAGAAAAAAAATCTGTAGGAGTTTTGGTTATATTACATTGAATCTTAGATTAACTTCAAGAGGCTTCATAATTCCCTAATCATCGCTAAAAATAGGTCTTCTCATTTAAGATTTCTTTTATCTCCTTCTATCCCCAATTAAACCTTAAAAAAATGTAGTTTCTACTCATTTATTATTTAATTTATACATCTTCTTTTCCTTTCCAGAAGTTTTCTTTTTTAAGGTACATTTTATGATTTTTTTACACAGAACATCTGCTTTTTATGCAATTGATTTTTAATCAGTTTACATCTTTTCGCATGATTTTAATAGCTTTTTAAAGAAAATATCTTTCAGTTTTCACATCTATAATCATGTGTTTTACAAATATTGGGTGCTACATCCAACAGTCTTCTAAAATTCAACCATCCTCTTATTCCTGATAATATTATTTGGTCATGGCATAATAATCTGTTAATAAAACTCCTAAGTCTATACGCTAATATTTAATTTAGCACCTGTACATATATAATAAGGGAAAGATTGGTTGGTAGTTTATTTTTCATGCTGTATTTATTAAGTTTAGTATCATTCTTATGATAGCTCTGTAAAATTTTTTTATGGCCTGGGAAAGTATAAATAGGATCAAAATATCAGTTTATTAAAGATTTGAAAAAATTAATCCATGAAACCAACTCTTGTTGGAGATCCCTTTAATGGCTTTTTTTTTCAGAGATATGTTTCATTAATATTGATCATTTTTTCTCATTACAGAAAACATGCATTCTTTGTATAAAATTTGGAAAAGAGTTACAGAAAAAAGAAAAAATCACTAATAAGTCTGTAATCAGATAGTCATTGTAAACACTTGTTTCCTTAACTGTGGTTTAAAGTATTTGTGTGTATAGTTTGACAAAATTTTACACATTTGCTTCTTTGCAACCACCACTTAGACCAAAATGTAGAATATTCTTTTTAAATTGAATTTAATTTTAATTCCAGCGTAGTTAACATGTTATATTAGTTTTTTTTCAGTTTTTAATGTTTACACTTCTGTCTTTGTGTGGAAATATGCTATAATAAGCTTTATGCCACTGCAAATTTATTTGATGAAGCAACATTATATTTTAATATTGATTAGCTGGTAGAACAAAAATGCTGGTAATTGGTGTTAATTGAATCTTGCGTTCACTGAGGACACCAGAAAAAATAAAGAATTTAGGGTTGGCGACAGTGAGGGAAAATGTTCTGGCAGGACCTATTTCTGTTGACTGAAAATTAGCTACCATTAATAAAATAAAATGTTTGCTGGGCTTCTGAAAAGATGAAACAGGGTTTTGTTTTTTTTTCTTTCTGAAGATGAAATAGATTTTGAATCAGGTAGATAATGGAAAAATTATACTCCCTTAAAAATGAAGAATTGCAGAATTTCATTTAAATTATAAATGTAATTATTTTCCTCTCTTAATGTATTTTGAAAGGGCTTTGTTTTTTTTTATTACAGGTGTACATTATAATGCAAACTGCAAAGCCCCTTTGAAGTAATTACTTGAATATTTGAAGTTGTTGGCATTTTTTCCCCTAATATAGATAACATCCTACATGAACAAAATGGTGCATTTACTCTTTGGGAGAAATTTTCTTCATATTTATACTCATTCTTCGGGCAAAACAGTCTCAAATGGGTCAGCACAATAATCTATGGGCAAATAACAATGAAAGAATGTGGTTCAATTTTTGTAAATGGTTTCTGTTATACTCGGGGAATCCCTCAATTGATATATATGTGCATATATGCACAAACCAAGACTTTTCTTGCCTTGATTTTCTTAAAAATGTATTATATCTTTGTAAAAATAAGCTAGTTTCTAAGCTGTTTCATATGGTCCTCATAATATCTGTGCAGGAAACTAGAAAAACCGGAATTCTATTAATTTATTATGAATGACAAGAGAACTAATAAAAATTAAAAAACTCCATTCTTTGTTCTCTTATTTTGTTCTTTGATTTTAGGTAGCTATATTAACCCAAGGGAATCTTTTTGATACTTTTGCAATCTGAGATGTGTAATAAACTATTTATATCTCCCCCTGTTTCAGAACCCTAAAGCCTATACTTTGAAATTTTGAGCAGGCAATTTTGCAACAGCAATATATCTTTCTTTTTCTGGACTAACTATATTGAAAGCTGACTTTTCTCTGTCCTCAGAAGTATTGCTACTAAACTTTATGAATTAAATTTAATACTATAAGCCAAAATATCTGTGTTTTTCCAGTTTCTGCAACCATAAAAATATTACTGGTGGAATTACTTGTGAGTCAAGCCTGAGGCTCTGAATGTCACTGTGTTTCTCCAACTTGGAGATTTTTCATTTTCAATTAGACTGAAGCATGTACAATACAGATGGAAGAACTTATTCAAAAGTAAAAAATTACAACTACAACCTTTCTCTTCAAGGTGGAAAACTGTCTTTGCTGAGCTGTTCTGTTAACATTGCTTTCTACAAGAAGTTGGAAAGGTTCTTTGTTTCTCTGTGTTTTTTTTTTTTAATTTAGTTTTATTTAGAACATTGTATATGGCATTGAAATCTCTGCATACTATTACGGTGTCCAATATAACAAGACACTTAACTTGCAAAAGCCTTGGGCTTTCTTTTGCTCTTTGTCTCACTGTGTGATGTGGGAAACAGACATTTTATTTCTCCTACGTTCAAATCTCTGTTTTATAGGATGGAAAAATTCATCCCAACAGAGAACGGCAATATTCATGACTTGAAAGAGCTTTGAATTCTTCTTATGTATGACTGTGCATATGTGGGAATAGTAATTACAATTTTCGGCAGCTCATCGTCAGGCACTCTGGCCTTGAAATGAAAAACTTCAGTAAGCTTAGTAAATTTAGTAAGAAAGTAAGTTTATTAAGAAGGCTAAGATGTGAGGACACTGGTTAAGGTAGATTAAACAGTGCTTTTTACATTGTGAGCAGGACAGTAATGTTAATTGAGCCTTGATATTGCTAATTGAGAAAATTTGTACTGTACCAAGAATTTTTTCCCCTTTTCCGTGGCTGTATTCTGATATACAAATTTATTACACATATTTTCTAAAAGGAAGCTCATTATGCATATTTTTTAAAAGGGGCTTTACCAAAAATAAGTCTCACCTCATTATGCTGAACAAGAAAACTATTTCAATTGAGAATTGAAAAAGGAGAATTGTGTTTTTCATTCATCTTAGTAGAGATATTTCAGCGATGGTGATGCTGAACGCATTGATTGTGGTGAATCACCTGGGGTGTAGGGTACCTAGAAATGCTTTAATATGAATATTGGCGAATTATATTTCATTACAATTGTTTAAAATATTTCCATATATTCGAAATAGAAGTTCGAGGGGTACCTGGGTGGCTCAATCGGTTAAGCATCTGCCTTCAGCTCAGGTCATGATCTCCAGGTCCTGGGATCGAGAGCCCCATGTCCGGCTCCCTGCTCAGTGGGGAGCCTGCTTCTCCCTCTGTCCCTTACCTCCACTCGTGCTCACTCTCTCTTTCAAATAAATAAATAAAATCTTTAAAAAAATTAGATATTTGGTATGTGAACTAAATATAATATTGTATTTTATTCAGAACTACCTTTTAATCGTGACCATGAAATCAACTTGTAACTGGCTAGTATACTCAGGAAATGTAGGAAACACTCACATGTATGGTCCAAGATATGTTTGAAAGTTCTTTTTTTCTGTATCATATAGGGGAGTAGTCCTGTTTTCAGTATGACTTTTCCCGCTTTACCTTCTTTATTTTATTTTATTTTTAAAACGATTTTATTTATTTATTTGAGAGAGAGAAAGAGAAAGAGTGAGCGCAAGCAGGGAGAAGCAGGCTCGCCACTGAGCAGGGAGCCCAACGCGGGACTGGATCCCAGGACTTGGAAATCATGACCTGAGCAGAAGGCAGATGCTTAACCGACTGAGCCACCCAGGTGCCCCTCTATTGTTACTTTAAATTTGAATTAGTTGAGAATAGTATTTTTTTTCCTGACAAATCCGAAAATGAGTAAGTATCTCCAGCTACTGCTGAAAAAAATGAAAAGCTTCAACTGTCTTCCACAAGCCACTGGATGACAATGCTGTATGATTATTGCACAGGATTTAAGTTCTAACACTTAAAAAAAATTGCATAATGTTGTTGTTATTTGAAAAATTGACACATTTAAATTTGCCAGTACGTTTTATCCTTGTCTTTGCTGACTGTACTTATTTCCCATTTCTGCTTCTAGAACTTTCTTCTATTTGCTCATAGGAGCACAGTCCATTGAAGGTCTATGGATAGTGTTTTCAGTTCTCAATCTGAAGTATTATTTTTGCTCTCACTTTAAGATGACAATTTGTTCATAGTTATTTTCCTGTATACCTTTGAATACATTTGTCCATTGAATTCTGTTCCTGAAATGTTTTTCTGATGTTGCTGTTTCAAGATGTCTAACGCCAATCTGCCAGTTTTGGCAGTTAATGCCTTTCCCTTTGGAAGCTTTTGAGAATTTTAGCTTCTTAAACTTTTTATTTGTTTTAGTGATAATATGCTTAGGCATGGATTTTTAAAATAAATTTATTTTGTGTGGCACTCAGTGGGCTTTTCAACTTAAGGTTTTATATCTTTCTTCAATTTTATATAATTCTCTGTAATTATCTCCTTGAATGTTGCTTTTCCACCATTCTCTCCCTCTGGTGTTGTTCAGTGTATTTGGGAATTCCGTGTCTACCTTCCGTATGCCCATGTCTTATCTCCTTATGGTATGCTTTGGAAGATTTCCCCAATTCCATCTTCCACTTTCGCAGTTTTCTCTTCGGCTGTGCCCAATGCATGATATAGTCTATTTATCAAATGTTTAAATTTCAGTGATTACAATGTTCATTTCTAGGTACCTCTTGCTTCATTACTCTTGTTTTTATTTTATGAACCCATAATATCACTTATGGGTATCACTTACACCCTTAAAGATCTTTTCCCCACCAAGTTTTTATTTAAATTCTGGTTTGAATTCTATTTAAATGCTGGTTCACATACAGTGCAATATTAGTTTCAGGTGTAGATTTCAGGGCTCATCACAAGTGCCCTCCTTACTACCCATCCTTAAAGATCTTGAACACTTATTTTAAAGTTCTTTTCAGCACATCATCCACTATTATTTTTATTTTATATGTATGTAGATAGCCTCAAATCTTGTTCATTGGTTGAACAAAATAAAAAGATGAACTTATCAAAGCAACACATCAAAAACTAGATTGTTTCAGAAGATCTTTGGTCAAATTTTTATTGAAAGGTTTGAAGCCTACTAACCCTTCCCATATGTATTCCTTGTAGGAAGCAAATGAATATAGCAATTGTTGTAGTTGTTTCTTTTACTGGTGCTAATCATACTAAGATTTATACATACCTTGACCGGAAATAAAATTTTAAAATATTGCAGCAAGAGAAACTTAGTGAGTTCAGAATTCCCTTGAAGAAATCTCTCTCTGGAAAGATAGTTCCAGCTTCCTATGTAGTTTTCATACTATGAAACAGAGAGGGCTCATGGAACATGCTCAGATGAAGACATGGGTACTACTGAATGGTCACTAACTTGGGATAGCTTACAAAACGAATGAGAACATTACCTCAATTTGGAGCCATTTCTCGGCTGTGGGCAAAACGGTTTTGTCTATTCTCTGTAAATGCAAAATGGATATGGGGATCTGCTTCCTCTCTATTATCTAAAGCAAAATACGTCTCACAGAGGGCTAAACGAATGCAATGCTGTGGTAGAACCCGATTATTGCTTAACTATTGATGATAGAGAATAAAGGGCACCTGAAGTACTTTTGGATTAGTCGTTTGGTTTCCCCGTGTTCTGAAATTCTGCCTCACTCATTATTACTTACTTTTATTTTTTTATTATTCTTTATTTCAAAAGAATCAAAATTAGCTCTTGCTCAATAAACAGAGACCTCTTGGATTTTAGGAAGTCCTTAAAACCCCTCCATCCCAGCCCTATGGAATGGATCTTCTGTTGGTTGCTTAATGTGGGCTCTTGCTTTGTGCGGGTGGGGTGACCCTGGGCTCTGTACTCTACATGGGGTCGGCCTGGGTTCTGTTTCCTGTGGGAGAGTCTTCTTTTCCCCCAGCCATAACTGTGCACAGGTGGGCAGAGGTAATTTTGGACAAGCATCTCCCAGCTTTAATAGCAGGAGAGCGTGGTGTGAGCCACCTGTCTTTGAAAGCGATCCTGTGAGACCGTTGAGGTCCTAGTCTCAGTATCCCAAACTCACATCCGAATTCCTTTGAGCCATGAGTCATTCATATCGATTAGTGAGTTCCTCTTTATTTCTAATGCTTGGAGGCTTTACTGTCTTTTCTTCAACAAATAAATGTGTTTACATATCTGTATCTTTACCCATGCTATTTAATCGAACGTTTTAAGTATAGCTGCTGTAAGGGGGAGATTTTAACATGCTGTCAATAAGTCATCTTGATCTGGATTCTCTCTTTTAATGTTGGCAAAATGAGTTCCATTTTCCCATAGTACAGTTGACTTGTTAGATCTTTAAAAAGGCTTTTCCTGTTCTAAGGGAACATCCTAAGAGGCATAGAATTTAAAGTTTAGTTAATAATGTAAATCCATTTTTCTCTAGAGACAGTCTTGGACCACATGTTCTTTTACTGTTGAAATTTAATTGCCTATAACTGCTGACTTCCGGTAACTCTCAGCTGGCTCTTTCCACATTTGGTTCCAGACATAGTCGTGACCCACAGTAGTGAATGTGCATGTGTATATCACAAAATAACTCAATGGGAAGAAGTGAGCACGAGGACACAGTATTTATATTTTTCATTAGAGGGAACTAATTCATTGGGAGTGGGATCCATTTACATTTTACCCATTATGTAAAGAGTTTCACATGGAAACATGAGTTAATTGGCACCGTATTTCTGATGTTGTCCAGCCGTGTGTGGGGATCCTTTATAGACTGGATCCCAAGCAGCTGCCCTGTGACCCATCTTTTGAATCTGGCTCGACTTTCTTCTTCTGGTTTTAAGTCATTTTGCTATGAAGCCTACAGTTTAATGAAAGGAAAATACCATCAGTAACTTTTGCCAAAATGGATGTGAAGAGTCTTTGAACTGTGGACTGTCCTTGTAGTTTTTCTCTGTGTAGCGTTGGTGTAATGCAATCTTTTTGTTCTATTAATAATATGTTATGCATGGTCACATCCCTGGTTAATCAGACTTGCAGTTTTCAATTAACAGCATTTTTTGATGATACATTATTATCCTTATTAGTGAGGTCGTAGACTATATTATAACAAAGACTGAAGACTCTATTGTCAGCATAATCTTGAAAGAACCATTTAACTTTATGAAATGTATCTGGTGAAGGAACTTCATACTTTATTTGATGTATAATTTGACCCCCATAAAGAACCAAATGATTCTCTTCTCCCTCCCCTTCTTAGAATAAAACGTCCAGCACTTCAGATGGTCTGAATAGTTCTCTCAGTTAAAATGAATAACATTGTCAGAAAATGAAATCTGAATTTTTAAAAATTGAGTAGATGAGCAGTGAGATATTCTTATTCAGCGATTTATCATGTCTTTAGATGAAACTTATAGTTCTATGTGCACCTGATTAACTCCATTAGATTTTAATTATTGTTCCAAAATCAATACTCTTACGAGCTTCAGGCAATTCCATTCACTCATCTGAATAAGGAGGTGGATTTGGGGTGGATATAGTCTTTTAGCTGATACTGAAACACTATTTAGTGTAAATTGTTATAGTTCACTGGTGTGTGTGTGTGTGTGTGTGTGTATGTGTGTGTGTGTGTGTGTTTTCCTACTGTTCAAGTAAAAAGAAGTAAAAACCTATAGGGATCAGAGGAGATCTGTGACAAGATTTTATCTTAAATGCCCGGGAGCTATTGAATGATCGATTTGCTTCCTTTTCTCTTCCCAGCTTGGGAGCCATCGTGGGATCTGACGCTCTGAGATTTGCCAGTGGCGTCCGTGGTATGGCAGGGAAGGTATAGTCAGGTGTGGGTTCTTCTCTCCAGTTCTGCTTGCTTCATCCTCACTTTTAAATGACAGGGTCAGGGGTGCCTTAGTGGCTCAGTCGTTAAGTGTCTGCCTTTGGCTCAGGTCATGATCCTGGGGTCCTGGGATTGAGCCCTACATCGGGCTCCCTGCTCAGCGGGGAGTCTCCTTCTCCCTTCCTGCTTCCCCTGCTCATGCTCTCTCCCTGTCAAATAAATAAATAAATAAAATCTCAAAAAATAAATAAAAGAAATAAATGACAGGGTCACATTTAAAGACAGTGGTCAGCTGTACCATTGCCTTCTAACCAAGTTATGATGTTTCCTAGAATGTAACAAGCATTGCAGCTTCTGTCACTTCTGTTAATTTTACTTATGTTTAAACTTCATATAAACTAAATCCTAACACGCATCCTTTCATGTCTGGCTTCCCCCCACCCCCCTGCCAGTATGACAGCTCTTGGGTTTGTCTTATTGTGTGTAGCAGTAGAAGTAGTAGCTCGTTGCTTTTCATTGCTGTTTAGCTGAGGTTGGCCAACTTCTGTAAAGTTGTGATAGGCAACATTTCCAGCTCTGTAGGCCTATGGTGTATGTTGCAGGTAACGGACTCTGTAGCCTTAGACGATACTGTCAGTGGGCGTGGGTGGATTCAATCCCCAGGCTGTAGTTTGCTGACCCCTGCTGCACAGTATTTTATTCAAAGACTGTTCCACCATTTTCCATTCTTGATGCACGTTTGGGCTGGTATGGCTTTGACAACTTATGCATAGGCTGTTGTGAACATTCTTATATGTGTCTCTTGCGCATTATGTATGCTTTTATGTTGTAAAATTGTCAGATATTAGGGATTCATTTGTTTAGCTTTGGCAGATACTGACAGTGAGTGGTTTTACTAGCATATTACTCCTATTGCTAGTGTTCCAGATGATTGAAATTTTTACTAACACTTGGTATTGTCATTTAAAAAATGTGATTATGTAGTGGTATCTCATTTTCCTTATGATGGATTACGTTAAATATCTTTTCATATATTAGGCAATTTGTCGAATATATATGTATAAATATATATATACACACGCACATACACACATATATATACACACACACCCGAAATACTCATACAAGAATTTTTGTCCATTTTTTAAAAACTGGGTTTCCTGTGTTTTCTGAAGGATTTGTAATATTTCCTTATACATTCTGGACATGAGTTCTTGGAGATGAATATTGCAAATATCGTTTTCTACTTGGCGGCTTCTCTCTATCACTCTTATAATGGTATTTTTTGATGTATAGTTTTTCTTAATTATAATGAAATTCAATTTGTCAAAGTTTTTCTTTATGTTCCTTCCATGTCCTATGTAAGAAATCTTTCTTTGTACTGAGATTCTAAATATATTCTGTGTTTACCTCTAGAAACTTTATTATTTGTCTTTTATATTCAGATCTATGATCTAACAGGAACTGATTTTTTTTTTTTTTTGGTATTATGGTGTAAGGTAGGGACTGACAGTAACTTTTTTCCCATATGGATATGCAATGATCCAAAATCATTTATTCTAAACACTGTTTAAACTGCATTGCAATGTGATGGCACTTTCATAACCATATATGTATGCATTGGTTTCTGGACGCAGTTTTGTTGATCTGTTGGCTTTGTGCCAATAAAGTACTATTTTGATTGTTATAATTTTACCACTTATTTAAAATTTTTTTTCTATTTTTTTGCTTTTTTTTTTTTTAAGCCAACTCTATGCCCAATGTAGGTCTTGAACTCAGAACCCCAAGATCAAGAGTCATGTGTTCTACTGACCGAGCTATCCAGGTGCACCAGTTATTATAATTTTAAGTTAGTCTTTGTATGTCCTATATCTCCTACTATAAGTCCTCCAACATTGTTGTTCTTCTCTAAAATTGTCTTTGCTGCTCTTGTTCCCTTGTTTTTCTATATCCATCTTAAACACTTTATTCAGTTTCCATAAAATGTCTTTCTGGAATTTTTTTTAAAGATTTATTAATTTTTAGAGGCGGGAGGGGCACCACGCTGAGCACAGAGCTCAATTGTGGGGCTGGATCCCACGATGCTGAGTTCGTGATCTGAGCCGAAACCAAGAGTTGGAGGCTTAACTGACTGAGCCAGCCAGGTGCCCCTCTTTCTGAAATTTTGATTCTGATTGCATTGAGTCTTTAGATCAATTTGCAGACAAATAATAGCTGTACAACACTGAGACTAATCCATGAACATTACGTTATTCATACTACCTTCTTGTTTTTTTAAGGCTCTGTGATATCTGTAGGAATATCTCCCATTTCAGTTCCCATGTTGGTAATTTGTTCTTTCCATGTTGCTGTGCCCTGTTCTTTCCCCTTTCCTTCTGAGATTCTAATTATATGTATGTTAGAGCATTTAATCATGTGTTACTCAGTATCTGATGCTTTCTTCTGTATTGTCCTTCCATTTTTCTGTTTAAGATTCAAGCTGGACATTTCTGCAGATCTATCTTCCAGTTTGTCAGTGATCTTTTTCATTTTCTTTTTAAATATGCTATCAAATTTGTCAGTGAAATCCTTAAATTTGGTTATCAATCAATCAATCATCAGTCATCTTCAGTGAGATTGCTTTGAAGTCCAAGCTACTGCTTTCAGTTTGGCTCTTTTCTTCCACAATGAATCAGAAAATGGTATCGGGGAAAATGTGGAGGCTAATGTCAAGATTACCTCTGACGCACACACACTACCTGTGTTCTCTCTGGGATTTAGTCCTTCAAGTTCTGGCTGACCTACTTGATCTCTACGGACTCCAAATATCTGTTTTGTGTAATTTATCCATCTCTTATACTTGTTTTCATTTGGCGGGTCAGTCTAATACCAATGACTTTGACATATAAGCCACATCATTTTAAAACAAAAGTTTTTGTTTCCATTTATTGTTGGATTTGGCCAATTCAGCTGGGAGAACAGAAACCAAATCCAATTTGCCACATTTCAAAGACATTTTCTTCTTTTATTTCCCCTTCTCTTGTAGAGCCCTGCTACTGCAAGACTTTCCAATGGACGAGACGTTTTTCAGGCGTTGGTGTTGTCACTCATGATTGACGTTTGTTTTGCAGTGGCTCAGCTTATCTTCTACTCATTTTCTGATTTTAAGCCTGTACTTGGGAGTGATAACAACTAATATCATGGAGTGTTTCTCCTGTGCAAACCACATTATAATATATTATCACATTTAGTCCCCATAACAATATCCTGTGAAACAGCTGGTGCCACTACCTCTCTTTAGCAGCTGAACAAACTCAGACTCAGGTTAAGAGCTTTGCTCCAAATCGCAGTTGGTAGGTGATAGATTAAGGGCTGAAATCCCTGCCTTCCACCACATGCTTTCCCCATCTTGTTCTTACCCTAATAATGACCGGGCAACTGGCTAGAAAATAAAGCCACAGATATAATTAAAACAGTGTTTACTCTCACGGAGTTCCGAATTGAAAGCCTTCTACAGTATTGTGCTCCCGGGAAGTCGTGTTGTTATTTTTCAAAAATGCCAAAGCGAAAATATCCTCAAGCTTTCGCAGAATCGGGGCAATAAAGATATGAGTAGAAGAGAAAAGGGAGAATCCAATTTGGGAAGTTTGGGGAAGGCAGGGCCAGGATTTGCTCTACTTACACTGTTATAGAACAACGACTCCTGCTATCCGCTTCAGGGGAAATAGTACTAGTAACGCACATTTCACATGACAGTCCTCTTCTACAAAACTCTTAGCACTTTAGGGACCCCTGTGTCATCCGGACATTTTTCAAATTGTTTAATGTTTATGTGTCTTTTCCTGTTAATCTATGTGCGTTGAGGAAAAAAAAAAGTATTTAACGGAGGAGTCTCAGAGCGTACGTTAGGTGAGATGCCTCCCAGGAAAGTGTATACAAGGTTAGAAGCAGACCCGGGCTGATTGTGGGCAGCTACAGAGCAACGTGAGGCTTGTCTGTGTGTCCCTGGAGACATACTGTCTCTCCAGGTGTGTTCGGAAGTGTGTGTGGGCATATTTCAGGTATCGCAATGACCTTGATGGGGGCATGGCTGACGTGCATTTGCCCAGGGGCCTCGGGGTGAAGGGGCTAAAATGCTGTGTTGAAGAGTTTTGTATTTTACTCTGCTGGCAGTGATGAGTAACTGGAGGCTGAAGTCATTGTGCAGAGAAGATTAAGCAGGTGATGATTTATGGTGACTTTCAGAGGTTGAGGCTGGAGGCCAGGCACCAGGTAAAAGGTTTTATAATAACCGATACAAGCAGAGAAACCAGGAATTCTATTAGGGTGTGGGAGTGAAGGGATGCCTGGGTGGCTCAGTCGGTTAAGCGTCTACCTTTACTCAGGTCATGATCTCAGGGTCCTAGGATCAAGCCCCGCATCAGGCTCTTTGTTCAATAGGGAGTCTGCTTCTCCCTCTACCTCTGCCCCTCCTCCTGCTTGTGCTCTCTTTCTCTCAAATAAATAAATAAAATCTTAAAAAAAAAAAGTGGGAGTGGAGGGACGCCTGAATGGCTCAGTTGGTTAAGCATCTGCCTTTGGCTCAGGTTATGATCTCAGGGTCCTGGGATCAAGTCCCCCATCTGGCTCTTTGTTCAGCAGGGAGCCTGCTTCTCCCTCTGCCTGCCCCCCCCCAAATAAATAAATAAAATAAAATTTAAAAAAGTGGGAGTGGAGAGGGAGGGTTAGTTACAGCTTCTTCACATGCATTCCCCAGCATTTGTGAGGGGAGAAAAAGGGATGTGTTCCATATTTGCAGACGTGAAAGAGGGGAGGAGCCACATAGCTAACGGCAGGCGCAGAGCCGAGAGGGGAGGTCCTCCCCGCCAATCTACCGTATCTGTCTGTCATTCATTAGGGTCTTGTTTTGACCGTGCATGGAAACTTTCTGTTCTTTAATCAGCACCTAAAACTGATCCAAATATTGTTCAAATGTCTCCTTTTCCCAGGCCAAAGTAAGTCAAATACTGGTCCTCAGTGAAAGAGTAATACATATTAGTGATTTCTCCGATTAGGAAGACAGGTACAAAAGCTACTTAGAGATGCTAAAAGGTGATGTGCAATGTTCTGGAAACTAATCTGGAGTCCAGGGTTTCAGTTGAAATAGAAAAGCACTGCTTAGTTGTTGTGGTGGTGGTTGTTACATATATTACTTTTGTGTGAATTCTGGCAGTCCAGTGAACAGCAGATGAGATGGAATGATTTGGAAACCTTGTGTCTTCTCTCAGGGATTTAGATAGATTCATGAATAATTCAGCTTAGTTTTAAGAGCAAGTCCAGTAGTAGTTTCTTCTAGAGAGTAATTGCCTTCTATGTGCTTTCTTTCACCGTTCACACTTAGCATATGCAACTTTCATTCTTTCTTTTTTTTTCTCTAAGGATTTATTTATTTGTTTGAGAGAGAGTGAGCATGAGTGGGGGTAGGGGCAGAGGGAGAGAGAGGATCTCAAGCAGACTCTGCACTGAGTACAGAGCCCTACGTGGGGCTCGATCTCATGACCCGGAGATTTTGACCTGAGCTGAAATTAAGAGTTGGTGGTTCAACTGACTGAGCCATCCAGGCGCCCCAGCGTATGCAATGTTCACACTTTAATGAACCAAAAGAAAAAGTCTCAAATGTACCAGTGAAAAAAAATCCACAAGCTGTTGACGCAGGCTTAATAGGAGCTGCTTTCGTGTACAGCTGTGTAAGTTCAGAAAAGCTACCCTGTATGTCTGTTCAGAAGTTGTTTATGCACAGGTCCGTGCATAAGGCTTATGCATTTATTTCCTCAGAACCCTAGGTGCCACCTGTTGGTGAAGACACCAACTCTTCATTCACGTATCTTAGAAAAAGAGACTGTTTCCAGGATTGGCAACACTGTGTATCCTGTATTCAGACCACAGTCTCTGCTCGATTGATTAAAATCCTTCCATCCATAATGCCAACCACACTAGTGCCCGGGCCTCCCTAAACAGCTTCACACACAGTGCTGCAAAGTAAAAGCCTGTAAACCAACCCGAGATGAGGCTTTGGTGAGTCAGCCTGCTCTGATCCCTGTTCGGGTCCAGCTTCCTCTATACTGATGGTTTTGGTGGGCAGGGAGGGGAGGGGCCCCCGGAGCACATGCCTCAGTTATTTTATATTCCCTTGCGTCTGTCCTTGTCCCTTGGTCATAGTAGACACTCAATAAATATTTATTGATTGAATTGTCGGGTCTTGGCAAATATATCCAGAAGCTATAGTCTTCATTGTGGAATATTGTATATGTTACTTATCAGCTGGTATGTTTCTAATTCTGCCACACAAAGATCTCTTAATTACATAAAATGATCCCTTATTTTAATCTGGATTTTTTTTTTTTGTTTTCACAGGTGTGTTTCAGCAGGGCACAGCTCCTAGCAATTTAAATTACTTCCATATTCAGTATATGTGGCAAGGGAAGCCCCCAACATTCTGACAAAGGCGAGGGCTCACAGTCTGAGTTTTAAAGTCTTTTTTGGAGAAGTAGACTATGCAGAAATGCGTTGCTTGTGTTCCAGTGGAGTGTGGGTGGAACCGGGACCACAGCCATGTGTGACAGAAGCCCTGCATTTGCACGTTGGTGGATATCTAATTCCACAGCCTCCGTCCGCTTTGTGTTAACATATATAGTTGTATCTGTGTGTGTAAGACGCGTTTGTGTTTATCGCTAGCTGTACAGTGGCACAGGTGGTCACGAGGGCACAATAATAATTCAGGGGAATTCTTTAGTTCATTATTATTTGCTTACCATATTCTCTCCAGTTCCTGACTATGTCTGCAGGAGAAATCCTAAACAGAAACCGAGCTTCAGTGCATTATAGAAAGCATCATTTTGACTTTCTGTCAATTTTCCTTTCTTGTGGTTGGATGTGAAGGTCTGGAGCAGGTCGTGCCTGAGATGTGAAGAGCCAACATGCGGGTGTGTGTGTGTGTGTGTGTGTGTGTGTGTGTGTGGAGGAGGCGGGGGAATTCAGGTCTTATTCTGGGCTCGTTGTCATTGGGAGGTCAGTGCGCTTTGCTGACACCTCTGAAGGATTTTTGTCTCAATGAGGTGGAATTGCTTCTGAAATTTCAATTTTCACCAGAGCAGGTCTTTGATTTGACTTTGGTTGGATCTGCATAATTGAAGAACATTGACTCTTCAGCTCCTGGGAAATGTCTTTTTAAGAGCATGGACTTCAGAGTTCGAGTCTTGACTCCACCAACGAGGAGCCTGCGATATTAGGCAAATTAAGCTCTTTAAGACCTCACCTATAAACATGAGATTATTACCGGGAGCTGCCAGAAGGTTCAATGATAGATTTTATTTTATTTTATTTTATTTTTATTTTTTTCAATGATAGATTTTAATGCTTGGGTAGCACTTGGCTTAGGATCTGGCAGTTAGTAATTGCTCAATAAATGCTAACTATTATTATTTCTAGTAAATCTGCTGACTCTTAGCACACTCATTTCCAGTGGCAGAGATGTCCGATAATTTCATAGGTGGCATTTTCAAGAAATAAATTCTGCAGGTTTGCTCAACATGAGAAATGCTGGATAAGATTTGACTGATCTCCCTGTTCAGCCAAGAAGTAGCATCCACAACGCCTGTGACAGAGGGACATGTGGGGAGCGCAGTGCTGTATTTCTCAATTAGAATTTGAGGCCATTCTACAGTAAGCAGAAAAGATAACCGGTGTGTTGATGAAGTGACATTGATTCAGCACAGATACGTGAACAGCTAGCAAATGTAATCAGATCTCATGCAAATCAGACCTCTGCAGCATTTTAATGACGACTCTTCTCCAAGTGAGACTTATTTCAGGATCCTACTTATTCTTGTCAAATGAGCCTCAGGTTGTTTGCACTTCTCAAAAAGGAAAACTGTCAGTAGGAACTCTGAGTCATGCTTCATGCAACGTCTACACCTGTTTCTTTGATTTGATTGAATATATATATATATATTTCAAGCAATGGAGAGATTTCGACTTTCACATAAATGTGTTAAATGCCCTTCCTTAAAAATTGCACTGAAAGTTCAGCTCAAACTCATTGGGAGAGAGCTTTAGAAGAGGTCAAGATGTGAGTGCCGATTTCTTTGTAGAACCTAGATTTTCATTCAGGAAAAATTGGGTTTTTGTTTTGTTTTGTTTTGTTTACAATCTAAAGGGAAAATATGATAATGGAATTGAAATCAAGTCTTTTGATTTTACTTTGGACATGTGATGATGTACCAATTTTCTTATGATTCTTTGATATTTAAATGTTTAAGTTCAGATCTCTCAGTTTTATTTAGTGATCTGAAATTAGAATATAGATATAAATACCTACACTGGAGGCAGAATGTTTGAGAAGTTGTGTCCACTGTGTTTCTTCCACTCTCCACTCAAGCAGATTACCACTTGCTAAAAATGGAAATTTGAGTTGAACTTGACCTCAAGAGACATCAGGCACTGGCTGCCCAGAGAGCTTCCTTGTGCAAACTCAGACTTCTCCCATTTGGAAAATCTGTATTATCTTTAGCCACTTGAAATAAAACCAGTTGTTTTGATCCAGAATTTTGAAATCTAAAGATGGATGCTTTGAGCACCCTTTGTCATATCCTCTTTGATGAACTTACAGATTGCTTTGGCACATGTGGATTTTTCAGGGAGAGTAGGTAAGTACTCTGACTCAGAAGTGCTCAGAAGCCATTATGTCCATTGCAAAAATGATGCATTTTAGTAAGAAAAAAATAAGTGACACTTTTCAATTTTTGTGTGAGATTAACCAAGGGTTAGTGTGAAAAATTGTTTCTGAGAAGTATTTTCATGGAAAGCAGAATGACTTAGTTTCTGAATATTCAAGGTGATATCCTGCAAAGGAAAACATTCTACCCTTTCAGAGGAAATATGTCTGAGGTCATTCTCCTAATCTTGCTGAACTCCAGCATATCAGGGGCAATGTAATAATTAAAAACTCATTTCACAGCAGCTGATTAAGCTTTGATTCACAATTACACTGTCTTTCAAAAGTCTCCTCTATCTGAGCATTTTGAAAATATGATGGCTTCATTATTTGTTATATTTCCAAAGTTAGAGATTCAAAGGAGCTGCAAAAACTTTCTCAATCATCTAGAAAGTCATGAATAAAACATGCATACCCAGAATTTTAAATTAAAGTAATTAGACCACATTAGAATCTCAAAAAAAAAAAAAAAAAAAAAAGAGATTTAACATCCCTGTCAATGTGGAGAAATATGCCCTTCATTAAATCACATCTTCTTCCTGTCCAACATTTTAAACTGCCACTTTTAATGTAAGATTAGAAAAATAATTACTGTGATTAGGATAATTTTAAGAAGTAAATGTTAGAAAATTCAGACCACAACATTTTCAGAGTATCATTCCAATAATTTTTTTTCTATAAAGTATTTGAAATTAACAAAGCAACGTCCTGAAATTTTTTACCAACTTCCGAGTTCAAATTAACAAGTGTAAACAGGAGGCTGATACCTAACTGAAGACTGAGTAGCTGTAGCATGACTTAGATTGGGACACTAAAACATCTACGATAGGGTGTGGAACCATGATAGCTCTATGAGAGGCAACTCTCCAGATCACGGTGGGAAGCTAAATCTGTGACCTGGGAGTGCTCATTCAAGAGACTTTCAACTTTAGGGAAAATGCCAGCAAAACTGCAAAGACAGAGCTGGATCCAGTGAAGAAAAGAGGAGATAGATAGGGGAAATCTAGTGGCTTAAGTATCACAGAGTTGTATTTCTGTGTTAAACATCTTCTGATACATAGCTTATTAACTCTTTCTTGCCCAAGCTCTGCCTCTTGGGTCATTTTCCCATGGACGGAAACACCTCTATTGTAATGAGAGTCAAGGGAAGCACAGAATTTGTTGGATCTTATAGCATAGTTTTCCCTGTTAGCATAAGAACACACTGCCTGTGATGCCAGCCCAGGGGGAGTGCAGGAAGAGTCACTGCTCTAGAGCAATGGCATTGACCCCTGTGTGCACGTTATAATCACCTGTGCAGTACTCTGGACTTCCTGATTTAATTTGTCTGGGGAAAGGTCAGGTCATCCATAGGTTTAAAATCTTCACAAGTGAGTAGACAGGATTGGAACCTTTTTTTTTTTTTTTTTGAGGTTCTATTTATTTATTTGTCAGAGAGAGAGTGAGAGCACAAGTAGCGGGAGCGGCAGAGGCAGAGGGAGAGAGAGAAGCAGGCTCCCTGCTGAGCAAGGAGCCTGGTGCAGGACTTGATCCCAGGACCCTGGGATCACGACTTGAGCTGAAGGCAGACGCTTAACTGACTAAGCCACCCAGGCGCCCCAGGATCGGAACCTTTGAGCCTGAGAGATCACATCATAGTCAGGCCCGAATAAACCACGGGAACTGTACTCACTGGACTTGAAGCTCCAGGAAATGTCAGTCTGGCCTGGTTCTGCGTGAGTTATCCGTCCAGGACGCTTTGGGGTGGTAGTCTGTTTCTGCAGGGCAGATAGTCTTGGATGACCAGGTTATGTCAAATGTTGTTTGCGCTTGTCTGGATGGACAGAACTGTTAGCATTGGGTCTGTCAGTACATCTGGGTTTCCAGAGGCATTAGGCCTTCCCTTGATGTGTCTGAAGGGATTGAGTGATTTGGTCAATCAGGTGTTTGAGTAAAATGTATTTTTTCCAGCATCTTCTTGCCACTCTACAAAGACCTGCATTTTGTTGTGTTTCCCCCATAGGGACTGAGAGTGCAGCGAATACCCACTAACCCACCAAAGTCCTCAGAACTTGGCAGTTAGGCCTCTGAGAGAAGCCAACTTAAGTTTAGGGGGAGCAGTTGGGAACAGGGTTAGATGTGGGGGGACCTCCTTTAGCCCACACCCCAGTCTGGGCTGTCCTTCCTGTAGCAGCTCACTGTGACCCAGCTGCATGCATGACTGGGGCTGGAGGGGGTGTGTGCATGGGAGGGGACGCTCCTGCCTGCTGGAAGGTAATAGCCACCCTCTCCCACTTCTGAGCCTTTGGGTGTGAGGAGTGCACTGAGGGGTTCATGAGAGAACACGGGTTCTGGAAGTAGAACCACCAACCATCCCATTTTGCCTAGGACTGCCCCAAAGTCCTGCATCTCAGAAAATCCCGCATGCCAGGCAAATCAGGACTGTTGGTCACCTCATACGTAAGCCTAAATGTGAGTCCCCACTCTGTGCTCAGCTTTTCTTCATCTGTGAAATGCGGATAGTAATACGGGTCACGGTGATGATTCAGTGCCAACATGCAGAGAGCTAGATGTCCCAGGCAGAGTTACCACTGAATAAATGGTGTTTTCTGGTTCCATGTAACAGGCTGACGAAACTATGTAAAGGATACCTCATGATTTTATATGACAAAATCAAACGAGAGCCCTAGGAAGCCTTACAAAAGACCAGGGAGGCTTAAGGATGGAAAAGCTCTTATCCCTTTGGGAAGATCATGGAGGATGTAACATTTGGATGATGTCTTCACAGATGAGTAGAATCAGGACAGGCAACGGTCATAGGAAAATGTCATAGGTAAGGAGAACAGCCAGACAAGGTAGAAGCAGGAACACGTGATTTACACCTAAGGACTGTATAATTCAGGTTACTTGGCTGGAACAAGTAGTTGTCGTTGCAGAAAAATTAAAAGGACAGACTGGGAGGCTTTAACGTCAAGGTGAAGGGTTGCTTAATTCACTACAGAACTGAGATTGTTGAAGTTTTGTTTGTTTTTTGGTTTTGGCAGTAAGAGAATACAATAAGGAAAAGGAAGAATACAGAAGAAATAACTCGGAAAGAATTTACAAGCATTTTCCTTCAAGTCAGTACCGATTCTAAGAACAGGTGCTAAGTATTTTCCAAGTGATTTTCAAAGTGGAAAGAAATGCCCTTGAGGAGCTGTCTTATTAAATATGTGCTTACCCATACTGGGCATCAAGGACACTCTCTTCTCCTCTCTTTAGTAATCACTGGAAGGGCTTAGTCTCCCCAAAAAGCTATCCACTTATGAGGTGTCAGACAATCATTTGAATGGTAGTCATTCCCTTTCAACTATGTGCCCAGGAGCACATCATGCAGTGGAGGTAGAAAATGACGTATACAAGGCACGTTTCCTACCTGCCAGTACCCCGGTGTAGTTGGGGGAAAAAGACTGATCCATACATAGAAATTATCGAGTGGATCCCGCAGAGCAGTCTGTGACCAATCAAGTGTCCATGTTTAGATCTTACAAAACCAGGCAAGTTCCAGCACCAAGACCTACTGTTCCTCCGTTTTCTTCATCCTTCTACCTCAGTCGTACACCTAGCATTTGACTAAGCACACCCAATGGATGCAAATTACTCTCACAGTGAAAAGCTGACTTTATTTCAATCGCAAATACATAAATCACAAGATGCCTCTTAAAAGTTCATCTTGAGGAACAATATAGCACAGACTGTGAGCAATTCACAATGATTTACAATCATCTTCTCATTTAAAAGCACATCTACTCTAAGGGAAGTAAAAAAATAGCTTTTTGGGGGGAGGGATTCAAATGAATTATTTGCTTGTTTTTTTTTTTTTTTAAAGAATTTATTTATTTATTCGACAGAGATAGAGACAGCCAGCGAGAGAGGGAACACAAGCAGGGGGAGTGGGAGAGGAAGAAGCAGGCTCACAGTGGAGGAGCCTGATGTGGGGCTCGATCCCAGAATGCCGGGATCACGCCCTGAGCCGAAGGCAGACGCTTAACCGCTGTGCCACCCAGGAGCCCCTATTTGCTTGTTTTTATAACTAAGTCAGGTGGCTAATTTGTACAGTTTTGAGAGCTGGCTTCTTGCCAATCAACTTAAAAAAATTTAAGGGGATATAAAATTCAGTTTACCTAAAACTAATCTAAGAAAGAAGGAAATCTACTTTTCTTTTTTAGCTTTTTTTTTAAAGATTTTATTTATTTATTCGACAGAGATAGAGACAGCCAGCGAGAGAGGGAACACAAGCAGGAGGAGTGGGAGAGGAAGAAGCAGGGTCATAGGAGAGGAGCCTGATGTGGGGCTCGATCCCAGAACGCTGGGATCACGCCCTGAGCTGAAGGCAGACGCCCAACCGCTGTGCCACCCAGGTGCCCTGGAAATCTACTTTTCAAGCTAATTTGTTGGGATAACTTGAATCAGAGAAAGTTTTTAGAGCTTTTAAAAACGTTTAAAACTTTAAGAAAACATTTCTAACAGTTCCTGATACTAGAAAAATTAGAAGGATGTGCAAAGTGCTTCCATTTAATAACTGATAAGTGTCATAAGGTCAGCCAAAGTATATGATCCTAGATCTGCCTTCAAGCAGTTTTCAATGAAGTTGTGATGACTTATGCATAAAAACGAAGTATCAGGCAACTTCTAAAAAATGCTCGATAATTAGAAAAGAAAGTAAGTATATTAAGATTGTTTGGTTTAAAAAAATTACTGAATTCAAATGACACTTTAGAACTGACATATACCAGTCATAAGTGATCCCCATTCTATTTTGGGGCAAGTTAGGTAGAATTAGCAAAGACTAGTAGAGAAAGAAGCACTTCTATAGGTATAATGAGTGTGAGGTATTTTTATTAACAGAACTTGGAGGCATTTCGATTAAGAAAGTGTTTCACTGTGAATAGAAGTAAGCCCTATTACAGCCACCTGGACAGAGGAGGATTGTATATGTATATGATCAGAGGTCCAGAGACTGGTGCGGCTACTCCACGATGTCAACAATATCATCAAGTGTTCCAGCATCTTTCTTGCCATCTTTTCTTATTCTTCACTGTTGGAAGAGGGCTACTGGAGCCATCATTTTTGAATATAAGAAAATAGAAAGGGGAAGTCTGAGTGGCCAAGGGCTGAAGGGGCATGCCAGCCTGTCTCTTCTGAGAAGCTTTCTCCCAAGTCCCACCTAGTAGCATCTCCATACACATCTGTGGCTAGAACTGGGTCATGAGGCCACCCATAGGTGCAGGGAGCATGAGAAGGTGCTCTAATGTTCCACTGGTGAAGTTGAGAGAGTAATGGGAGAAGGATTCTGTAAGAGGCTCTTGTGTAGTCCAAACTCAGTGTCTGCCCTGGTGACTTTTCAGTCTCATTAATGAGACTGAGAGAGTATATGCCTGTTTGCCTGAGATAGACCTGGTTTATTTCTAACATTCTGGTGTCCCATCTAATTTAGCATTTGTACTGCTTTTTCCACTTAAAAATGAAATATTATTACTGTTAGTTGCCTTAAAGTAAGCTGGGAGGTGTTAAGTAGACCTCCACGTTGTGTTTCTGGATTATTCCATGGTCTTGTCTAGAAGTATGTGAGACCTATGAGCAGTGTGTTGGCAATGTAACCGATATCTCCCTTTCGAGACCAGCATGCAGGGTGCTCAGTGATAAGAATGAAGTGTTCTTGGTCAATGATGACAAGAGACACCTCCTTTCAGTTTGGAGCAGTGGTAGGTGTATTTGGTGTTGCTGCCCCTTTAGGTCACCTGGTGGACTAGTCGGTTACACTAAGCCCAGTGCTTCAGCCTGAGGGCATTTGAAGCCAAGAATTTGACATAAGGTGGGATCAGTGGGAAATTCTGGGTTAGATGCTCGTGAAATGGGAGCTGAAATAGAAGTGCATGGAGAGAATAGTCTGACTGCTCTTGCGTAGAGATTTCATTATTCATTTTATGGTATAAATCTACAAATGTCTTAGTTTTGGCAAACTTCAGACAAGGATTAGAGTGCAACTGCTTTATTTATGGAGTGCAGGTAATATTGGTAGGGTAGAGGGGAAGGGAATCAGAAAGGAAGGAGGCCAGTAAAGGGTGCAGAGTTAAACCATTTATCATAATACATGGCTGGAGCTTAGTTCTGCAGAGAAACTCTGGGAGTGGTCCAAAACACACGTTTGGAATTATTCCATTGAAGGGGCACAGCATTGGGGGGGTCTTTCTATACCTATTCTGGAGAATTGTTAGTTGGGGTTGCAGCAAACCTTTTAGTCTGCAATGACCTCAAAAGATGGAAATAGACATGTAATAAAAATTAAATACTAAGAATTTTCTTAAAAAATTAGATAATGAATGGGTAATATTTACCATTCACCATGAATACCATAGTGGTACCACTGACCACATGAGAACCAGAAGACAGGGAAATGCAACGTAAAACAACAGTAGGTACCTCTGTACACCTATTAGAACGTCTGAACTTCAGACCACTGGTAACACCAGATGCTGGAGTGAATGTGGAGCAACAGGGACTCTCATTCATTGCTGGTGGCAATACAGAATGGTACAGGCCCTTTGGAAGGCCCTTTGGCAGTTTCTTACACAACTAAACATACTCTTACTCTATGATCCCACAATCATGTTTCTTGGTATTTACCCAAAGGAGTTGAAAACTTATGTCCACACAAAAACCTGCAAATGGAGGTTTATAACAGTTTTATTCATAATGGCCCAAATTTAGAAGCAACCAAGATGTCCTTCAGTAGGGAAATGGGTAAATAAACTGTGATAGATCTAGACACTGGGCTATTACTCAGCACTAAAAAGAAATGAGCCATCAAGCCATGAAAAGACATGGAGGAAACTTACATGCATATTGCTAAGACAAAGAAGCCAATCTGAAAAGGCTACCTACTGTTTGATTCCAACTCTATCACATTTTGGAAAAGGAACAACAATGAAGACAGTAAAAAGATCAGTGGTAGCTGGGGACGGAGAGGGAGGAGGGAAACGTCGATGGAACACAGAGGGTTTTCAGGGCAGTGAAACGACTCTGTATTTTTTTTTTTAATGTTTCTTTATTACATTATGTTAGTCACCATACAGTACATCCCTGGTTTCTGATGCAAGGTTTGATGATTCATTAGTTGCGTATAACACCCAGTGCACCATGCAATATGTGCCCTCCTTACTACTCATCACCAGTCTATCCCATTCCCCCACCCCCCCTGAAGCCCTCAGTTTGTTTCTCAGAGTCCATAGTCTCCCATGCTTCACTCCCCCTTCTGATTACCCCCCCTTTTCTCATGTTTCATTCCCCCTTCTGATTACCCCCCTTTCTTTATCCCTTTCTTCCCCTACTGATCATTCTAGATCTTATGTTCCATAGATGAGAGAAATCATATGATAGTTGTCTTTCTCTGCTTGACTTATTTCACTTAGCATTATCTCCTCCAGTGCTGTCCATGTTGTAGCAAATGTTGAGAACTCGTTCTTTCTGATAGCTGAGTAATATTCCATTGTATATATGGACCACAACTTCTTAATCCAGTCATCTGTTGAAGGGCATCTCGGCTCCTTCCACGATTTAGCTATTGTGGACATTGCTGCTATGAACATTGGGGTGCATATGGCCCTTCTCTTCACTACGTCTGTATCTTTGGGGTAAATACCCAGTAGTGCAATGGCTGAATCATAGGGTAGCTCAATTTTTAACTTTTTAAGGGACCTCCACACTGTTTTCCAGAGTAGCTGTACCAACTTGCATTCCCACCAACAATGTAGGAGGGATCCCCTTTCTCCACATCCTCTCCAACAATTGTTGTTTCTTGCCTTGTCTATTTTTGCCATTCTAACTGGCGTAAGGTGGTATCTCAGTGTGGTTTTGATTTGAATTTCCTTGATGGCTAATGATTTTGAACATTTTTTCATGTGTCTGTTAGCCATTTGTATGTCTTCATTGGAAAAGTGTCTGTTCATATCTTCTGCCCATTTTTTGATTTGTTTATTTGTTTCTCGTGTATTGAGTTTGAGAAGTTCTTTGTAGATCTTGGATACCAGTCCTTTATCTGTAGTGTCATTTGCAAATATCTTCTCCCATTCCGTGGGCTGCCTCTTAGTTTTTCTGACTGTTTCCTTGGATGTGCAGAAACTTTTAATCTTGATGAAGTCCCATAAATTCATTTTATCTTTTGTTTCTCTTGCCTTTGGGGATGTGTCATGAAAAAGGTTGCTTTGGCCGATGTCGTAGAGGTTGCTGCCTATGTTCTCCTCTAGAATTTTGATGGATTCCTGTCTCACATCGAGGTCTTTCATCCATTTGGAGTTTATTTTTGTGTATGGTGTGAGAGAGTGGTCAAGTTTCATTCTTTTGCATGTAGCTGTCCAATTTTCCCAGCACCATTTATTGAAGAGACTGTCTTTTTCCCACCGGATGTTTTTTCCTGCTTTATCAAATATTAGTTGCCCAAAGAGCCGAGGGTCCATTTCTGGGCTCTCTATTCTGTTCCATTGGTCTATGTGTCTGTTTTTGTGCCAGTACCATGCTGTCTTTGTGATCACAGCTTTGTAGTACAGCTCGAAATCCGGCATTGTGATGCCCCCAGCTTTGTTTTTCCTTTTCAACAGTTCCTTGGAGATTCGGGGCCTTTTCTGTTTCCATACAAATTTAAGGACTGTTTGTTCCAGTTCTTTGAAAAATGTCCTTGGTATTTTGATCGGGATAGCATTGAAAGTGTAGATTGCTCTGGGTAGCATGGACATTTTAACTATGTTAATTCTTCCGATCCATGAGCATGGAATATCTTTCCATCTTTTTATGTCTTCCTCAATGTCTTTCAAGAGTGATTTATAGTTTCTAGAATATAGGTCCTTTACGTCTCTGGTTAAGTTAATTCCAAGGTAACGTATGGTTTTTGGTGCTATTGTAAATGGGATGGATTCCCTAATTTCTCTTTCTTCGGTCTCGTTATTCGTGTATAGAAATGCAACTGATTTCTGAGCATTGATTTTGTATCCCGCCACGTTACTGAATTGCTCTATAACTTCTAATAGTTTGGGAGTGGCTTCTTTTGGGTTTTCCATATAGAGTATCATGTCATCTGCAAAGAGAGACATTTTGACTTCTTCTTTGCCAATTTGAATACCTTTGATCCCTTTTTGTCGTCTGATTGCTGTTGCAAGGACTTCTAGTACTATGTTGAATAATAGTGGCGAGAGTGGGCATCCTTGTCGAGTTCCTGATCTTAAGGGAAAGGCTTCCAGCTTTTCCCCATTGAGAATAATATTTGCAGTAGGCTTTTCATAGATGGCTTTTATGAGATTGAGAAATGTACCTTCTATTCCTACACTCTGAAGGGTTTTAATCAGGAAAGGATGCTGTATTTTGTCAAATGCTTTTTCGGCATCGATTGAGAGGATCATATGGTTCCTGAGTCTTTTCTTGTTGATATGATGTATCACGCTGATTGATTTGCGAATATTGAACCACGCTTGCATCCCAGGTATGAATCCCACTTGATCGTGATGGATAATCCTTTTAATGTACTGTTGGATTCTATTAGCAAGTATCTTGTTGAGGATTTTGGCGTCCATATTCATTAGGGAAATCGGTCTGTAATTCTCCTTTTTGATGGGGTCTTTGCCTGGTTTGGGGATCAAGGTAATATTGGCCTCATAGAATGAGTTTGGTAGCTTTCCTTCTGTTTCTATTTTTTGAAATAGCTTTAGGAGAATAGGTATTATTTCTTCTTTGAATGTTTGGTAGAATTCCCCAGGAAAACCGTCCGGGCCTGGAGTTTTGTTATTTGGAAGGTTGTTTATCACTGACTCAATTTCTTCATAATTAATTGGCCTGTTTAAGGAATCAATTTCTTCCGGTTTCAATCTTGGTAGTTTATAGGTTTCCAGGAAGGATTCCATCTCTTCCAGATTGCTTAGTTTATTGGCATATAGCTGTTGATAAAAATTTCTAATAATCCTTCCAATTTCAATGGTGTTCGTCGTGACCTCTCCTTTTTCATTCATAATTTTAATAATCTGGGTCCTTTCTCTTTTCTTTTGGATAAGTCTTGCCAGTGGTCTGTCAATTTTATTGATTCTCTCAAAGAACCAGCTTCTAGTCCTGTTGATCTGCTCTACTGTACTTCTGGTTTCTGCTTGATTGATTTCAGCTCTAATTTTGGTCAACTGCTTCCTCGTGCGTGGATTAGGCCTGTCCCTCTGTTGCTGTTCCAGCTTCTTGAGGTGAGAATATAAAAACTGCATTTTAGATTTTTCTATTCTTTTGAGTGAGGCTTGGATGGCTATGTATTTCCCCCTTAGGACTGCCTTTGCAGTATCCCATAGGTTTTGGACTGTTGTATTTTCATTCTCATTGGTCTCCATAAATTGTTTAATTTGATTTTTGATTTCCTGGTTTATCGAGTCATTCCTGAGCAGGATGGTTCTTAGTCTCCAAGTGTTTGAGTTTCTTCCAAATTTTTCCTTGTGGTTGAGTTCCAATTTCAGAGCGTTGTGGTCTGAGAATATGCAGGGGATAATTTCAATCTTTTGGTATCGGTTGAGACCTGTTTTGTGTCCCAGAACATGGTCTATTCTTGAGAATGTTCCATGGGCATTAGAATAGAATGAGTATTCTTTGGTTCTGGGGTGTAGTGTTCTATATATATCTATGAGGTCCAACTCGTCGAGTATGGCATTCAAAGCCTTTGATTCTTTGCTTAGTTTTTGCCAGGGTGTTCTGTCTATTTCTGATAGTGGAGTGTTGAGGTCCCCTACTATTAATGTATTTTTATTTATATGTCTCTTTATTCTGGTTAAGAGTTGGCTTGTGTATCTTGCTGCTCCCCTGTTGGGGGCATATATATTTATAATTGTCATATCCACTTGTTGAATACTTCCCTTAAGAATAATATAGTGCCCTTCTGCATCTCTAACTATAGTCTGTAGTTTAAAATCCAATTTATCTGATATGAGAATTGCTACCCCAGCTTTCTTTTGAGGTCCATTTGCGTGAAAGATGGTACTCCATCCCCTTACTCTCAGTCTGAATGCATCTTTGGGTTTGAAATGAGTCTCTTGTAGACAGCAAATGGATGGGTCATTTCTTTTTATCCAATCTGCAACCCTGTGGCGCTTTATGGGATGGTTCAAACCATTTACATTAAGACTGATTACTGAGAGATATGTTTTAATGATGCCATGTTGCCAGTAAAGTCTTTGTATTGGTTGTGACTTTTTCTTCTGTATCACTCTTGGGGCCTTTTTACCTTTATAGAACCCCCCTTAATATCTCCTGTAGGGCTGGTTTCGTGGTTACGAAATTGGTTAGTGACTGGCGATTCTGAAATGTCTTTATTTCTCCATCAATTCTGAATGACAGCCTTGCTGGATAAAGGATCCTTGGCTGCATGTTTTTCTCTGAAAGAGCTTTAAATATGCACCCCCCCACCCCTTTCTCTCATTCCAGGTCTCTGTAGATAGGTCTGACGTAATTATGATACCTTTGCCTTGGTACGTGAGAAATTTCTTTGCCCTGGCCACTTTCAATACTGTATCCTTGGATCTAATATTTGCTAATTGTACCATGATGTGACGTGGTGTAGGTTTGTCGTGGTTGAGCTTGGGACGGGTCCTCTCTGCCTCTTGGACACGAATGTTTGTTTCCCTCGCTAGATTAGGGACGTTTTCAGCTACAATTTGTTCAAATATCTCTTCTAGACCTCTGTTTTTCTCCACCCCCTCAGGGATGCCGATGATTCTGACATTGGATCGTTTTATTGAGTCAGTAATCTCCCGTAACCTACATTTGTGGGCATGGATTTTTTTAAGTCATCTATCCTCTAATTCGCTAATATGTTGTTCTGCCTCATTCACCCTGGCCGTCAGAGCCTCTAGTTTTGACTGCATTTGGCTCATAGAATTTTTAATTTCTGCCAGATTCGCTCTCATTTCCGCCCTTAGAGATTCTATATTCTCATTAACATTTTCGTTAATACTTTTTTCAAGTCTGCACATCATCTTGGCCATTGTTACTCTGAATTCCATTTCTGATAATTTGGTTACATCCATATCCGTTAGTTCTGTGGCAGAGGCCACAGACTCACTGTCTTTTCTTTGCTGGGAGGGATTTCTCCTTCTTTTCATTCTGATGAGGAGAGGTTGCGGGGTTGTCCAGAGCCCAAATTATTGACCAGGACCCAGGCCATGCGCCCTTGTTTTATAGCGATCTTAGGGATGTGGGCTTCTTGATTTTTCAGCCTGCCTTCTGGGGGAGGGGCCTGCCGCGCCAATACTCAGGCAACCCTGTTTGGGTAGAGTCTCCGTGTCCCCTGCGAGGGGGCATGGGAATGGGCACACTGTGAGCCGTATTTCCAGGCTTTTGTTCTCTGGCGGCTTTCCCTGGCAGTTTGCTGTGCCTCTTCTGAGAGTCAGAGCAGCAGTGGCCGAATCGCAGCCTCTGTCTCAGAACAGAGGGATCGTGGACCATTTTCCACTGATGATCTGGTCACTTTAACTCTGTTTCTGTTGGTGCAGCTCAACCCTGCAGCGTCCGGGGATGTGCGCCCCACACCTGGCGTCCCAGCCCTCACTTCCTGGGCCAGCGCTTCCCTATCCTTTGTGCTTCTAACACCACCAGCCGCCAGCCACCAGCTGCCCCCGCGCGCTCCTGGAGCTCCCGGTCTCAGTCTGGATCCAGTGAGCACACTGGAGTTCCGTGAGAAGTCTGGTGGCGCGCGTTCCCCGCTCACGGTCCCAGTCTGTTTTCTCGTGGGTGCCATCTGCGAGTCCGCTGGCTCCCCCAGGCAGGTGGCTACCGCTTCCTGGCCCCCGAACACTGCGGCTCCCTCCCCCTTCTGTTTATCTTCCGATATCTGTGCACGGTTTCACGGCTCCCCGCTTCGTACCTCAATACTCAGCGCTGGAGATGTTCATTTGTAGAGATCCAGATGTATCTTCCTGTGTCTCGGCTGATTCCGTGGATGTTCAGGCTGGTCTGGTACCTATCCAACTCGACTCAGGGGACCAGCTGAAAAAGGGGTCCCCTACTGCTCCACCGTATTAACCCCTCCTACGAAACTACTCTGTATTTAACTATAATAGTGAGTATATGTCATGATACATTATCCAAGCCCATAGATTGTGCAAAACCAAGAGTGAATCCAAATGCAACTAAGGGCTTTGATAATGCTGTGGCGATGTAGGCTTGCTGATTTTCCCCGATGCATCACTCTGGTGGGGGATGTTGATAATGGGAAGGCTGTGCATTTGTGGGGAGAGAGGGTATACGGGAAACCTCTGTCCCTTCTGTTCAGCTTTTCTGTGAACGTAAAACGACTCCCCAAAATAAAGTCTATTAAAAAGCCAAACAGAACCAGAAAACGCTGATTTGCTGAGGGACCATCAGCAACTACTTGGAAAGTTAGTAGTTTTAAAGCCTCTGCCCGAACACACTAATTTAACACATGGCCCCATAGAAAGTACATTTACTCTGTGACGTAGGATGTTTCTTCAGATCAGATGAGTCTTCCTCTAAATTAATTGTGCTCCTTTTCAACTTCAAGTTTTCCTGTGCCCATACCAAAGTGAAGCCTAGCTCTTACAGCGTCGGCTCTATTAGCAGGAGAACTGTGCAAACAATAATATACGCCAATATTTTGTGAGTGTCACTGGACGCTGCCCACAGAAATCAGTAATTGCAACAGTAATTCAATTTTTTTTCTTTCGATTTATGGAATTAAAGTGAAGTTACTGTGGCTTCATTTTGTTGAAAATGACACAAATGACCTTGTTGGCGGTGATCCTGTAAGATTCAGTAACAAAGGTCAACATGAAAATAATGAACTTTTAAAAAGCTGTCGTTGTCACACAAAGATAGAGTAAGAAAATAACAATAGTTTTGTAGCAAAGCTAATGTGCACAGAGCGAAATAAGGCACCAGACTGTCAGTAAGCTCCTCTTTCTACTGCCCATCATCACTCAGACTGTGGAAATGTTTGAGCCTTCAAACGTTGAAGTGTAAGCCGACCTCAGTGTCTCACAATAACATTAAACATTTTTATAATTAAATGCTCAATATCTTCTTGCACATTATTCAGAATCAGCTAAAAATCTTCAAGCAAACAATTCAACGAACCACATCAAGATTTCCGTGTTTAGCAAATTTCAATAACTGAAAATAACACTTACAAACAAGAAGACATTGAAAGTTATCCTTAAAAAGCAAGCACATCACCAAACTACTTAATCAAATACAGTGGTTTCAAATTTTAATTTTGCAGTTTTGTAAGAGCGGTTGGCAATATCTCAATTCTTTGGACGAATCTTTTGATGGAGCTGTGTTTTTGGTAAGATAAATTTATATACTGGACTGGAATGAAATGGAGAAGTCCTAAGGTTTTGCTGCATTTAAAAGAATCAGAAACAGAAGAAAAAAAAAAGAATCAGAAACAGGAAGAGATAATGTGTACATTGTATGGAGGTAGAAAGATAGCACCTGTGAAAATATTTATGGAAGGTATTTCAAAAGGAAAAAAATTAGAGTTCGGACTGTCTTCCATTTGACAGAGTTTGCTCTGAGCTTATCAGGTATCTCAGCCTCTTTAGAAAGAATTTAGTCTTAATTTAAAAATATTATGTTACGGTCTATAGAGAAGAGGTCATTTGAACGTGTCAACAAGTTTAAATTGATGAGCCAGCAACGCAAATTTAACAAAGATTTGCAGGTAACTTTGTGAAAAATTAATACCAATAAGCTCACTTTAACATATACACTCTTTAGAAAAAAATTAACATGGCATTTCAACCAGATATGGCCAAGAAGTTGAACAACATGGATATGTACTAAGTGACTTAATATACATAGATGTAATCTTTTTAGAAAGAAATTTTATGTTTGAGAATAATTTTTGATAGCAATATTTTATAGAACCATTAATGTAATCAAGCCTCTTTTTGGCCAGTAATTATTTCAATAATTATATAGTGATTTTTAGTACCCTTTTTGTTATCAAGATTGTCCTAGTCTTAATGGTGTATTGCATTACCCACTTAATTAATGTTTCTAGTATGGCTTCGTCATTCAGTAGCATCTTATCTATTCTTTGTAGCGATTATGGGTAATGTATTAAGATTATATATCATTCTATTATATTGCTCCTTTAAATAAGACTGGATTGTTTTTCAGATATGACAGAAATAAGTCATGTTATTTTGTAGCATTTCAATTATTGTGTTAAAGTCCATGACTCATAATTCAAACACCTGTGCCATCCTTGCATCTGGTTTTATTGATTATTTTATTTCTTGATGATGGGTCCTATTTTCTTGTCATTTGGTTTTGGGTTTTTTTTTTTTTGAGTGTGTAAGAACAGGGAGACTGAGGTAAATCAGGCTTATTTTCTGGAAGAACTACACCTTCTTCTCTCAGGCCATGAAGGTGGTGGGTTGGGACAATCTAGTCCGCAGTGAGTTGAGTTTGGGCTTTGTCGTTGCATTAGTTACGATCACTGTCACAGGCTTCAAAGTCCCCTGGTGCTTCCTACTCAGCATGAGGCCCGGGGTCTCAGAGGGTTTCCTTCAAATGTCCTGCCCTGCGACTTCAAGATGTCCGGTGTGTCTGTGCCTCAGGGCTGGGTATCTCTCAGCATTCCTGTCCCTCCCCAGTGGGAGACTGCTGCTGTGGACTCATGCAGGATCCCCCGTGCTGGAAGGGTTCTCCCGTTCACCTGCTCCACCGTCAGACTCAGGCAAGCCCTGTACGGCTGTGCCACAGAGCAGATCTCTCTCCATTCTTCTGCTTTTCTCTTAGGACAGGTTGGTTTAGGCCTATGAAAAAGTTGACGAGTAAGTGTAGATGCTGTGTGTCTGGAGCTCCCAGGGACCCTAACTTGTTATGCCAACCCTACTTGGCTTTCAGGATTTTGTGAGATTTGTAGCTTTTTTTCTTATTCCCATCCATGGCAGTTTCCTCCACTTCTTGCTGCTTTCCCAGAAGTGAAATAATGAGTGGTTCTTGTCTCTTCTTCGAGCAGCCTGTCACTCTGGCTTTTAGTTTTTTAGTTTGCCCAGTGACCTTGGCTCTCTGATGGGCTTGAAAAGTATTCTTTGCATATCTTTCAGCTTGCTCTCACTGTTGGGGTAAGAGTACCATTCACTTGTGACTTTCTGTATTCGGTGTTGGCAAACTTTGATCTCTGGACCAAATCCTGCCCATCACCTGTTTCTATAAATACAGTTTTACAGAAACACAGCCATGCTCATCGTGTTTACATCTTTTCTGTGACTAAAAATTGAGTAGTTGTGACAGAGACCATATGGCCTGTAAAGCAAAAATTATTTACCGCCTAGCCTTTTACAGAAAAAGTTGGCTAACACTTGTTCAACATCTTCAGTAGAAGCAGAAGTCCCCTTGACACTACTAAAATTTTGTCGCATCCTGGAATGAAATTCCGTGCTTTGAAGGAGACTGTGTTTATTGGTTAGAAGTGAGAATGTCTGTTCTCTGTATTACACATTACTGATTTTTTTTTTTTTAACCAGTGCACGTGTTTTGTGTTTGATTAACCAACATCTCAGATCCGGATATTTGTTTGGCAAATGTTAGGTCTTGTTCTTAAAAAATGGTGTGTTTGTGGGGCACATGAGTGACTCAGTTGGTTAAGCAGCTGCCTTTGGCTCAAGTCATGATCTCAGTGTCCTGGGATTGAGTCCGGCATCAGGCTCCCTGCTCAGTGGGGAGTCTGCTTCTCCTTCTCCCCTTGCTCCTCTCCCCTGCTCATATTATCTCTCTCTGTCTCTGTGTCTCTCTCTCTCAAATAAATAAATAAAATCTTTTTTAAAAATGGGGTTTTTGCTAATAAAAATGATAAGGATTGAATTTTGAATTGTTTTTTGAAGAGATTGTTTGGTTTGCAATAATCTGTTTTCTCCTTAGCCTCCTAAAGACTAAGGCCTTTGATAGATGTTATCAGGTTATTGGCATTGTTTTGATAAAGGAAAAAAATAAATATCATTTACATACAGTTCATAATTTGCATGGATAATTTATATGACCATGTTATCTCTGTGACTTCTTTGCCTAAATGTTTAGCAGGTCTATCAGGAAATGTGAATTTATGACTATTTTAGGCATCATTGCCAGGGAGATGAGAAATAGAGTAATCAATGTTTTTTTGAGTTCTAATTTGTCTAATTATGAACAAATCTATAGGGAAAAGTGCAAAGTAAGTTAATCTTGATCATTTTTAACACTCCGTTTCATTTTCATCTAGACCTTTTTAAAAAATATATAACTGATTTTAACATTCTGTAAAACGTTTCTCTACATCTATTGAGATGATCACGATTTTTTCCCCTTCATGTGGTTAATGTAGTATATTGCGTCGATTGACTTGTAGATGTTGAGTCATCCCTGTTTCCCTGGAGTAACTCCCACTTGATCATGGTGTGTGATCCTTTGATTATGTTGTTGAATTTGGTTTGTTAATATTTGTTCAAGATTTTTGCATCTATGTTCATCAAGCATATTGGCCTATATTTTCTTTTCTTCTGATGTCCTTGTCTGGTTTTGGTATCAAGGTAATGCTGGTTTCATCAGTTGAGTTTGGAAATATCCCCTTCTCTTCTATTTTATGGAAGAGTTTGAGAAGGATTGGTATTAAGCCTTTAAATGTTGATCGAATTCACCAATGAAGCCATCTGGTCCTGAACATTGGTTTGTTGGGAGGTTTTTGATTAATTCAGTCTCTTCACTAGTAATTAGTCTGTTCAGCTTCCCTATTTCTTCATGATTCAGTCTTGGCAGGTTGTCTGTTTCTAGGAATTCATCCATTTTTTTCTAGGTTGTCCACTTTGTTGGGGTCCCACTGCTTACAGTACTCTCTTATGATGCTTTATATTTCGTGGTATCAGTTGCAATGTCTCCTCTTTCATTTCTGATTTTATTTGAGTCCTCTCTCCTTTATTCTTGCTGAGTCTAGCTAAAGGTTTGTCAATATTGTGTTATCTTAAAAAATCCAGCTCTTAGGTTCATTGATCTTTTCTATTGTCCTTTTAGTCTCTATTTCATTTAGTTCCATTCTAATGTTTGGTGTTTCCTTCCTTCTTCTGACTTTGGGCTTTGTTTATTCTTCTGTTTCTAGGTCCTTGAGATGCAAAGTTAGGTTGCTTATTTGAAATCTTTCTTATTTCTTGGTGTAGGCATTTATCACTATGAGCTTTATGTACTTATCACTATGAATTTCCTACAATATTTTTAAATTCAGTGAATATTTGGACATAGAAGCTATGTGAAAAGTTGGATGTGCCTCGTGGTTTGTATGTGGGATGCCCTGGGAAGAGGCAATTGCCAGGAGCTAAGCAGTTGCTTGCTTTCTTGGGGTTATAAGCAACTTCTGTTTGTGTCATTAGCTGGGGATGCTAACATTTATTGCCAACAGCGTGCACTCCCCTTCCCTCCCCGACCAGAGGGCCTGTGGCTAGGCCTATGAGAGATCACGTATTTGTTCTCTGTCCTTGATGACAAAAGAAACTGTGATCTCGTTCTGTGGAATGTTCCTCCACCCTTTCAAGTGTACAGATATTTTTTCGGCATTTGGTTTTACAGTCACCCACGAAACTAGTGAAGTTCCACTGCCAGCAGCTTGCATGAGGCAGAATGCTGATTTAGCCCCTAGGATGCGCAAAGCCACATTGCCATGGTAACCAGCAGACAAACCCGAGAGAAGCCAGGCTGCAGAGGAACTGTAGTCATCACCAAACAACAAATCAAAGGGAGCCGTCTCAGGAGAGATTTCTAATTATCACACATTTGTCCTTGCAACCAAACCAGGGTGCGAAGGAAATGGCACCGCTGGCCCAAGCATCTTTGGGTCACAAAATCATGGAAACTTTCCTCTGCTCCTGCGGGAATTCCCTAGAGCCTCCTGCTGCCTTAAGGTATATTGAAATAGATTCTTAGATTGACCTTTCCTTGGAGTTATCACCAAGTCCTTAGTAGTTATCACTACTATAGCTTAAGGTAGTTTGCAGGCAGCAAGGCAATTTGAAAAAGTCTCACATCTGTGAGCCTGATAGCTAATAAACATCTGAGATTGTTCTCTGACATCTTGAAGAGATCGCCCTGATCTGTTCCTTAATCTTTTTTTTTCTTTTTTGCAGCCTTTTTAACATAAGCAAACTTACTTCAGTCATCCTTAACGCAAGGGGAGTACACACTGATATGTTTATATGCAAATATATGCAAATCAGGTTACAGTAAGACAGGCTTCCTGGAGGAACAACTGGTAACATCTATGTTTGCTCCTGAAGAGAGTGCTCAAGGTTACAAAGCTATCGCTAAAGATTTATAATTTCCTGCGGAAAGAGTTGTAGAAACCCTTTTCCTGCTTTTAAACAGGCTGAGATCAAGGCTGCCCAAGCCTTGAGACAAGGGAGGGAGGTGATAAATGAAGATGCAGCATCACATGAATAAAATTCAAGTTGCCTTTGTTAAGAGAGCAGCTTTGACCTTGCAGTCAGCCTGATCTGCAAAGGTGTCTGTGTTAGTAGGGCTCTTTAACGTATCTGTTCTGCATTAGTTCATATTTCTGAATGGCATATGCTGGAGGCTGGCCTGAATCACCTTTGTTTTATTAAAGGTGCATTTAAGGTCAACTACCACTAACTGCATTGTTAAATATTGATTTAGCCATTTGAATTAATGTAATTTTCAGTCCTTTCCCTACTTAATGTATACCAGCAACCCCGTGACCCAGTCAGACAGAAGATCAATATGTGGGTACTCAGCTTGCATGGGCTGGGTTGACTGCTTTCTCCGCTTGCTTATTTTCCCATGGAAGGCTAAGGGTTCAGGAGAATGGGCCACTGCCTCAGCGACTTACTTCCTGCCAAACTTCCGAATGCTTTCATCTCTTGCAGGATGTTTCTGACCTACTTCGTGGTCAGTGTTTCTTAGGGTTCTGAACCATAGGTTTCCCTTGTTAAGGGAAAAATATTATCAAGAAAGCAAAAAACAAAGTCTGCAACATTATAACAGCAAGGTCAGCATTACATGGATTCCTAACATTTCAGAACCTGAAACAAGCCTTAGAATTACTTCATTCAGCACTCTTATTTTATGGCTCACAAAACTGAGGGCTTAATGGACTTCTCAAACTGCTAGGGTCAGAACTAGAATCCTTGTCTTTCCCATTTCTCTTTTCATTGTACTTATTGACCTCTAGTTCATAGTATTTGTCTTTCTGTAAACTGGGGCAAAATAAAGGACTTTTGTGATCATGTTCATTAAAGACACCATTGCATCCTGCCAAAGAGATCTTGGTGTAAAAGGAAATTGTTTATTTTAGCAAAGACCAAATAGAGATTCTGTCCCTAAAGAACTGCTGTAGTGATATTGCCTTCTTCGGAAATTTTCAGTTTGGGTCTCTTATCACTACACAGTACCAACTGGCTTGACTTACTCTAACTTAACATAAAGACAGAAGAACAAAGTATAATTTTAAGATCATGATCTGAAGCTGATAGATGTTCTTTTCCTGCCTACCCTCCATTTAAGCTTAGAGGTAGCATGTTTGCTACCATATACTAAAAGGCTGCCTAACGAGGCAGGAAGCATTCAAGGAAACAGAGACAATAAATTAAAAGCGAGAGAGACCAAGCCCTGGTGATAGCAGTGTCTGGATTCAGCCATGCCTGAAGCTAGTGATACCCCTGAAAATTTAGGTTATATAAATCAATAATTTCCTTTCTTTTCTTTTTTTAAAAGATTTTTATTTATTTAATTGAGAGAGAGAGCGAGCGAGCATGTGTGCACGTGAGCAGGGAGAGGGGCAAAGGGAGAGGAAGAGAATCCTAAGTAGACACGTGGCGAGTGCAGAGCCCCACTTGGGGCTTGATCTCACAACCCCGAGATCATGACCTGAGTCAAAACCAAGACTCAGATGCTCAGCCAACTGAGCCCCTGAGGTGCCCCAAATGCCCTTATTAAGTTGTTTTTTTGTTTCATTTTGTTTTGTTTTTTGAAAACCACAACCCAGAGTCCCAACTTCCTGACTAATACATAAGCGGAGTTGGGTATTTGAGAAATACCAGGACCTTGATGGGTGTAGTGTCCAGTTTCTAAATCATAAGACAATTTCACAGAAATTTCTTAGAGCATTTCTACCTGTGTTAGAAAAGGCCAGGTGATGGGTCTCTAGTAAACGTCTGTATCTCACACCTTTCTCTGTCTTCATCTGGTGTCAAGACAAACCCGGACCTGCAGTATAAACATTGTAACCTGACATTGTATTTTCAAAGCCCTTGCATAATGCCAATGCTTTCTATTGTTTAATAACATCTTAATAATCATAGGGTATAAAAGCTGTTTCTATTCCAAAACTGGAATGGATTCTCCAGTAAGAAAGGAAAGCACCAAAATTGAAAATACAGGCTTTCAGCACGGGTGGTGGAGTCATTTCAGAGATTGGCCAAGGCTCTTAGTGTGCCAGTGACCCCTGAACTCAGACGGTTTAGGTGATGCTCTGTAGCACGTTTAGCCTCGGAGCTGACCCTAATGCCCACATCGCTAACCACATCCTTTCCCCTGCTTTGCCTTCCTCAGCCTTTGCACTCACTAGTACCCCATCTCTTGTTTGCCCGTATGCTGGAGATACTTTCTATTACTGGCTGTCATGTTGACATGATACAGGACAATAGCTGTAGTTACAGACAGCCGCAGACGCAAGATCGTTTGTGCCCACATTCTCTAGCAGCCCTCCCTTCGTGGTAGAGCTTAGCAAGGTAATTAGAAAAATAGAAGTTTAAACCAGGCAAGAAGAATTAAATTAACTGGAACAAATGCAATAAACAGAATCAAATCTTTTGTCTCAGCACCTGGTGACTCAGTGAAGCGTAGGGATCAATGACAAAATCCACCCAGCTTTTCGATGGCATCTCTACCTGCTAAAAGTGGTAAACATGTAGCAGATTGGAGCATTCCGTCTTTTTGGGTGGTTTTTATTCACATCACATAGACCTCCTTGCAAACACTCTCCAGTAACGTGCAATTAAATGACTGCTCTCGTTGACATAAAGGAGGTTTGATATCTTAAAAAATATAAGGTATTGATGATTTTTTGCCTCTTTTTATGTATTGACGGTAATGTACACAGAGCAAAAGTCTATAAGAACTAATGCACCAAACTTATAAAACGTCTGGATGTGAAGTTCATAAAGCTGAAACTACTTTTTTCTTAAACAAAGGCAGATGCTTTGTGTAGATGGATATCTCTTTTCTGTGTTCTAGGCATTTACTTTCATTTTTGAAACCCTTTTAAGTGCTACATGAGGCACCTGGCCCTGGAGTGAAAAGAGATTAAAAACACCTTGGGGAATCTTAATTCCTTCTAAATCACTTTTTCCCCCTAAAAAAAAAAAAAAAGGAGTTGGTCTCGAATGAAATATGGAACCTTATCTACCTTGTGAATAATCTGCTCTTTTTTCTCCGCTCTCACTGCCCCAGAGTTCCAGGGCTTGCTGATAGATAGGGGGTGATTAAAAATTCTCATCGTGCCTATGTGCCTTGTACCCTCTCCTTTGTCATTCTGCGGTTGGGTATCAAAGCTGTAGCATCTATGTTCTTTGAAGACTAAGCAGGTTGGACATGCAATTTAGATGAAAAACAATTACTCTGTGTTAGCTTGCTTTTGGCAAGAGTGTATTAAGGCTCATCTCATTGATGGGAAACAAAAGCTGCACTTCATCTTCATGAATTTCAAATGAGAGAGAGAGAGAGGGAAAGAGGAAGAAACAGTGAGTTTTCTGGCAGGAGCTTTTCTGCATAACCTTTCTCTGACGCGTTGGTGCCTTTCTTGCTAGAATACCCTTAGCCTTGGCTTGGATAATAATGCGTTTCTCACCCTTGCACAGATGGTGCAAATGATCGTGCCGCTCAGCTGGTGGGGAACCTTTGAAACACGAAAAGAGGACTAAACTGTTGAAGTGCGTGCTGTGGCTTTTTTTTTTTTTTTTTGGATTTAGAAAAAGAAGAGAATTAATGGACACATTGCCCTGACACCTTTTGTTACAAATGTGTTTCGTTTTGAGAAAACAAGCAAACAAAAGGCATGCTTGTGAGTTAGCGATGCTTAAAGGGATATGGGGCCTTAAGAAACACCATGTTATCTTCAAGAGCTCAGTTTGAAAATCTGAGCTCAGAAAGTCACATCAGATCACCGACTTCTGAATAACGTGTTATGCATTGCTTGTGGCTCCAGAATGAGCTCTTGGCCTTGCCCGTGGAGACATAGCCTACTGAGCCATGTGGACTGCTGCTGAGGGAGGCCCAGCCTTGCTCTTAGGAAGCCCATGCTCACCAACGACGTCACCCAGCTCAAAAACACAAATGACTCATAGAAGATAGTGTTGAAAAGGAATAAAAGTCACCCAAGCCCAACAGGCTTTCTGTGTGTTTGTAGGAATGTCGTTAAGGAGAAACAGAGCTGGCTTCATGGGAATGCGACCTCTGTGGTCTCCCCGAGCCCCGTGCTTGAAGGGGCTGTGCTGTTTCAGTGGGGTCTGCTGTCCCGCATGTTTTATTGCTGGTCCTAAGGAGGAGAGAGACTTTATCATGGAGGATGGAGGATGGAAGTGTGTTTTGGGGTGGATGTTGTCGCTGCCCTCTGTCAGAATTTTCTAGGCACAACCCTGGTGTACAACTTTCCTAGTACAACCGTTAGAGCCAATGGCTGCTGAAGGGCAGGCTCAGTGAATGGTCCTCCTTTGGAGATGCCACTGAGGGAAACAAAGTTTGCTCCGAGTGAGTTGTATGTCTCTTCACGTAGTCACCTCAGACATTGTATTCTTGTCCCAACCTGTCCCATATCTGAGGTTAATATTACCCGAGGGGCTTCAGAACAAGATGTGGTTTGTTGACTCATGGTTAGCAGGTGGAGATCCCCTCCCCCCTTTTTCTAAGAGAGCAAGGTCTCCATTTCAGTTTAGTCTATGAACAGATTTGTATTCCTGTCTGACAAGTCTATGGTTTAAAGTTAAATCACAGATTTTCCTTGCAGCCTGTGGTCAAGTTCTGGTCCCCAAGCTGGCTAATGTTGGAGGTTTGGTAAAATTCTACTGAGTCCCTTCAATTTAAATGTGTCATATAGGTGAAAAAAGTGACTGTGGACTTGATGAGATAGATGTAACTTAGGATATTTTTCAGAAGGCATAGAACATAGAGCAAGGGCTTTGCAGTAAGACAGAACTGGGCCTGAATTCTGGCTCTGCCATTTGAGAGCATATCCTTTTAGGAAAGTAATTTTGCTGCCTTAAGACTCGGTTTCCTCACCAGTAAAATAGGGATAAGAATATGACCTTTCAGGAATTGTGTCAGTATTGAATAAAATAATAAATACGAAGTGATTAAAACAGTTCATGGCATGTGGTACAGGTTTTTAAAAAATTATTATTATAACTATATGCATTTAGTTATTTAGAGTAACTGGCTATTATTCTATCTTCCTAATCTTAACCCTCTTAGACAGACTAAACTCACTATTCAAAGCCCGTGTTCAAATGGGACTTCCTAAATGCATGTAGAAAAGTAAACAATCAGGAAACTATAAACTAGCTTTATTTATTTTTAAATATTTTATTTATTTATTTATTTATTTATTTATTTATTTATTTGAGACAGAGAGAGAGTGTGTGTGTGGGAGAACACAAGCAGGGGGGGTGGGAGAGGGAGAAGCAGACTCCCCACTGAGCAGGGAGACTGATGTGGGGCTTGATCCCAGGACCCTGGAATTATGATCTGAGCGGAAGGCAGGCGCTTAACCGACTAAGCCACCCAGACGCCCCTTAAGGATATCTCTTAAAAAAATATCTGTAACTTCCCTGTATAAAGTATGTGATTTCCTATCCAATGGGCTTAGAGTTAGATCTACATAAGGCATGGACACAAATTTTTCTGACTCTGAATCTCTACTTCTCCCTTGATATCATCCAGACTCCCAAATGTCTACATAGCTAGCGTCAGCCACTAGCACACGTTATACAAATGTTACTATTTTAAAAGGTAAAGAGGAAGTGCTCAAACTTATCTAAAATCCACGACCACATAATAATACAAAGGCATTCCGTTTATTGAGCATTTTGTTCACTCCTAAATAGTAAGCCTGTGAGTTATAACTCTACTGCCATGAGTCTCCCGGAGAACATCACAGCTGTGACATGGGGACCTCTGCTTTTCGTGCTGTGAATGAGCTCCTCTGGGGGGTTTGGCGGGCTTTTTGTTTTGTTGTCTTTTCTTTCTTTCTTTTTTTTTTTTTTAACAACTACCAGGTGTTTATGAATTCCTCATGCCATTTTAAAATTTGATAAATTGTATATCACAGAAGCAAACTGTAAGCATCTCCTGCAAACCAGTTTTGGGGAGTTTTCAACACTCTCCAGCTCAAATATCGAGACTTCAGCCCAAGGACCATCTTTAGTGATGAGTTGTTCCTTTGGATTTGCTAAGCCGTTGAAAACATTCTCCATTTGGTGCTGAGTAATTTCATGAACCACCTCTCTGAGCACAATCCTAAATTTCTTCAAAGTGTGTAGTTTTGATGAGGAGACAGTTTATACAGGTCCAATTAAAAAAAAAAAAAGTCTGAAAGAGGGAGGGGTAATAGGAAGTGGCCAGGTGGTTTGTCTAGGTCTGCCAGTACATTTTGTGAAAAAGACATCATGGATGAAACATTAGCTATTTGAAATAAAATCATGCAGAAAGGAAGTACAATCCAAAATAGTGAAATTGTCCTAATTTAGGGGAATGTTTCATAACATCTCCAAGTAATACCACATAAACCATGTATATATTTTATACAAGAGGATCAACAACTCACATCTTCCTGAGAGCAGATATTGAATAAAATGAACATTAGTATTAACAACTTTCCATTATTAAAATTTCAAATTTACTTTATACAATTACCTTATGTATAGATCTATAGACCCCCATCTCTCTAAACATACACATGTTCACACTGCTGTGTAGACCTACTAAATGTATTTTTCTGCCTTCCAATGCCTGTGCATTTTAAAAATAAATCAATCATTTAAAGTAGTCAAGTGACTGGTATGCTGACTATATTAACAGAGGGGAAGTTGTATCACTTTTAGAAAATATATCAGATCTCTTTCATACAGTTCTCTTCCCCGAAAGTCCCAATTAAACTAAGAGGAAGGAATCCAAAATAAATGAGATTTATACTAAAACAGCTTGAATTTTAATATGGTCAGCAGTTATACTGGTAAAGGGGAGCCATTAGCATAAGACTTTGCTTTCTGTTCCATAGTTCTTTGAAGTTATTTATTTTTAAATTAAATTTATTATTTTTGCCAGGAATTTGAGATTGTCTGTAATATAATTTTACCACTTTTTTATTGAGCTACAATTGACATGTAACGTTATCTTCGCTTCCAGGTGTACAACGTAATAATTTGATTTCTGTATATATTTTGAAATGATCACCACAATAAGTCTAGTTAGCATCCTTGTTACCCCTTGTTGTGGCTTTTAAAAATGAAGATGCAAGGTGTATTGAGTGATTTGCAGCAGGATGGGCACCGTGGATTAACATCTGGGAGGAACGTGATTCAGAAGAAAGAGGCCAGCTTCATAGGAAGATCTAGGTTTGGGGCCAGCAGACATTCTTCATGTGGTGTCGGGTGTCTCTGGGGCAAGTGTATACAATTCTCTGCCTTAGTTTGTTCATCTGAAAAGGTTGTTATTAAGATTACACCCAATACCCAAAGCACCCAGCACGCTGGATAGAAGGACTCAAGAGATAGAACCTGACAATACTAACTATAGGTAGTTTTATGCTGAACCCTCTAGACGTCTACCGCACACAGTGTGCATAAAGTCAGAGTACCCAAAAGCTTATGAGTTATACTTTAACTCCTTTCTACAAAGTGCATTTTGAAAAACCACAGTTAATGTAAAATGGTAACTCACAGAATGAAGTTGTGTGCCTTTTGACCTTTTTTGGGTTTCAGTTATAACGGAAAAAAATGGCTTTTATTTATTTATTTTGTTTGCCTCTGGAATCTAGCATGATGGCAAAATTAGTAGTTATCTTTACCAATCTATGTGGATTTTGAATTGCCTTTTTAAAAAAGATTTGTTTATTTGAGAGAGAAAGCGCCCACAGGGAGGGGCAGAGGGAGAGAATCTTCAAGTAGACTCCTCGCTGAGCACAGAGCCCAACCCAGGGCTCGATCTTAGGACCCATGAGGACCACAACCTGAGCTGAAACCAAGAGTCAGACACTTAGCCGACTTAGCCTCCCAGGCGCCCAAATTGCCTTCTTAAAAGAAGACTGTTGTCCACTTAGGTTTCTTATCTTATATATACATATAGGTAACTATGAAATGCTTGCAATCAAGACTATGTTTGGCTTCAATGATTGGGCAGAATTTGCAATGCTGTTGTTTTTAAATGCTGTGTGTTCTTGTTGGTAGAGAAATCAAGAGAATTTCTGTGTACTTAGAAATTAGAACAAAATGTGCCCCCCTCCAAAACCAGTTCAGAGATCTATATTTTAGATTATCCCATGTTTTTACATAAGAGCTATGAATTGTAATGGAGATCAGACTTTTCTATGTGTTTCAGGTTGTCAGCTATAATTAAACAAAATGCCCAGAGCTTTCCAGTTGAACATAGATGACAATGAACCAGTGATCAAAAGATTGTTGTCGAATGAAACAATACCATAAGTGACATCTGCATTTGCTCAGAACCTCGGAAGGTCCTGGCATGTCTCTACTTTTCTATAAATCTTGAGCTTCAAAGAGGCTGAAAATTCTTTTTGTATTGATTTTTCCTGGTTGATTTTGTTGAATAAAGCTAATGTGCAGTCATTGAGAACGAACGTAGAAGAGGCTTTGGAACCATGTGGCATTTGTCTAATTTCCAGGACAATAGACTAATACCTCTGAAAAGAAAATTGATTCAGAATATGATTAGAACACATGCTAGAGTGAATCGCAAAGTCTTGAATTCATCTTGAGCATGAAATGTTAGTACCTCTGAGACTCTTCGCTGGAAATCCAGAAATGTTGTCTGCTTCTGACACATTTCTTTTTCTTTCAATAAAAATCAGATCTGGGCCGGTGCTAGCGTTAAGCCCTCGGGTAGCTGGAATGAAGCTGCCATCCGGTGAAATTCCACTATTTATCATACCAGCTTCATGGGTGACTTAAAGAGTCCACCCCCAACATTTTGACGCAATGCAATTATTTTGCTTTAGACAGTCAGCATTTGTTTGTTTGAAAAGGTTGTTGCTAAAAGTACCATCTTTAGATAAATGTGCTCAGATTTGTATTTTAGATGTATTTCACAGCCACACTTTTATAAATAGGTTGGAAAATAGCTAGATACTGATTTATGGTTGACAGCTAGTTTTAGTGGTATTCAGAATTTCTGCAAGGATACTTTGGTTCCCTTGAGTCTTTACAGCTCATGAAAACCCCAAACAGTTTTAAAGGCAAGAGGAAGAAAAAATATTTAATGCAATATGTTCAAACCTCAGTGGGTTATCTTGTTCCAGATTTTTCGAAACTAGTTTAAGTTTCAAACATTTTTTCCCCAATTGCTTGTTGGAGTATTTATTGCAATTGTTTCAGCGTGTTCCGTGAATAACAAAGGTGTACTCAGTACTTAATTTAGACATGAGAATGTGCAGGTCCAAATGCTATCCATACTTTGTGTTTGTATGTGTCCTTTTTCTTGTTGGTTAAGGACGTGGATTCTGGAGTCTGTTTGTCTTCCAAATGGGCTCTGCAGGAAATGTTGGGCAAGTTACTAAACTTCTTTTGTTTTGGTTTCTTTGTCTGTATAAATATGGGTGCAGATAGTACCTACTTCATGGGGAATTAGGAAGATTAAGTAAATTAGTACATTTCAAGAATTTTGAGGGGCGCCTGGATAGCTCAGTCAGTTGAGTGACCAACTTGGTTTTGGCTCAGGTCATCATCTCAGGGTCGTGGGATTGAACCCCATGTCGGGTTCTGCACTCAGTGGGGAGTCTGCTGGAGATTCTCTCTTCCTCTCCCTCTGCCCCTCCCCCTGCTTGCATGCTCGCTCTCTCTCTCAAAATAAATAAATCAATCTTTAAAAAAAAAGAATTTTGAAATGTTTGCCTTATGGGGATCTATGATAAATATTATTTTCTATTACATGTGTATGTATGTGTATATGGTAAATGTGGGTATATATGTATATGGATACACTTATGTGTGTATGTGTATACATGTGTGCATAACAACATGTAATAGACACTGATAAACCTAAAATATCTTCAGTGTTCCTTCTTATGTCTTATTCCTATTCCCATCATTGGCTATACGAAAATTGCTGTATTACCAAATATGTGTTAAATCACATAAAATACTAAATTAGGCTCTTTATCAAAGGCATAAAGACAATATACTAAGCTGGATGCTTTCAAGGTTTTTCACTTACCCCTTTTCTCTCATTTTATCCTGAAATATTTTTACGTATTTTGTTAAGTCTAGAGAGCATTTAAGTTGCTGGAATGATCCATCCAGAATCTGGAAGATGTGTTTGTATAATTCATGGTGTGTGGGCATATCTCTGTGGCAAGTCCATGTAGATACCAGGTTTGAGCAAAAGACACAATAAAGGACTTAACACAACATCTCTGTTCTTTCCCCTTATGAAGAAAGTGATTTTCCTTCTATCTGGTAGCTTTTGCCTCTACAATCAATGTTCCTTGGAGACTCCAATAAATGAGTCTTTTCCACCATTCCTTCACACGCCTTGCTGTCTACCCCAGTCTCCCCGAGTTCTTGTGTTTCTCTTTGTCCGCACTTGGCTCGGAGTGTGGTCACAGAAATGGTACAGGTGAAGGGTGAGTGGAAGATCAGTACAGAAAAGTCCGGGAGCCCTTTCCTCCCAAAGATGGAAAATGTTCTGGATTCCCTCCCTGTCTTCAAACCTGAAGATTGACTGTGCGGTCACTTGACTTTCCTCTGTGAGTGCTCAGCGTGGAGCTGTGTCTACTCTTCCTGCTTTACGTTTTTCATTTTAAAGATCCAATTACCTTCTCTTGAATATTGCAGTGGGCCTGCTGACCTAATAATTCTTTCATCCCTAATTTCCATCATTATCTCTGCTTGAAGTTCCACACACACCTCGGCCAGAGAATGTGTGTGAAGGACACAGTTCCCCCTCTTACAGGAAAGGCTCATATCATTGGAGAGCCGAATCTCAAGTGCACGATGAATGTTATTTCCTCATTTTTGGGGGGCAATTATCAGGTCGGCTGTTTTAGATTTAGAACCGGTCTCACCGTCTGCAGTAGTATGGCTGCTTGTGCCCCTCAGAAATGCTGAGACAGGCACAGCCTGGGGGTGTCTAGAGAAGTTTGTCACTCAGTGAGTCTCCAGGTTCACCAGTCCTGAACATTTTCTCTCCAGGTCTGTTCCTTTGTCACTCTCTGTGACTGCCAACGCCAGTCAGTAGTTTGCAAGGTGTTCTTTCTGATACAGAACTGTCAGATCTCTGAGAAGTAGACAATTCCTTATTCTTGGGGGTGCAGCAAATGAGAACAGGTATTGGTTGTCATGATGATGTTTGAAAGGAGAACTTTTTGGACTCCATTTCTGGGAGGCCTAGTGCTGGTAAAATAAAGAGAATATTAGACTACGAATAAGAATGACTATTATTATTAATTACCCTCCTTGAGAGTCTGCTGTGTGCCAGACTCCATAACAAGTGTTTCAGGTATCGTAGGTCTGTCGGTCGAGCTACAAAATAGGACAATGGCGCAGCAAGGTAGGTGTCATTTCCCCACTTTACTGTAGGTGGGCTGAAGCTCAGAGGGAGGGAGATTCTTGCTCAACATGGCAGACTATTCAAGAGAGAGGTAAAGTCACCTCCTGGTGACTAAATCCTCTCCTCCCCCTGCAGAGAAGCTTAGCTGCTGAGATGTGCCCCAGTGTGTCTGGAATTTCTCGTATATTTTGTTTTGGGGAGGAACTGCCCCCCGATGGAGTTGCCAAAGGAAGTGTCAGCACACTGTGAGGTAGTGTGAGACTTTCTGTGTCCCAGCTGGCTTGTGTCGGCTGTGCGTGTGCAGTCCACAGGGGGGACATCAAGTGTTTGCCAGGCAAGGCCAGTGGGGCTCCCTGCCTTCTCCACAGTCAGCTCATTGGGGGGCCTCGCGTATTTTTTTTTTTTATGTAGCAAAATATACATAACATAATAGTCATCATTTTAACAATCTGTAAGTGTACAATTCTGTGGCATTAAATACATTTACAGTGTTGTGTAACCATCCTATACTCAGAACTGTTTCATCTTCCTTAACAAAAACGCTGTGCCCATTGAACAGCAACTCCCACTTCCTTCTCCTCCAGCACCCCCCGCCCCTCCCGCCCTCTGTTCTTCTTTCTGACTCCAAGAATTTGCCCACCCTCAGTATTTCATATACATGGAATCACACAGTGTTTGTCCTTCTGTGTCTGGCTTATTTCACTAAGCATGCTTTCAAGGTCCATCCATATTCTAGCATATACGAAAATTTAATGCCTTTTTATGACTGAATAATATCCCATTGTATGTATGTATCCCAGTTTATTTATCCATTCACCTGTTGATGGGCCTGGGTTGTTTTTTTGGGAGGAAGTCATTGGATGATTTCTTTTCCCAAGTCCTCAGGGATCTCACACCCCACGCTGCATACCCAGTGTTTTCTTTTGGAGAGTATGTAGTGGTTCATGGTGTCTTAGTCCGTTTGGGCTGCTGTTGCAAAATACCATAGACTGGGTGGCTTATAAACAACAGAAATGTATTGCTCACGGTTCTGGAGGCGGGAAGTCTGTGATCAGGGTGTCAGCACCGTCGGGGTCTGATGAGAGCGTTCTGAGTTGGAGGCTGCTGACTTCTCATATCGTCACGTGGTGGAGAGCAGAGAGAGAAGAAGGAAGCGGTCCTGTGTCTCTTCTTACAGGGACATTAATCCAATTCATGACGACTTCACCTTCATGACCTAATTATGTCCCAAAGACCCATCTCCTAATACCATAACACTGGGGGTTAGGATTTCAACGTATGAATTTGGGGGGAGGGCACAAACATTCAGTCCATAACAGTGAGCTCCTTCAGGATGGACCATATGAAGACTGGCAGTTTAAAATTGGTTCCTACCAAGTATTTATTGAGCCCCAAATAGAGGTCTGTTGTTACACTTGACAGGAGGATATGTCCTTTAGCAAATAATGGAGTACACTGCCTCCCAGTCACCATCCCCACTACAGACACATCCACCCTTCAGTCCCTCCCAGATCCCGTCCCAAACAGGTAAGTAACTGTGAAAACATACATCCAAATGCATAATAGAGAAGAACTGATGGAAGGTACGAGGAGGCAAGATGGCTGTTCTTTTGAGTGGTCAGGCAGGCCTTGGAGAAGAGAGAGAATTTGAGCCAGATCTTAGAAGATGGGCACAACTCGCGTAGGCATTAAAGGATAGAGGGTAAGGGTCTATCAGAACAAGGAAACTGCTTGAGCAAAGTCTCAGTGAGGAGTGTGTTGGGATTTCTGGGGAAAGGTTTACATTGGAGAAGGGAAATAGGGAGGTATCAAGGAAGGAACAGATAGATGGTAGAGAGCTTGTAATTCTAGGCTGAGGACCTTGAACGTTACCTGGCACATAATGGGGAGCTCAAGGGTTGATCAACGACACCGTCATCCTGAAAAAAGTCTGTAAGCCAGTAACCTGCGTTAATTAAGGGGGGGTATATGCAAGGGGCACTATTATGTTGGGCACTTGGGATAAAAAAGTGAAAGTATCATTCAGGATGGAACTTGGTGAACACGAAAGTTTGAGGGTTAGGACGGGAGGGGCTGGGAAAGACGACAGAAAACGAAGATCTAAGGAAGGATGTTTAAGAGTGTGATCTTGAAAGTTGGCAAGGGGAGTTTCCCCAAGAGCTTGGTTATTGTTACGAGTTGCACTAAGATCCTGAAGGGGAAGGATGGGATCTTGCTGTTGGTTTGACAAGTGGAAGCATGTGGGTGAATGTAGTAGGCAGAACCTTAGCGGAACGGGGTGGAGGGAGTAGAAGCCAGTGTACAGTGGGGTGAAGAAGGGGGTTTGCGGACATGTAGACGCTGAGGGAAGAGCGTGCTTTCCAAATACATGATGATGAAGAAAAGAGGTGAGTATGGTGGTGGGTTGGAGAGAACAATATGCTTAAGAGAGCTACTATTACTATTGTTCTTTGTTGTTGTTGTTGTTGTTGTTAGAACAAAGGGCAACTAAAGCATGTTTTACTAGAGGAGATGGTGGTTTAGGAACAGGGATCTGACAATGAAATGCAGACTGGACTGAAGTTTGGAAGTGCCCAGCTGATAGGGAGCTGTTGCAGGCAGCCCGGGGAGGTGTCGGGGAGCCACAGCCCGAACAGAAATCGAAAAAAGGGGTAAAGAGAGTTTTACAGGAACAGGACTTGGTATTGCATTAAAGACTGAAAAATAAACATCCAAGAAGTCCCTGAGCTTGGCTTGGGCGAGGTGGTGCATTTGACGTGCTGGGCCCATTTCCATCAGACTCCCTAAAACAGCCCAGGCTTGCTGTCACACATGCGTCTAGCGCCTCTGACAGTTAGGACCCTGAAGAAGTTTCTCTTTGAACTGTGTCCCTTTGTGTTAGCATCCGTGTTATGTGATCTTCCCAAACTAATTGCTCTGATTACTGAGCATGTCCTCTGCCATCTTTCTTCCCACGAGTGTGCAGCCGCTGAAAAGAGGCTGAGTCATTAGGGGAAGAAAGAGACACACAGACCACATCCGCAGGGGCTCAGTGACCTGTCAGTCTAGGAGCCTCGGGCCGCTGTACAACGTACCTGTTCACATCATCATTTTGTTGTCAAAGCTGCTTTTTTTGCTTTCTTCCTTTTGCTCCCTGCTTCAAACTTATTTTTGGAGCATTTTAGTGACCTTGACCATGAAATGAAATGATGATGCCACTTCTCAAGGGAAATGTGTTTAAGATGTGCTGGTTCATGAAAGAGAATCATCAGTCAGAATTCCCCAAGGGCTTAACCTTCATCTGCTTTTCAAAGAGAAAAGCTGCTTTCTTCCACTCACACAGAGAGCTCTGGCCCTCTCCTTTTCCCTCTTCTTCTCTGTAGCTTGCCCGCTTGCCCCAGTAAGAGTAGATTTTTTTTTTTCTCTTCGGAGTCTTGTGGCGTGGCTGCAATAGTGATTTTGATGGCACTAGTGATTTTTATCTTTCTCTGTGATTCTTTCTGTAAGTGGAAGAAGGGGAAAGAATCACATGGTTCTGTTTTCTGACAATAAAGCAAATCTCTCCTTGCACCCCATCCCACTCCCCAACACTCCATGGATTGGGAGTCATTTTTTTTTTTAAAGTAGGCTCCATGCCCAACATGGGGCTTGAACTCACAACCCCGAGATCAAGAGCCCCAGGAGTCATTTTTTTATTGCTTATGATTGCAGTCTTACTTTATGGGTATTTGAAACTCCCGAATAGTCATTCAAGGTGTCCTGACGGGAAATGAGAGCAGCCTTCTGGTGCATCTGGATAAAGAGAACACAGATGTGAAGCTGGCCACGTGAAGGAGAGCAGGGAGAAGGCTGAGTGCTGGGGCTCCAGAGGTGGGGTAACAACATGGGAACCCGAGCAGGCTGAGACCAAGAGGACTGTCCGCGTAGGCTTGGCTGAGTGTCCGGGAGCCCACAGGGTCTAGGACCCGTTTCCATTGGCTGTCAGTCTTCATGTGAGTGGGAATCTTGCTGTGCTTGCTCTATGTCATCGGATTTGCAGCCTGCCCAGAAGTCATTTAGAGGCACGACTTGGGCTTATAAGTTTAGCTCCCTCATTCTTTGGACACCCAATGCAGGGGCTTCCCAGGGATGCCTTAAGAACAACTTTTGGTCCCAGCCAGGTCCTGGATCCCTTGTGTGCTGGTGGAAAGGGGCTTCAGGGCTTATGGTGTAGAGGGTTGATTATTTCAATGCATGTCTATGGGGAATGGATGCCACTATTACTTTCTGGAATACACATGCTAAGTGCTGGTCTAAACTGCTCTGGACCTACCATACAATGCCTGTTTTTCTTTCATTCTGGGTGAATCCTACCTAGTACAAGCGTGCTAACATTTCTGGCAAAATTGCTGTTCCTTCCTCTCTGTTTCTACCTTTGCCTATTCTTTCCTTATTGTTTATTATATATGCACATATATCATTACACATATATGTACACACATATAATATATTACATATGTATCACATATATACATATATACATGTGACACACATATTACATACACATCACACAATACATATGTACACATACATGTGTATATGTGCATATATTATACGTGTAATATATACATATGTACATATACATGTTATGTATTATATATTATTATATATTCCCATACATATGTTCCCATACATATTAATATATAGAATGTATTATATATTACCCATGTATATATTATATATTACCCATATATATGGGTAATATATATTACATGTATATATTATATATTACCCATATATATTACATATATATTATATATACACACACGTACTGCTCCTGATAAATTTTAAAGAAAGAATGGACCACATTCTTATTCACTAAAGGGAAGAACCCAAACTACTAATCTCATTTGAAAAACCACATTTTTGGTGAATTGACACACACAAATTTCAATCCTTTAAGTACTTATTTAATTAAGTACTTTTTCACTGGGGAAGCAGTTGCATGGGAAAAGCTGAGGCACAGCCCAGAAGGGCCCCTTGCTTGTGGTTCATGGTTCAGATATGCAAATGTTTTTAAATGTAATAACTTTTGAAGATGTTTCATTTCATGAAATAAATTATTCTTGCTTCCATCTACTAAGACACAGAAAGATGCTTCATAAATTGATGTAAAACTGTCCTCTATTAGTATGTCTAATCTCAATCTCAAATCTATGCGATTTTGATATTTGAAGAAATATTGCTAGACCATAAAAACAGCTCTTATTGAGAGTTTGGAATTTGGTTATTTTGAGAAATTTAAAAGAAGTTTGAAAAAATACATAGCCAGTTTTTCATGCTGACTTTAAGTGAGAGTTGAATTTCCTTTCCTATTACAATTCTTTGAGTGGGTGACACTAGAAAAGAATAATTTTTTAAAACAGAATTGATGCCTCAGAAAATTCCTCCTTTCTTTTGTAATTCTAAGACAGTTTCTTTCTAAAACATTAAGTGCTAGCTTCTTTTAGAATAGATTCTTTTTCCAACAGCAAGCTCCAAATGATTCAGGAAAAATTATTTTTTCAAGACTTGGGGGCACCTGGGTGGCTCAGTCGGTTAAACGTCAGACTCTTGATCTCAACTCAGGTCTTGATCTCAGGGTGGTGAGTTCAAGCCCCGCATTCGGCTCCACCCTGGGTGTGGAGCCTACTTAAACAAAGAAAAAAGAGAAAAAAGAATATTATCTTGAGTGAGGTAAGTAAATCTCACCATGGGAGAAACTGATACGTGCTAGCTTTCTCTGTTTCTCCCAACTCTCTCAGAATAACCAAATATTTCCAAAGAACAACCACAATAAAAATAACACAAAGCATCCAAAGAGCACACACTATAAGAACACCAGCAAACATGGTAATTTATTTTATGTTGCCAGCATGAGGGTAATGGAGCTGTGATGATTGACAGTTCTTGTGTGATATCAGTAAAATTCATTATCTGTGGGACGTTTCCTGGGCTGCACGTAGATTTACTATGAGCCGATCCTGCAGAGGCAGGCATGTGGGGGGAAACATAACAGCAATTTAGAAAGGGAAATGACCTGGGATGATAGCCTGGCTGGAGGTAAGGATGTTCCTGGGTTGAAGATCAGTACAATTAAAAGGATTTAACAGTCAGATTATCAAGGTAGTCACGGGAGGGCTTAATCATTGCCCTCGACATTTCTTCTGTGCAGTGATTTGAATGGGAAGGATGATGTAACAATCACAGTCCCCTGAACAAGGTACTTCAGGGTCCCCAACTCTACAGTTGTTAGGTAATTGAAGACCAAGGGTATAGAATAGAAGTAAAACCAGGTGGCAAAAGGTTTGAAGAGTTGGGGGACCATGATTAGAGGGCTGATCGCGATTATGGGAACATTTGCTTCTGTCAGCTGTGAGTCTCATAGTTCTAGGATATTTCTCTGGAGTGCTGAAGTTTTACTGCAAATTTCTAGTCAACTTGAAATCTAGGGTCTTCTTATGAAAGGTATTGAATTTACTAGACAATTCAATTGAATTTACTAGACAAAAGTATGGGGTTGGTTACACCTATATTGCAATAATTAAAAATATGTTCTGTAACTTCAAAGTGGCATGGTGGAAAAGAATAAGCTTTGTGTTTGGAGTCAGATGACGTAATTTCCAGACCCGGACCTCCTACTTCAAACTCTCTGTATGGGGGATAAATCATTAGCCTCCGTATGCCTGAGTTATTTTGTCTACATGGCAATGTTCCCACGGCTCCTACCTTCTCTAGGTGAGGGCGTGAAAATCAAGACATGCTGCACTTGAGAGGGTTTTGTAATAACAAGAATACACAAAAGTGAGATTTCCTTCCTTGCGTTTTCTTTCCTATATTGTTTTTGTCCTTTCATCTTTGGTTTTGATGATTTGGGTCATTCGCCGAAGAGGAGTCACAAATAAGGGGCCCTTCTGGGCTGTGCCTCAGCTTTTCCCATGCAACTGCTTCCCCAGTGAAAAAGTACTTAATTAAATAAGTATTTAAAGGATTGAGATTTGTGTGTGTCAATTCACCAAAAACGTGGTCTTTCAAATCTTAGCTCCTTTATTGGAAGAATACTTAATACCTTTAAAAATGAGCGACTTTTATCATTGTCTACGTCTTAGAAATTCTAAAGTCTGTAGTTATAACTTCTAGAAAAGTTCAGAAGAAAATATGTCTCTAACTGGTGGTTTAACAACATTGTGCAATATGCTTTACCTATTAATAGTTTACGTTTTCCCTTGAAACTTATAAAAGTACTTAAGAGTCTAATTTATGTATGCTAACTGTACTATCACGGAGCAAAAATGACATGACGCATGCGGTTTGCTTAGAAATGGGGAACACATACATTTTACGCTTTCTTCCTTCTCTTGTATCCTTTTGTGGTGGATTTGATCTGGAGCATGGTAAGGAAAATTATAATTTCAAAGCTCTGGCTGGTTCTTCCCCTGTTAAGGATGGAAATTCAGGCTGAGTTATTTAGAAAACCTGACAGTGGCTTTTTTGGGTTATGAAGCTCAAGTTCCCCGACCACCGCCACCGTGATTGGAAGAAGTCCCCTTGATAGAAAAACGCTGAAGCATTCTGTCAAATTTTGGTGTTCTTCTGCTGCGGTGTCTGTCCTGGAACTAACGTATGTGGAGTTTCAGCAACCAGATGAGATCTATGGGAGAAAGCAGGAGAAACTCCCACGAGTGGAGATAGCCAAATAAACTTTAAGAGTGTTAAGATCTCGGCGAGCCTGCGTGGCTCAGTTGGTTGGGTTGCTGACTCTTGATTTTGGTTCAGGTCATGGTCTCAGGGTCATGGGATCGAGCCTGTGTGAGGCTCTGTGCTCAGCAGGGCGTCTGCTTGAGGATTCTTTCTCTCCCTCTCCCTCAGTCCCTTATCCCGCTTGTTCTCTCTCTCTCAAATAAATAAATAAAATCTTTAAAAAAAAATTAAGAATGTTAAAATCTTGTTCTATCCTGTGTTGTCATTTCTCTTCAGTTATTGCCAAACCCTTGGGAGGAATCTGTTAAATCCTACAGCCTTCTGTTAGTGGTGCTTTAGGGAGTGACAAAAGGGGAACTGTTAATTACATCGGGGAGGTGCAGGATTTCCTACGGTGTAGGGGCCAGGGCTTGGATATTAAAGTGGGTATTAAAGAAGAACATACACCCAGAAGAGTGGCCTAGGGGACATCTAGATTATACTAGTGTTATAGGAAAAACTGTGAAGTACTTGTAACTGGGCACAAAAATTAATGGGTGATACAGAGGTTTGATGTTCAGAATAAAGCAATTGGTCCCTGTTCAGGGAGATGCAAACAAGTTCTGTCAAGTAGGTGGGATGTAACTGATCCCTCCCCTTGAGATAACTCCAAATATTACATTTTATTGCCTTGGATATTGACCATTTTTGCATCTATTAGCAAAATTCATTTCAGCATTGCCCATATAGGAAATCCTTTGGATACTCATTAGAATTCTTTTTTGACATTTGACTGATTCTTTCATTAATTAATGAGTTAAATAAAATCTTGACATGTGTTCATTTGGTATTTGTATGAAAATCATGATTTTACCGTTTAAAAACTATCTTTTAACACTAGTTTCTACAGCATGATGTGATCATGCTGATTTTTCAAATGACTGAGTTCCTGACCCCTTCCTTCCTTTTTTTTTTAAAGATTTTATTCATTTATTTATGAGAGAGAACAAGTGAGAGAGAGCAAGAGCCAGGGGGAAGGGAAGAGGGAGAAGCAGACTCCCTGCAGAGCAGGGAGCCCGATGTGGGGCTCAATCCCAGGACCCTGGGATCATGACCTTAGCTGAAGGCAGACCCTTAACTGACTGAGCCACCAAGGTGCCCCCCTTCTTTTCTTCAGTACCACATTCCTGTCTTGTGGGAGACATTGAATGATTTCTACCCCTAACCCTCACTCACGGACACTGACTGTATCCTCACTCTCTTAGACCTCAGACAGAAAGGCAAAGGAACAAGGATTAGCTGCCTGAGGGCCCACTCTGAGAGGTGGCATGTTCAGAAAAAAATGATTAGTGCATCCAGGTCTGCAACTACATACTGAAATATATAGCATCCCTGATTTTCACTCCCTTACTCTATTTTAGGAAGTTATTGCATGTGGGTAATAGCGTACGCTGAATTATTAAAATTATAAATGAATTACAATACGTGATAGCTATAATGATCATAACTGATATAAATTTCAATCAGTAATAAAACCAAGCAGTAAAAAGAATAGAGGATTCAGGAACATAGTTTGAAATTGACACGTTTGTGGAACCAGGGAGATTTACTCTTGGATTCATAAGGAGTTTCCAATCAGAGATATGNNNTCTTTCCCTATTTCCAACTGTTTGATTTAATGTTATGTTATCCAGAGACAGAGGAATTTGGAACATATAATTTCCTTCCAGAGGGAGGTCAGAGGTCAGATCCAACGATCATTTTTGCTCAAGAATGTTAATTTCTTGTTAAGATGAATGAAGTCTCCTCTTAGCATGTTTAGCATAATAATACTTCTTGTCTTTCATTTGTGACTTGTAAAGAAATTGATTCATAAAGTGCGCCTCAGAAAATACTGGATCCCTGGATTTGTATGTTTAGCTATTTCAAATGTAACTACAAGACTTTCCTAATATAACTTCTATTAATCCATACCGATTTCACAGTCTTTTAAAAACTTTTTTTTTTTTATTATTGAAGTATAGCTGACATACAATGGTATTAGTTTCAGGTGTACAACATAGTGATTCGACAATTCTACACACTACTCAGTGCTCACTACAATAAGTGTGGTCACCGTCTCTTAACGTAATACAACGTTATTACAATATTATCGACTATATTTCCCATGCTGTACTTTTCATCCCTGCGACTTATTTATCTTATAACTGGGAGTTTATAACTCTTAATCCCTTCACCTTTTTCACCCATCCCTCTATACCCTTACCCTCTGGTGACCACTAGTCCCCTGTATCTATGAGTCTGTTTCTGTTTTGTTTGCTTATTTGTTGTTGTTTTTTTAAATTTGGCATATAAGTAAAATCATATGGTATTTGTCTTTCTAACTTATTTCACTTAGCATAGTACCCTCCAGATTCATACATGTTGCAAATGGCTAGATTTCATTCGTTCCTATGGCTGAGTATTATTCTCTCTATATATATAGATCACATTTTTTTTAACCATTGATCTATCAGTGGACACTTAGGTTGATTTCATATCTTGGTTATTGTAAATAATGCTACAATAAATATAGGGGTGCATATATCTTTTAAATTGGTGTTTTCGTTTTCTTTGAATAAGTACTCAATGGTGGAATTACTGGATCATAGGGTAGCTCTATTTTTAATCTTGTGAGGAACCTCCATACTGTTTTCCACAGTGGCTGCCCCAGTTTACATTCCCACCAACAGTGCACGAGGGTTCCTTTTTCTCTACATCCTCGCCAACCCTTGTCATTTCCTTTTTGATCCTAGCCGTTGTGACAGGTGTGAGGTGAGATCTCACTGTGGTTTTGATTTGCATTTCCCTGAGGGTGAGTGATGTCGAGCATCTTTTCATGCTATTTTACAGTCATTTAATTTTCATCCAGGCCTTCAGTTTTTCTGTTTTCTGTTAGAACCATCCTTAAAATATGCCTAGTCTGTGATTTCCTTCCCTGACAATGTAAACTCTGGCATGTTATTTTTATAACCAAAATAACTCTGTTCTCTTTTATTATCAAAACAATATAAATCATTGTAGAGAAATTAGCAAATACAGGGGTGCCTGACTGGCTCAGTGGGTAGAACATGTGATTTTTCTTTTTTTTTTTTTTTTTTAAAGATTTTATTTATTTATTTGACAGAGATAGAGACAGCCAGCGAGAGAGAGGGAACACAAGCAGGGGGAGTGGGAGAGGAAGAAGCAGGCTCATAGCAGAAGAGCCTGATGTGGGGCTCGATCCCAGATCGCCGGGATCACTCCCTGAGCCGAAGGCAGACGCTTAACCGCTGTGCCACCCAGGCGCCCCGAACATGTGATTTTTCATCTCAGGGTCATGAGTTCAAGCCCCATGTTGGATGTGGATCCTATGTAAAAAAAAAAATGTAGAAAATACAGATAAAAAAATGAATTCTCCCTCATGACTCTATCCCTCAGAAATGAGGACCATTAATGCCTCTGGTATGTCGTTTCCGATATTCTTCTATGGATAAATGTCGATTTTATTTTACGCACACATATGTATTTAAAAACATAATCTTAGTGTTAAATCTTTTTTCACAAAAAAGAAATAAATGAAATCTTCTCATGTTGATGATAGATGTTCTGGAGCATGTATTCTTTTCTTCTTCTTTTTTTTAAAGATTTTATTTATTTACTTGACAGAGAGATAGCCAGCGAGAGAGGGAACACAGGCAGGGGGAGTGGGAGAGGAAGAAGCAGGCTCCCAGCCGAGGAGCCTGATGTGGGGCTCGATCCCAGAACACCGGGATCACGCCCTGAGCCGAAGGCAGACGCTTAAGGACTGCGCTACCCAGGCGCCCCTGGAGCATGTATTCTTAACCATGGGCTCTGGAGTCTGGGCCCGTTGAAATCCCTCTTCTGGTTGTGTGAACTTGGGAAATTATTTACTCTTAAATAATTTCATCTATAAAATGGATTTAACATTCGCTACCTCTTTTATGGGTATGTTGTGATGATTAAAAGAGTAATTGTAAGACATCAAACACATAAGAGCATTGCATAAATGCTAACTATTATAATTTCCCTATCATCAAATATGACTGTACTTTGACTGGTCTTACAAGTTGAATTAGGGGTTGAAGTAACGGGGCCAGGGGAGATAGATTGTTTTTCCTGAATTGTCTCTAGAGATAATCAGTATGTTTAATGATCGGATGCTGTAACAGGAAAACTGTGAGTAGTTTTCTTGATGACATTATGCTTGGTTAGTGGGTTGTGATCCATTTATCTGCAGGGTTAAGAGTTACAGAGTGATCGTTTATAACTGGAGGTGAACTACAATGTCCATTATTGGATCAGACTTAAACTCTAGCCTTCAGGAGACAACCAAACTTTTGTGGTTGGCAGCTGTGGAAATTTAATTTTGGTGGAACACGGGCCATTAATGATTAACAAAAGCACTATATGCTTGAGTTCATCTTAACAGCTAAGCTGCTAGTGGGTTTCTGGAGACGCAGAAGTCATGGCAAATTAAATCACATCCAATTCAAAGCAGTATTTATTGCCAACTGGTCATACAACTGATTCTAAATCCCATGCCATTTCTCTGTTTCAGCAAAGACATGTTTAAGCGTGGCAGGTAGCACATTTCTGGAATTTGATCAATTTTTGGTCGTAAAATGAGCTTAGTTCTTTGATTATATACCACAATGACTTAATAGCCCTTTTAAAAGAAAGATTATTTTATGCTTATTTGTTTTCTCTTTAGGCCTCCATTTATGATAAACTTACAGTGATTTGAAAGTTGGAGTTTGTTTGTTAAGGGATAGGGTATATTACTTTTGGTCTTAATTGAATCTGCCAGTTCACCATGTTTTGATGAAAGACTGGTAATTGCTCTTTCAAATATATATATTTTTAAGTAGGCTGTACATCCAGTGTGGAGCCCATCAAATAGATAATTTTTGACCACGCCTTCTCACATCCCCACCTTTTTAAAAGTAAAGATGCTACTAATTTAAGAAAAACGGTATTTTATTTATTTTTTTATTATGTTATGTTAGTCATCATACAGGACTAGTACATCATTAGTTTTTGAAGTAGTGTTCCATGATTCATTGTTTGCATATAACACCCAGTGTTCCACAAAGTACGTGCCCTCCTTAATACCAGTCACTGCGCTAACTCATCCCCCCACCCCCTTCCCCTCTGACACCCTCAGATTGTTTCCCGGAGTCCATAGTCTCTCATGCTTCGTCTCCCCTTCATGCTGTTAAACACCATAATAACCAAAAAGTAGCATATAAAACTTGAAAGAAATGCTATCTTATAGATTCTGAATAAACTGTAAGTAAGTATACTAGTTGTAACACCTTTAATGGTAAGCTTTTTTTACTTTAGTGTTTCTCTACTTGTGATTATCTCTGACCCAGATGATAAATGTTTAATTTAATTCGTTGGTGTCACTGTATTATTCTATTTCTAAAACACATTATAACATGCAACACAATTATATTTGCCCAGAGAGCTATTTGCTCTGGGATCTGTTGTCGTATATTGCATTAATTTTATCTGAAACTACATATGAATGGCAGTATATTGTCAGAGGAACTTGTATTCCTTTTCAAATTTGGCCTTTCAGGGGTCTCTATCACTAAATAGGTTACCTGATTTACTTGAGTCTCAGTGTCCTCATTGATAGAAATGGAGTGTGTGAAGACTAAAGTACCAAGCACAGATTGAAGACAGAGAAAAATCTCAGTACCTGCTCGTTGTCCTTCCTTTCTTCATGTCTATCAGCAAAGTAAATGGAAGAAGAGAGCCTGTGATGGGTTGAAATCCGTCCTTTCCAAAAGACACGTTGACGTCCTAACCCACCATAGCTCAGAATGGGACCTTATTTGGAAGTGGGGTTGTTGCAGATATAATTAGTTAAGATGAGGTCACACTGGAGTAGGGTGGACCTTTAATCCACTATGACTGGTGTCCTTTTAAGAAGAAGGAAATGTGGGCGCAGACACACAGAGAAGAAGTGGCCATATGAAGCCTGAGGCAGAACCTGGAGTTTCTCCTGTAGACAAGGAGTGCTTGACGCTTGCCTCCAGGAGCTGGAATTGACAAAAAGCCAAGAGGCTTCGTGGGGGGGGTGTTCTTGCCAACGCTTTAATTTCAGAATTTTGACCTCCAGATCTGTGAGAGACAAAATTCTGTATTAAGCCACCCAGTTTGGGATACCTTGTCATGGCGGCCCTAGGAAACACATATGGAGTCGAAGGGGACCTGGCTGTCCAAGGCATTTTAGATCAGATCCTGGCTTGTCCTTGGTGGTCAAGCACCTTGAGAATCTGGAACTGAGATGCCACACTGTGTGTGCAACTTGAAATGGATGTGAGTCATATCAATAGTTTATATTGAAAATCTTAAATTTGGGAGGTCATGAATCTCTTTGAAAATCTTATGGGTGCCACTTTCAAAGCAAGGGGAATGCACACAGAGACATAATATTTTACATTGAATTTTATGGCATTCACAATCTCTCTAGGGGATTTATGATACAAAGTTAAGGATTCCTCTCAAAAGAATTTCACTTTCAAAAAATAAGAATAAATATAACTAAGCAGACACTGAACAAGTGATGTAATCAAATTCGTATTTAACAAAACATCGGTTATTAGACGTTGGCGGATCAAGAGATCACCTTGGGACTTTCATGTATGAACACAAGAGTTTGACTGTCTCTTAATTTACATATTTGCCCCCATGGCATTGTGGGAAGTGAGTAGGAACTAATTATAATAGCCAGCATTTATTCTGTTCTGGGTACTGTGATAGGTGCTTTCTGTTCATTATCTCTAAGTGCAGGCCTGTGTTGGGGGTTGGCATCATTTAGTCCTCTTTCACTCCCATCCATAAGATCTCAAATTCTGACTTTTGATGCTTTCTGCAAATTAGGTTGACTTACAGGCACAGGGATACATTAGGAGAATCTAAGAATGTACTCAAAATGTGATTTTTATATGTTCGGTCCATTAATAGGCCATACTGTCTGGAGTGCAATTTGAAGGAATTTTTTAATACATCCTGACACTGTCATATGAATAGCATAATTATATACATGTATTATGCCCACATGTATGTATACAAATATGTACATATGACAATATATGCAAATGTATACACACATATTTTGCAGGTGTTCAAATTTTAAAAATATCTTACCATTTTTGAAATTTCATTTTCACATTTGTCCCTTTTTTAACATACTTGGAATCTCAGACACTAGCAGCAATCGAGTCTCTCTTGACCTTGGGGAGACTCTCCAAACCACAGCTTCTCAAGGTGCCCCATTCCAGGGATAAAGGGGAGGGGCTTTCTCTCCAGGTCTCCTCAGAGCTGGCTTCAGCAGGCCTGGCTCAGGCCTGGGCAGATTCATTTTTAACAGCTTTGTGGCCTGGAGGGAAGAAAGAGAGGGCTTGAGGGCTCCATAGGGAAGGGATTTGGACTTCCCCATCACCAAACCTCAGAGTCATTGCCTCAGAGAGGCCATGATGCACTCAGCTGTGCCCTCCCTACAGGGATTTCATGTCTGGAGAATCTCGGGGCAATGATGGTCAATGAGCTTCAAGGAGAACCTAAAATACTTGACTGATTTTTTAAGGCAGAGAGGTCGCGGTACTCAGGTGGCTGACTCTAAAATGGAAAACAGAACCGATTTCCCAATTTTGCACCCCTGTCTCTGAGCAAATGACTACTTGGCTCCTCTGAAAAGTGAGATAATTGTGACAGTTCTTTCATTGTTTTAAAAAAAAATGCATGCAAATTATCGAAGGAACTGAAGGTACTAGATTCGACAATACTTGAATTAAAGCAGCAACAATGTCCACATAGCAGGGCAACTGAAACCAGAAAGACAACCTAAGATCTGTGTTCAGGCATCCCGGGCCATTGCAGTAAGACAGGAAAGACTGAACGCTGCACTCCAGGCCACTGTCATTGTTCCAGTGTGGTTACCTTTCCACAGGAACTATGGAATCTCAGTCATCATCATGAGAGTAAGCCCTTTTAGGAAAATGCTTGGAGCAATGTCCTTGTCCCTCCCTTAAAATTAGTAATTTAAAGGCAATAGTATTACAAGAAAATTTAGGCACAACAAAAGCTAATGTTTCTACGTCTGATAGCTTCAAGGACACAAGAAATAGTCTAATAGATATTAAAACAAAATTTCTTTTCTTTAAAATAAGTTTGTGTGTGTGTGTGGGGGGGGGATATTCTAGATCTGTTGGGTATGTCTGGTGAAGCACTACAACATGTTCTCACTTCCCAAAAAAATTACTTCACCAAATAATCATAATAAAGACTCAGTTTTTGGGGGGAATTATATTGATTGCCATAAACCAATCTCAGTTTTCAGATCCTCCAGAAACTTCTGTAACTCTTAGAATATTCATTTTTAATTTGTGGATATTTTCCAATGGTTTGTAAACTTTAAGATTCAACAAACTTATTTTTACTATGTGTAAATGTTTTAGCTTTTGTTGCAACAGAAGACTCAAGGTATAATTCTTCTTGATTAAACCCCATGTTCTTGCTCCTGCGTATCATGTAACTGATTAGCATTACCTTATATATATAGGAAAAAGACATTCAAACACATGTACTCTTTATTGCTTGGGCCCACCAGTTCTAAATAATGATCCTCAATGTTTATGTGGGAGGTCTTAGCACAACTCACAATAGACTTTTACTTTTACCTATTCATCTGTGCAGCAGATGTAGAAAAATGATTGAGAGGGAGGTTCTGGCCATCTACTTTTAGCTTGGGAGATCTTAGACCCCACTGGTAGTTCTCCAGTAACAATCTCTCTTCAAGTGACTGCTCCTTTCTTTTGAATGAATGAAGAATGTTCTCCTATGAGAGCATTAGGTCTTTGGCTTATACTTTGTTAATTAAGAAAGGTGTTCGTGATGGGTTAAAAAAAATTTTTTTAAACACACTTCTATTCAATGTATCAGTACCAAATCTTCAAAACTTTAAATTCTTCCATCCTGGGAAAGGGGGATTAAACTTTGTTCTACCCTCTTAGGTTCTGTGCCTGGGCCTGAAAGTTAAACTAGCAGGAGAAAGGCACACAAATTTTATTTAATATTTTACATGCACACAAGAGTCCTCATAAGAGAAATGAAGAGTTGAAGAAGCAGGTAGAACCAAGAACTTATATACTTTTTTAAAACAAAGAACTGATACATTTGTGGAGAAGTGATGAGACAAAGGAATTTTGTTGGAGGGGAGTAAATTGTGGGACAGTGAGACTAGGAAACTAACAGAGATAAGGGTTATTTTTAGTAGATTTGTTTAGATAGTTCCATTTTGGCATCAACTATCAGTCTGTGATGAAAATATTCTCTCCTGATATAGGGAGGACATTTTTCTCATGGGAAATTTTATGACTTGCTTTTAGGTAGAAGGGAGACATCATAGAAGTCTTCCTGTACCAGGTCTTTCTCAAGCGCTTTCTACCAAAGTGGCATATTTTGGGGGTGACGTGTTCTGAACCCCTTCACCTGTTTGCACTATTAATCAAAACATCATATGCTCTTAGAAGCCTTTGAAATAAATACCCTTGAAAATTCAATTTATGCCAATTGACAATTTAAACAATTTCTCCAAAATAATTTATTTATAATTAAAAGCCCTAATAAAATAAATTTTTAGAACAAATCCCTCAGAAGATCATTTTACTAGGGAAAATATAGTCCTTAAAGGAAGATTTCCAGTATAAACTGGGATTTCAAGGCACTGAGCTCGAGTTTTCCAAGTGAAACATACTTGTTATTCTTAAAAACTTTATAAGAGGACAGTGTCTCTGGAGCATGATTATGATACCAAGCCCGTACAAAGGCCTATGGGAGGTGAAGGAGTGAGAGATCCCATTCATTTAAGACATCAGAAAAACTTCCGGAGAGGAGGAGGTATTTATAATGTTCTTGACATATGGATAAAACTTGGCAGCCTGGAGTGAAACGGGGAGGATGTAGTTACGCGTTTGTGTGTGACCAACCGTGAGAAAGTAGAGAACAGCTAGACATGCTTAGGAATCATTCAGTTTGTCTAGGGGGCAATGCCATGTTGTGCATGAGAGTCAAGCTGAGGCTTTGTTATTTGTTTTTGATGCCATGTTAAGGAGGGATGATGTGGCTGGGCTAAGTTTGAAAAAGGTTGTGTGGTGCCTGGAACAGACAAGAGTGGGGAGGCAGGTTGACGTGGTCCAGCAGTCTTCAGGAGAACCTGAACTGGAATTTGGGCTGTAGGAATCTTCCCTGGAGGGAACCCATGGAATTGATTAAATGAGTATCTGGCAAGGCCAGCTCTAAAACTTAGGTACTGGGAGAATGAGAAAATCATTAACAGAAATAGGGAGGTCAGTCGGAAGGGAAGGCTGGAATGGAAGGGAAGGTGATCCTGAGGAGATGCCAAGAGGAAGACGGAAAGGGTCAAGAAAGATAGGTAGTAAGAAATCAAGGGAAGGAGGGCAGGACATCAACATCTGTTGAAAGAAAGTGAATGGGGATGAGCTTGAGGTGGCCACTGAATTTGTTCATTAGGAGAAGGTTATCGGCAAACCTTGGGAGACTAGTTTCAATGGAGCCCTAGGTGTAGAAGGACAATGAGAAGAGCAGAAAAGAATGGGTGTAGACAGTAGAGTATAGCTCCTTGAAGGCGTGCGATTGATAATGTGTGTATGTTTTCAGTAAAGTTTTACTGATAAAGGATAAAAGTGGTGCAGAAAATTGTGTCAACTATACTCAAATAAAAAAAAAAAAACACAAAAAACAGGGAGGCTGGGTGGCTCAGTCTGTTAGGCATCTGCCTTTGGCTCAGGTCATGATCCCAGAGTCATGGGATTGAGTCTGGCATTGGGCTCCCTGCTCAGTGGGGAGTCTGCTTCTCCCTCCGATCCTCCCCCTTCTCGTGCTTTCTCTCTCTTACTCTCTGTCAAATAAATAAAATCTTTAAAAAAAAAACCAGTGAAAAAAATGGTGAAGAAAATTGAGGAGAGAGTAGACCTCACTTGTTTAGCCCACTGTGTGCTACACCTGGCACCAGGCAGTGAGACGCAATGGTCAGCAAAACAGACGGCCTCTGCCTCAGGAAACCGGGAACAGTGAAGACAGATATTTATCAAAGAAGCCTGGTAATTTAAATACAAACTCTGAACAAGTGCTGTGAAGAAAAAAGACAGGTGGCTGTGAGAGAATAGGAGAGAGATCTAGTCTGAGGTGGTGTGAAGGAATGCATCCTAAAGAAATGAGCTGAGAGCCTAACGGAATGAGGGGGGGTAGGAGAAGCCAAGAGGAACAGCATAACCACGTGGAACAGTCCTGGGGTGGGGGGGCAGTTGGCCGGAGGCGGGCAACTGCCTCCATGGACATGCATGGCCTGTGGTAGGGCAAAAAAAGTCTAGTTCAGGGGAAGTCTGCCTTTTTTGTGTGTTCTAGGGTAGATTCAAAAGGCAGGTGACGGGTGTGAATGGCAGGAAGCAGCCAGCGCATGCAGAAGGAAAATTGAAGATTTCAGGAGTTGTTTTGTCGTATGCCAGGTTAATAATACAAGCCAGTGATTATTAACTCTAAATGCTGTTGTATTTTACTGAAGAGCTTGCAATAAATGTTTCCTGAGAACTAATATTCAGACCTGCAGTTTTCAGTAAGGGCGCCTTGTTTGAGGCAACAAATGTATTCCCGGAGAATTGTGGCTAATTCACGTTTTTGTAAATTGACTAATTTTAAACACAGCAGGGAGTATGCTTTTTAAAGGAAACCTAGGGTGCATCCCTTTATAAAGTACAGAATCTTCTGGGAAAACAAATATGTCTTGTAAATCTCTCCTTTAGTGGTTGGGAAGTGTTCCCCATTGCGCTGAGAGCCATGTATATTCATACATACTTAGGATTCGACAATGAGCAAAGAAGTTCTTTCGAAAACAAGAGCCACTTCCCTTAAAATTCTTTGGCCTGTAAATATGTTAGTAGGAAGACCCAATCTCTCCGTCATCTCTCTTATTTTTAGAGCGCTCATTGATACAAATAATCTCCGGTTTCATTTTAATTGAGAATCAGAACTTCTTGAGAATTCTGAAGAGGTGTTTTCAGAAGAACGGGGCAGACGTCTGTATGTTTCAAGATACGCACTTTTCTTTGGTCATGTTCTTCTTAAGGAGTGGCCCAGAGAAAACAAAACAAAACAGAACAAAACCAAGAGCCCTTTCTTCATGGAAAGAGACAGCTCTGACTTCCTTGATTGCTCATTCTCTGGCAGCTGATGCGAGAGCATTAAGGCAATGCGATTCTGATGTGCGGTTGTGTTGTTGGGGCATTGACGGTGATTCTTGGCAGACATTACCTTGGAGATTGATTGCGATTTTTTTTTTTTTTTCTTGTTTTAGTCTTGGCTTCTAGGTCTACTTGCTATGGAATTTATCTAGAGAAGAGGAATTTTTTTCAGTGGCTCCTCTTCCTCTGGGATTCATAGATATCTAAGAAAGTTCTTACATCTACTGTAGGGTTTGGAATGACAGGTATTTATGTTTGATGCAGAGTAAAACACAAAATATACTTAACCTTTATTCAGCCTGCTTTATAAATGTATTCTGCAGGCTTTCAGCCACAGTGAATTATATTAATAACCTGTTATTGTAAAAATGTCAAGAGTATTTTCTGTCTCTTGGAATGATTATTTATCTGCTGAAAGTATAGTGTTTATTTTAATACTCTTGACAAGAAGAAGAAGGAAAAAAGTGCCTTTTAGTAAAATGTTACTTTTCAAGCAGGTTTGTGGGTTTTTTTTTTTTTTTTTTTTTTGAGATGAGTCCAAAAAATTGCTCCGGAGATGACACAGGGAGAATGTCTAAATAGTACATAGGATCTGAATTCACCCTTACCCCTATTTGATTATACAGAGAACCTACAGACTTCATTTATTTTAGTTGTAGCTGCACTAACACATCGATCTCGTCCCTAAGTAGGTTTGTCATTTAAAAAGAACAAATGATATGCTCCAGGTATGGAGAGGAAAAAAAAAACCCCACCTAATTTCCTTACCATCCATGTCCATCTGAGAGCACATTCTTTATGAGCACAAGAAAACACTTAGAGAATAGAGATTCTGCGATATCTTCATTGATTCTTGCCTGGACACGAATGCCGTAAAGAATTAACATGAGAAGTTGCATTCATCTCTGAGTTTTGCATGCTGGCAAACCTCTACGATCCCCTCTTTGGTGATGTTTACTGGTGGTGGGCAAGATGTGTGGTACTGGACATTCATCTAGTGTTTTAGGTTTAAATCATCAGAATGACCTTCGATTTCTTCTTATAGATAGTTGAACATTGTACACTTACTTATTTTTAATATTTAAAAAAATCACACCAGGATCTGGATTACTGCAACAGATCTCAGAGTATCTTTTCTACTTTAGGCCCATTCTTTCCAAACGTTTCCTGTTTATTGTTGCCCAATTCCTATTTCTAGCTGCAATTTGTTGATTCTTTTCTGAAGAACTCACGGTTGGTTCCTATTGCCTGTGTTGGTGGAGTATACATTTCAATCTACCTTTCTTAGCTTCTGTGACCTCATTTTGTCTTGGTACTCCAACACAATCTCCACTTATTAAAAAATGAGCCATCTGAACGAGTTGGGAAGTCTCACTAGTACACTGGTCTCCCGCTGCCCATATACCCTATGTACATGCCTAAATTCCTATCTTTGCTTATCCTGTTCTTCTAATTTTACCTCATTACTGAATGGTTTCTCGGTCCAGCCTACTTCTTGTTACCAGTGAATGCATACTTCCCACTGGGTGTGCAGGAATGCCTTTCCCCATGATGAGGTCAAGATGTTGGTTTCTTAGGTATCTCATATTAAATAGCTGTTGGATTGTATCTGAGTACATTTATATCTAAGAACCAGAGCAACTATCCTTAAATCCAAGTGGAAAAATGAAAGAAAGGCAAACCAAGGGTAGGAGCTTAAATAGGACTGAAGCAAGACAAGTGGGAGTTTTTTAAGAACGGGTGCTGTAGGAAAAAGGAAATGAATGTCAGATGTACACCTTTCTTGAACATCAGGGCTCCCTGAGGTCTAAGGTTCCTTGTGAAAAGGGATCTTCAGGGAAAGCTTACCTGAGCCTCCCAACAGAGAGGTATAAGACATTTGTGTTTATATTGGTGTTTAGTCATTCACTTTCCATGATTCTTCCCTCCATCTCCCAATAGCAGGTCCCCAAAACTACGTGTTCTAGTTAGAGAGAACTGAAATATACAGATACCTCTAGAGCTGCCGGCTGGATTATATAACGGGGGAAGTTATATGAGTTATCACATCCAAACATTGATTCCAACTTTGTTGATCTAGAAACTTCATCCAACAAGATATCCAGAAGCTGATAGTTTTCAAGACTCTAACTCACACTGCCCAAACTCATGCAGTGTGTAAATCAGAATGTCAGCTTATTAATTGACAGGGATGGATATTCCTTTCCAGAGACCAGAATGTATCATTTCTGGGCACCCCAGAAACCAGGAAATCTGAAGGAGGGGCAAGGGGTTGCCGGGTGAGCATCGTAGCAGAACAGAGGCCCCTAGGCCATTTGAAGAGTACTTCCCTTAGTCCAGAGAAAAGTCTGGTGAACTATTTCTACACTACAAAAGAGAAATTAATAATGGTAACATGAAGAGGTGATCTGAAACACGTGCCTTGTCCCTCATAAGAGTCAGAGAAGAGCAATTTGGCTTGGAGAATGCTCAATGATGAAAGTTAGGGAATGGTCAAGAGGAAGACAATAAGACTGTAAAGTGTTACTTTTCAAAGAATGCAGAACTTACGTTTATAGGAGTAATAGTCCTTCCTTCCTTCCTTCCTTCCTTCCTTCTTTCCTTCCTTCCTTCCTTCCTTCCTTCCTTCCTTCCTTCCTTCCTTCCTTCCTTCCCTCTATATCCAGTGTGGAGCCCAACATGCAGCTTGAACTTGTGACCCTGAGATCAAGAACCTGAGCTGAGATCAGGAGTCTGATGCTTAACCAACTGAGCCACCTAGGTGCCTATAGTAGTAATAGGAATTTCTAATGGAAAAAGGCAGGCTTATGCTTTTAAGATAATTTCAGTTTCAGAGTCAGAACGTTTTCAGATTTTAGATTCTCTGGGGAAAGGAGCTGTAGCTTCTCTCCTTAGTGGATATTGGGCTAGATAGACTTTACTTTCCTTAGAGTTTCACTAACCCAAGAAAGCACAAAAAGCCACTGATATTTGAAGCTGGAGGTTGTAGACTTGCAGGACAGAAGAAAGGAGAGGAGGACCCTAGCACAGAGAGTCATGGAGGGTTCTGGGAAAGGAGGAGCGAGAATGGGGTAGATATTCCCGGTGTTGGCTTTGGGATATGGATGAATGATTGTGGGAAGAACAGAAGCAAAAGGAGGAGGGAGAGAATGAGGACGGTGCACGTGGAATACTTGGACGGTGTCTGCGTTGAATGGAAAAGCCCAGCCCAGGAGGTCTGCCCTGGTTGGTATTGAGAGGGCAAGGTAGCTGACCAGAAGCCAGCACCTCATATCTCCCTGCTCCCCTAGCCACCCGACACTGAATTTCTTATGGCTTTGGAACAGTCGCTGAAAGTCCTTGAAGAACCACTTAACCTTTCTTCCATTCAAGTCCGGGGCCATGTTTACTGTAGGAAAATTTGATAAGCTTATAGCTAAACAGGGAAGAAGCACTTTTTCAGCCTTAACTGCCAGAAGCTCCAACTGAAATTCAAACTAACTTAAATAAAAAGGGAATTTACCGATTCATACATTCATTGGCTTCAAGTGTGACTTTAGGTGCCCCAGATCTCTTACCAGACCCAGTCTCCGGCCCTCTTTTGACTCTTCTTCCCACGGTGTTGTCTGAACAAAGGGTCCCTCAGAGATCCAGGTTCACATTCATCCTATTCTAAGTTCAGTGGAAAAAATGTATCACTTTCTGATAGTTGGACAGCAGGTTCCAGGGTTTTATCTGGGGGGCCACGCCTGGTCACTGGGCTTACCCCTAAACAATCATGGAGAGTGGGAGATTTGGCTCTTGGATCAGACTTGCTTCACTGGTATCACATGGGCTGAGTGTGAGGAAGGATAGTTTCCCAAGGTAAAGTCAGACTGAAGAGCGGAGGCAGGGCAGGAGGAAGCATTAATACCCATAGTATTCTTCTCTGGAGACACGACCGTTAGCAGCCTGTCTCTTGGTGTGGGTTACTTGGCATAAGACTCATCTGGCTACAGAATAGACAGAACTGGGGAGCTGGTAACGTGTAGCTCCCCAACTTCTTTCTCCCCATAGATTGCTGGGGACAAACCCTGTGTGGGGCAGGGGGAAAAGTGCATGGCAAAAGTCACCTAATAACCTTAGTTATTAGTTGAGCAACTACTTTGTGCCAGGTGCTAGTTATGTTATCTAATTTAATTCTTCTAATAGCATTATGTTTTAAGGACTGTTATGCTCATTTTAAGGAAAAGAAGCATAAAGATAAAAGAAGCTAAAAAGAAATGGCTTTCTTTTTCTAGAGAGCACTCTACAGTAATCTGTGTATATTTACCTGTATGTTGTTTGTGTCCTTTGCTAGAATGTAAATTCCATGAAGGCAAGGACTATAAAGGTCTATCTTTTTCACCACGGAGTTCCCAGTGCCCAGAAAAGTGCCCGTGCAGTATGTGCTTAACAAACACTCCTCAAATATTTGGTGAAATAATGACTTTTATAGTATCCCCAAACCTTAGAAAATTAGTGACAACCAAATACAGCAGACATTTGCAACTTTTATTGCTCATGTCCCCAATTTCAAATATACCATTCTAGAGCTTTGTATTCTCCTTGATGTCTATCACCCTCCTGCCCACAACCTGCACCTGTATTCCCACAGCGCAGGCTCTCTTCTCAAGCCAAGCAAACTTGCTGGCCAGCTGTGTGGGGCGCAAGGTCGCATCTCTGGCTGTCTTTGACACCCCTGGAAACTCTGGCCCACTTCTGTTCTCCTCAGTCATCTGGCCGTGCCCCCAGAAAGAAGCACACATGGCTAAAGCCCTTAATATTGAAGTAAGATCCTGATTCCTTTAAAAATGATCCTGGGACTCTCAGTTGCTTGAGCGGCTGACTCTGGGTTTCAGCTCAGGTCATGATCTCAGGGGTCCTAGGATTGATCCCCGCGTTGGGATCTGCACTCAGCAGGTTAGCCTGCGTGGGGATTTTCTCTCTCCCTCTGCCTCTGCCCCTTGCCCAGCTTCCTCTTTCTTTCTCTTAAATCAATAAATAAATCTTAAAAAAAAGAAATGACCCTGTGGCTGTCAAAAAAGGGCTCTCCTTTGCGAAGATCAAGTAAGCTGTATGCTGGTAATGGCAAAGCTTTGAAGAATTCCGAGCAAGGCTTTGTAGAGTTTTGACAGGACGGGTGATTGCTCTTAGATATATAAAGTGGAAAGGGATTCGATATTTGCATGACGCCAAAGTGCAGAACTAAAACAAGGACGAAAACGATCGAGAACCAGGTTTTAGACCAACATACAAAACAACTGTCAAATAAGCATTTTGTCTGTGGAATGGGGGCGCAAGTAGAGTGAGTTCGCCATCACTGGAGGCATGTAAGCATGTCACAGAGGGGATTCAAGGATCTGATGAGGGACCGCACTGAATTACCACATGTTCATCATGTGGAGGTTTACAGGTTGTCATGGTGATGGGCCGTTCCAGGACTACGGGGGCTTTGGGAAGGGCTGACATGTTATGCTATGCATAAATGGGACTTGAACTTTATTTCATAGTAAATTGAGAAGCTACCATTAAGAATATGTGTATGTGTGGAAAAGCATGAAAAAGCAGGAATGAGAAAGGGAGCATGGGAAAGGGAGTGGAGAGGGGGGAGAATGAGAATGAGAGAGAGAAATGCAGTCTGTATGTAGGAAACAGAAAAACACTTCTGCTTTTGTTCTTCACTCATAAAGGATGTACGTTCTTTGTATCCGCTTTAGCACCTCATCACAGCTATTGTGGGAAGACACAACTTACCCTAAATGTGGGAAGGAAAGCCTGATTTGCAGGCTTCTTCTCTGGCAATCAGGAACACCTGGGAGAGTGACATGATTTGTGACAGGAGCGGGACGCAGCCCGTGTCAGCTGGGTAGGCCAGATTCCAGCTTGTGTTGTATGTTGTAACATTTAATACTGAGCTCCAGAGTACTTTGTAATCATTACCCGGTCTGCATGGCCTCCCTGACAGGTAAGCAGTGCCATTCCCAATTTAGAGACGAAACAATGGGGGTGATTGAAGACTCCGGGTGTGAGTTTCAGGGCTACAAACAGAAGCTTGGGTGCCTTCGTTGTCAGTTTGATGCTGAAGTTCCTTGATTAACACTTTTCAAGCAGCAGGCCTTAACTGGCACTGGTCCACTGATGCGCGCTCTGTCGACTGGTCATGTCTGGCCCCGCGCTGGGTCTGCTGATACCAGAGAACTATATACCAGAGGGTATCTGAGGACTCCCACGCATCTTGGAAGGTCATAAGGGCTGCCGTCTCTCGCTTTGTCCAAATGTCATTTGTTTGCCCAGATTGTTAATCCTGGGGTCTCTGGTCTGTGATTCTTAGAATGCTAACCTAAGCCTTAGTATGTTTGTTGGTGTTATGTGTGTGTGTGTGTGTGTGTATATGTGTGTACAAATCAGTGTATGTCTCTGTGTGTATGTGTATCTGCATGTGTGTGTATTATACTAGCCTTGCTTTACCTCTCCTTGTGCTTTATTGCTTACTACTTTCAAAGACAGATTGAACTTTTTTCATTGTATCACTCTGCTAGCAACCTTCTGAATACTAATAAGAGAAAATTATTTTTCCTGGGAAAAATATTGCCATGCATCCTGACATTTTTGGCAAGTCTTTTTCGACTCATAATGGAAAGTTTTGATAAAATGAATTATCTTTTGTGCAGCGTTGTTTTCCTTTGTATTTCTCTGTGCCTACCATTCTTTCAGTTTTCTATTAAATTATTATTTTCTCTGTATTACTTTACAAGTTGTAATTGCTTTGTTATCAGAAAGACAGAGGTAGGTTCATTTTATCCTTTTATCACCTAGCGTCTTGGTGAATGAATTGTAGCACTCCTCATTACCATAGCTTTGTTCTGCTCAGTTTTTAATGATAATTGCCCTTGTCATTTCTTGTAATGTAAGCTATAGAAATCTTCTGGTTAAAGAAGAGAAAGATTAACAAGTCAGAATATATTTTCAAATGAATTGATAAAGAAATTTCATGTTTCATTTAAAAGCATTAATTAACTGACAAGGAGCTCATGAAGTGAAATAAACAAAAGATGGACAAATGACATTGTCATAGCGAGTTCAAGAAGGAAACACATGAACATGTGATTAACTGAGACAATACTCTCTGTGTGGGTCTGGTCGTTACTCCTACCCCCCGATTTATAACCCTTTTCAGCATTGTTTTTTTTCTTCTTTCTTTTTGACATGAGTGCTCCCCATCTTTGTCTTCTTTATATGCCAAACTTTTTTTTCTGATTTTGTACTTGTGGATGAGAGAGCGCACATTTGTGTGTTTCTACTCAGAATTGGTAACACTGAGTTTAACAGGGGCTGAACCTGTGCAAGCCAAAAGCTCCACATTGCCCTCTTCTGTCAGGTAGGGGAATTGCCGATCAAACCAATCCGGTCAAGGAAGGTGGAACCTGGTGGAGTACCTAGTGAAGGATGCAAGAGTAAGTGATGGGGTTATTCTGTGGAGTGGAGATCAAGCAGCAGTTGAGCAAGGAGCTTCTTACTCAAGTTGATCATAGGGTGAATTTTTAAGGAAATTGCCTACTTTGGAAGCAGAATCCAATTTTATCCATCTTTGATGTCAGTCTTCTGCCTCAAAAAATACATCCCTCTTGCCAGTTTCTGAGCTAGTCCAGTTCCAGGACCTTACTTTGGAGAAGAGCTAGGACCCCCCCATCCTATGTTCCTTTTGTGATTTTGACCAAGGTGAGAACATACTTGTCCAGCCTAATCAAGATAAAATGGTAGCATTCAAGATAAAGTGTAGTGTATTTTCTGAAAAAAAGCCAAGGGAAAGTATCCTAGAACTTATAAGAGCCTAGCCCTGAGCACATTTGTAATTTTCTGATCCACACTCTGCTCTGCCTAGTTGCAGATGAAATTTGGCAATGCTCCTTCTAGCCTGAAGTAGATGTGTGTTTTAACTACTTCCACATTTGAAATCCTATGCAGAGTCTCTTGCCAGGACCAGTGGAAGTCGTTATCTACTCAAAATGGGAAGTGTTGATAAAGGACATTATCTTTTGTGCAGTTATTTTCCTTTGTATTTCTCTGTGTGCGTCCCCCCTCCCCCACCAATTCTCTCCGTTTTCTATGAAATTAATCATTTTTCTCTGTATTCCTTTACAGGTTGCGGCTGCTTTGTTTGTAATTGCTTTCTGCTAGAACCTGCTTCCTGGTCTTCTCCTGAGGTGTGGGTGAACAGATCAGCTCCTTCTGAGTCAGGAAGGTATTTTCATGTTGGCTCATCATGATTCTTCTCCCAGTCCTCCTCACCTGTAAGTAAAACTCCCTTGCATTCAAAACTGTATGGATACTGTCCTGAGTGTCAGTGCTATTACGGTGAAGAACATTTACTTTTCTGTCTCTAACATCCAGAGTGGAGTCTCACGCCTATTAGGGCCTCAAGAGATGTTTGTAGAATAAATGAAATGACGATATACTTTTGGTTACAAGGTATTTATTTGGAGTCAGATGAGGGAGCTAACAGGTTAGAGCTGTGGACCCCAGGAATTCCTGTCCTCACACTTGGCCTTTTCCCTCAAACTTGCCTCGAGCTTATTCACGAGATGTTTTAGACTTGTTTAACTTTTTGATGATGCGTAGCATTTCTAGCTAACATCTGGAGATAGTTCACGGTAGGGGACATGTGGACCAAGTCAGCGCCAACTTTCCCCACAGCCCGGTGGTAATAAATGACTTCCTTTGCAGTAACCAGAGGCAGACTCACTCACACTCCAGTCTGGGCCTGGTTCCTTGTTTCTGCTTCTGGTTTGAGGGATCCCTCCAACTCTCTGCTCATGTACAAAGCAGAGATGATGGTTGTGTCCTGAGCCCATGGGCTGAACAAGACATTGAATTTTCCTCTCTGGCTTTTTTTTATGGCTCACATCCTCTCTACTTCTTAGGTACCTTGAGGGAAGGATGATCCCAAACCACATTCCTATAGTTTTACGTCTTCAAAACTACTACTTTTTTTTTTTTCACTGATGGCTATGCTCTTACAGTTAATGTTTGCAATTAGAATCTAGATATTCTGATTCCTAACCTAGTGCCATTTCCATATTATAATACATTTGAAGACTTAGTGACTTTCAGAAACATGCGATTGACTCAGCGATACTGTGGTATTTAATTATTAATCATCATGACCCTTGGTTGTATTCTACAACAGATTTCTCTTCTTGATAATGGCTGCAAAACCTTATAAGAATTGTCTCTGTATATTTTTGCCATTTCATCCCCTGACCACTTCTTCCAGGCTTTTGCAATCTGGCTTTTCTATCACTTTTTGTCAGACTGCAATTGTCCTAGAAATGGATAAGCCCAGTGGTTTTATGAGTGCTCTCTTTCTGGATCTTTCTGCAGTCCTGGAAGCTGATGTTCAGTTTTCCCTTCTGGTAGCATCAAAGACATGGCACTCTCCAGATGATACTGTTATATTTCAGTAATTCCTTTTTTAAAAAAACTTTTCAACTGTGAAACATTTCAAATATCTACAGGAGAAGCAAAAATGGCATAACGAATCCCTGTTTACCTATCAGCCAGTTTCAATAATGGTCAACACATTGCTGCTTTGATTTTCCTATCTCCCCATACTTTATTTTTAAGGGGATTAAAGCAAATCTCAGACTGCATATTATTTGAATTATCAATAATTCAGTGTGTATCTCTAACGTATAAAAAACTAAAAAAAAAAAACAAAACAAAACCCCGATGGCATTAGCACATCTAAGCATTAATGATAATTCCTTAGAATTATTCAGGAATCAGTCTGAATTCAGTTCCCCTGTTCGTGCCATCTTTTTTGGAATAGGAATCATTTGTCAGAATTTTACTCATCCTGAACCTGGCTAATTGTATCCTTGGGTGTTTTCAATATGTCCTTCCTTCTCTCCTCCAAATTTTTTACCAAGTGGTAATTAGATCTACAGGAGCACTGCCGAGTGGAGTAGAATGCAAACCACATACGTAATTTAAGGTTTTCTAGGGGCGCCCGGGTGGCTCAGTTGGTTAAGTGTCTCACTCTTGATTTAGGCTCCTGTTATGATCTCAGGGTCGTGGGATGGAGCACCGAGTATTTTAGATGTTGCCAAATCCCGCTCCTCCCCACCCTGCCGCAGAGGGGTTGTACCATTTTTGCATTTCCTCCAGCAAAATATGAGGGCACTGATTTCCTTAGAGCCTTGCAAACAGTACTCTGAACTGCCAAGCATAGGGTTTTCTGTCAGTCTGACTGGTATGAATTAGTATCTTGGTGTAGTTTTAACTTTATGAGGAGTACTTGATCTTTGAATGCGATGTAAATGAAAGCTGCAAGTGTTTTTCCCCAGGTCCTTCCTGTGTAACCTTCTCACCTTGGCTTTTCCTTCTCCTTCCAATGTGCAGCCTTGCTTCATGGCTCTGCTGTCACATTGCTGGTTATCCTCTGAGCTCATCCATCAAGAACCCAACATGCTTCTCTCCATACTGTGAGTTCTTCAAGAGGGGGACTCAGGTCCTATTAATTTTTCTATTTCCAGCCCCTGATGCTGTGGTTTAACTCGTGTGGGATGTTTGATATATTGTTCCAACCTCTATGCTGTGATGTGCAAAATTTACTTCTACCTTCTACTTGTATATCTTTGCTCATGTTGTTCTTACCGCCTGGATTTTTGCCCTTTTTTATTTTCTGGATCTGAACCAGTTGAAGTTTTACTTATCTTTCAAGGCTCATCTGTGCCGTTTACTCTATGAAAGCTTTCCTGATTTCTTTAAGGTGATCTTTCCTTTCTTTGAAATCCTTTATACTTTGTATCTCTTTCTGGGTCCTTACCATGTGACCCCTTCCCCTGACTCACATCCTTTGCAGAGCCTAGTACACAGGCCAAAAGAAGAGGATAGTTGGTGAAATACACGAAATATGAATGATGTGTTCTTTTACATAGTTGGTTTATCTGGCCTATTTAAGTTCCCATCAAAAGTTTCTCAAAGGCTCATCAAATCAGACTCAAAGGTGGGAAATATTTTAAGCACTCACTTAATATCTTGTTAAATAAAAATTAACTTGTTTTAAAAATAGACTATAATAATTTCAGTGTTATTGTAGGACTGGTGGATGTTGTTGTAGGGAGGAGAATCCACAGGGCAGAGCTGGGAGACAAATGGTTTCTAGCCTAAGCTCAGGTGTCATTAGTAGGTAAGTAACTTGACCTAGAGAAGTAAATCACCTGAGTAAGTTACTGCGACAGCCTGAAGATGTTTATTTTCTTTTTCTTTTTTCCCTTCTTTGGGGAGTGTGTACAAAATTTATTCGCAGAACATGGAGTTACTTGATTGAATATTGATTTCTTCAATATTCAATATTGATTTCTTGAACATTATTTTCATTGGGATTTATTAGGCTCCTTCTTGTTTTAATCACTCGCTTAATTACCCTTCATCTCATAGCCCCACCCCATTTCTGCCTAGTCTGTCAACACTTACTTGATCATATTTGACACGTGTCGTCAGGTATCCATCCTTATAAAATAGATCGTGCTCTGTGTGTGACTTTGGGTTTGGCCCTGTGGCTGCTTTAACCACTAAAATGAGGGAGAAGTGACCGTATACCAGATTCCAGCCTAGGCAATCAAGAGGACTGGATGTTTTCATTTGTTTCTTGTGGTGTCATTGTCACCAAGACAAGTGTCCTAGTGGCCTTAGGAGAAGATGACTGCTGTTTTCAGATTGTTGGTTTTGAAACTCTTACCTTATTTCTGAAGACATTTTGCATGTTACCATGATGTTGGGCATCAATAAACAAAATAGGACCCGGAAGCAATATAACATAGTATTCCCTGGAAATACCATCGTTAAAATCATTTAGGGAATCTACTAAAAGTGCAGCTCTTTTGGCTTGCCCAGACATTCTGTATCAGAAATATTATGGTGGGGCCTAGGAATATGTGTTTTAAAAGAAATAGCCAGTGATTCAGATACATGTGGTTCTTGGATCCTTTTTGAGAAATACTAATTCTGTTCTCTTCTCTATAATATAATGGGATAAATATATGAGTGTATGAAATGTATCCATCATCTATCCATCACCAGTCTATTTATCTCACATATATAACTTGAACATATTAACTTTTTAAAAATAAAGATTCATTTATTGATTTTAGAGAGAGAAAGGGAGCACATGGGGGGAGAGGCACAGAGAGAGGGAGAGAGAGAATCTGAAGTAGACTTCACACAGAGAGCAGAGCCAGCCTGACTTGGGGCTCGATCTCACAGCCCTGAGATCATGACCTGAGCTGAAACCAAGAGTCAAGAGCTTAACTGACTGTGCTACCCAGGTAAACATTTATTTAATATGTTTTACAAAATACAAGCATCTAGGCTCATGGAGATTTAAAAATGAACTTCAAACCGACACCGTATATAAGCTGTGTCTTGCTTGAAGATGCCAGTTCACCAATGATCTCAACGACTCTGTCTGCGGATTGAGTTTATCTACTTCACCTCTCTCTCTATCATACAGAACTCTCTTCTCTAGCCTTTTATCATGAACTTCCAAGTCACCAAATAGAGTCCACATTGATTAGTCCATTTAAATGGACATTGCTGGTCTGTGTGCTGGTCAGCTCGAAAACAGAATAGATGGTGTGACTCCGTGGATGCTTAAGGCCCCTTGGCCCTGAGCTCTTTGTCCCATTGAGTCAGTCACAGGAACCCGCAGAATGCCACTATCCCACAGCGTGGAGGGTTCTTGTTAAATGCATTTGTTATTTGGGAAGGGCTAACACTCTCCTTTCCAGTCAGTGATAGCTTTGGTTGAAAGACTTTCTCAGATCTTTAGCTGGTCACCCCCACTTGGATAATGGGCAGTTTTGATTACAAAATATGGAACAAGAAATATCAAGAATGTGGGTCATTTCATAGGACAGTGTGTGTATCTGAACACAGTGAGGAAAGGCAGGGCTGACAAGAGAGGGGACTAGGTGTTCCTTTAGACCTACTTTTACTTTGCATTTTTTTTCCTAGAAAAAAGAAGCCTTTTTTTATAATGGTGGTCTCTCCTATTTCTTATAATGAGCTTACTAGTGCTCGTACAGTTTTCAAATGTTGAAAGCTTTTGGGCTAAGGAAGAGTCTTTAGGTGCCAATTATTATTTTGATGCTAAAATTAAATAAGGAACCAGTAATTTTGCAGGGAAGCATGCCTCATTTGCATGTTGATTAAAAAGTATCTGTGAAGGTTGTGGCAGGATTTGAACAAATAAGCTTTGTGTGTGGATCATGAATTTTTCTTCTGGTTAGCATTGGGAAATATCCTTTGTCTATGAAGGATTTGGAATGGTTGCAGAGAGAATTGATCATTTTAAAAATCTTCTTACTGAATCTCAAATAGCCTCCCTAGCTTTGTTCGTGTACATGACAGTATGTACCCAGGTGTGCATTCCCTGAGTATGTTCATGAACTTATTTTTCTCTAAAGCTAACAAAACAAAACCAAACAAAACACAAAACAAAATACACTTTCCCGAAACCTGTCTTCTACTGTAGTACAACATTCATTTTTAGTTAGAATTAAATCTTTCGTACATGTGCCAAGAGTTATTGTTTTCAGTCTCCTTCAAGCTTGGATACCCTGTGATTTGTAAGGTTTGGGTGTCTTTCCCCTTTGCACTTGGGCATTGTAATTATAATCATGTAGTATCCGATAGGAGCTGCCCAAGTCAGTTTTGAGGATTCCTTTGTGTGTGGTTGGAAGATAGCCTGATATCCCTTGTTACTCTTTTTTTTCTTTTTTTCCCCTCACATAGCAAATGTGCTTTCCCTTGTCACTTGTGATTTTTCATCCTTTTTGGTCATATCTTCAGTGCTATCTGAAACTGTGTTTAGGACCCTATTTCGTTCACAACCATCACAAATATAATCAGGATTTTCGTGTGGAAGCTGATTTGATATTTGAATATTGCTTTTATCCACAGTGCCAATTCATTGAACAAACAAACAAACTTAGTATTCAGTTAGGCCCCCGGAACACCAGGTTGCTTCACAAATGTGATTTGATTGTGATTAAGGTTATAGTTGTCAGCGAGCCATCTCTGTCCTGGTCAGGTACTCATCTCTATGTTTACCCAATGTCAGCTGTTTGAAGCCCTGATCATCCCTTGTGAGCTGTCTAAAGCTAGATGTCATTGTCGACTGATGTTGAGAGAGTGCCACAGTTTTCCTTTAACAATATTTTCACATGTAACAAAAGTTGAAGCCTTTGGGCTTCTCATTTTGGTGGAGAAATAGGAGATGGAATATGTTAGCTGTCTAGAAGGGGCCCTTAACCAGGGGCAGCTGACTTGATCATTGTTTTTCTTTTATTGTTGTGTGACTGATGGAAAGGAAAGGGGAATGCAATGGTATACTTTAGCTCTTTTTTGACCAGGGCTTATTCAAAAGGCATTTGAACATCAGAAATTACACAGAGCACTAACTGATGGGATATTGTTTGTTATTGGAAAAATAGCCAGAAGTGATTTAGGTTATGGAGTACGTGCTTTCCTTTTAATAATTGGAAATTGCCTTAATGTCCTTGATCCTTTAGTTCAGGGGTGGGCAAACTACATCCCGTGGGCCAAACACTGCCCACAGCCTGTTTTGTAGGTGAGTTTTATTGGACCACACCCATGCCCGTTCATTTGCATATTGTTTCCAGTAGCTTTCATGCTACAATGGCAGTGTTGAGTATGGTCCACAGAGCCGAAAATACTTACTCTCCAGCCCTTTATAGAAAAAGGTTGCTAACCCATGCTTTGGTTGAATCAGGTGTCACGGGTGTAGTAGCCTGGCTGGAGTATTTGCCTATTCTGATAATTTTATTTGGGAAAGCTGGTAAAAAGATGTTTACCAGTTGTTCCACATTTTGTGTCTTTGAACACACAATTTATTTTTGGAATGAGTCAATTTTGATCCAAGGATTTATTATTTGAATCTATGAAGAAGTAGTCCTTACAGTTGTGTTGCGTGTCTCACCAGATACAGGGGTACGTTCATATGTGCAAATTTTGTGGGGTGTGTGTGTGAGAGAGAGAGAGAGAGAAAGGAGGCAGGATAAAAGATGTTTTTTTTGGTTTCAGTTCCTATACATTTCTTTTGAGTTATTTACTTCGGCTGTTTTACTCTTCAGTCAGTTTCCTGCAAGATTAAAATCTGCTTCCCACTCCTGGCTATGGCCCTGACTTCATTCAGCATTTGGAAAAAGGAGACAGTTGGCTGGCGTTGGCTTAATTTTAAGTTTTGGTGAATTTGTTCTTATGTATTTGTTTTTGTCCCAGTAATACGGACCCAGAGTAAGAAATCAGAAATACAGACGAGCTTATGATGAGGAGGGAAAACTTCTTGCCCTCTTCCTCACATTCCCAGGCTCATTTCCTCCAGCATCTCTTTGAACCATTAAAAAGAAATTCTGGTAGTTACTGAAAAAAATCTGTCAACCCCAATTTCTTAATTTAATGACCTTGGACAATTTCCCCTTACTCCCTGCTGTGAGAGATGATGATTTGGCTCCCTCACCCTTTCCCTTAACTTTGGTAGTAACTTTGGTAGTATTTTCAGTTTTACTTTTGGTTCTTCTCATAACTTTAGAAAATACAGCAATAATCCTATCTCTTGTTCCCTTTACTTTAGTCAATTGACTTGATTTTGCTCTGGGATGAAAGTGTTAGTCCCTTCACCCTCTCTCCTGCTTCTTCTTTACATTTCTTTTTTCTTCCCACGTTCCTTCAATTTAATTTTGGCTTTTATATTGTCAAGGTTGATAACATTTACATTCTGTTCTGCAATTACAACCATACTTTCTGTGCTCTCTGACTATGTTTGTTGCCTTTGAGGCTAAAAATAATCAATCTTTTATATTACTATAAGTATGTAATTATTTTTTACTGCTGAGACATGTAGTGTGCTAGGATTCCATTTCTTTTCTTCTGGATTCTATTACATGCCCCCAGGCCACTCATCAGGGTAAAATGGAATCTTTTCCTTTGTACCTCTGTGTAGTTTTTATAGGATTTCTGTTAATCAGACGCTGGCCAACCTGGATTGATTTTATATGTCTCTTATCTTTTTGCTCACATTTTCAATTTCTTCATCCTTTCTGCTCTGTAGTCCGAAGGATGTCTCAACTGTATTTTCTATCCATTTTATGCCATTTAAAAATTTTGGCAATTGGTCCTCCTGCTCTTTTTACTTGCTCTTTCTGGAGAATTCCACGATTAACTTCCTGCGTCAGCCCTCCCTTCTGATCATGGTTTGAGTGATGGCTCCCTCTGCTTTCATGTATACATAGAACCATTCTATTCCCTACTCTGTCATCCAGAAATCTGCAAAAATATCTGGTCCATTGATGTCCCATATGTTCTCAGCACTTTTATGAATTTACTTCCTTGTGTCTTTTTTAACTGCCATTTTAATGAGTTTCAAAGGAGAAGAGGCAAAGGCATATGCAGAGTCTACCATCTTGAACTTTATTACTTTAAATTCATATCTCACTCTAGTTTCTTTTTCCTTTAAGAAACACAGACTATTTTAGACTTTATAATAAATAATCCACACATTTATCTAGCATATTTACATTTTCTTTTATTCTTCCGAGCAAGCCAACAAATTTTCCTCAAAAATTTGGTTATAAATCAGGTTCTTATAAATGCAGTAAATGCACAGTTGAAATTTTCCTTTCTATAATTTCTCTTTCTTCAAGTCAGTTTTATTTTAAACTTTTCTACATACTTATGTATTCTACAAACTCAAAGTTTTAAAGTTTAAGATCCTACATCGTTTTTAACATGGCATTTATATTTAAATTTATTTCCCACCATAAATCAACCATAGACTCCATATGCATTCAATTAGTTATATAGTTTCTTATGAACACAATAGGCTCATGCTCCCTGTTTCCCTTTCCTCTTTCCCTCATTGCGATTTGCTTTGCTAATGAACTTCCCTTCTGGCACGTTTTTGTACTTAAAGATCACTTACCATTTCTTTTCCTCAGAGAAGAGTTAAGCAGAAAATCAGACACTTTTTAGTCCCCACCTCTTATCTTTAAGACATTTTGTGTGTGGGTAGAGAGTGCCTATGATTTCGTTTTCATCAGATACCTTCCCTCAGTCCGTTTGTTTGTTTGTTTGTTTTTAAATGGAACTGCTGTGGACAGAATTGTTTCCTCCCAGAATTCAAAGGTGGAAGGCCTACCCCTTAGTGTGACTGCATTTGGAGCTAGGGCCTTTGCAGAAGTCATTAGAGTTAAATGAATTCATAAGGATGGGGCCCTGATATGAGAGAATTCGTGCCTTCGTGGGAAGAGACATCGGAGAGCTCCCTCTCTCTTCCCACCATGTGAGGACACTGTGACTAGATGGTCATTTGCAAACCAGGAAGAGAGCTTTTTCCAGCAAGCAAACTGGTTGGCACCTTGATCTTGGACTACCTAGCCTCCAGAAGGGTGAGAAATAAATTCCTGTTATTTAAGCCACCTAGGGTATGGTGTTTTGTTATGGCCCACGCTGACCAACACAGACCCTACAGAGGTTTTGAGTTGTTTTCTACTTTTCTATCTCCTTCTGTTGCATAGAGAGTGACTTAATTAGTGCCTCCTGCTCCCCTCCTCCACCCTCTACTCTTCCCTCATGCGGGTTAGTGAGCATGGTGACCCTTCCTCAGATATGCCAGACCCCAACAGTATACTGTAGATGCTTCCTGCTGGGAGCACTTGGCTGCAGTCAGTCTTCTTAAGTGAGGCCCCTCCAGGCATTTCATGCCTTGTTACTCCCCAAGGTGTTGCCTGGCCACAGAAATTCCAGATTTATTTCTATTCAAGTCTGAACAAATGCTGTGCTCCTTTCTTGCACGGTAATGATTGTTTCTGTCATGGCCATTTGCCTTAGATGGCCTCTTACATTTATGCTTCCACAGGCATGAGGCTGCCTATTGAATTTCCCCCAAATCTAGGAATTTGTGTTAATTTCTGCGAAGAATATTGTTTCACTCAACCTTAGTGGTGGCATAGGGCTGGCCTCTGATATTCTCATTAGGAAGCCGTCTGCTGGGGAGAAGCCACTTCCCTTCCCACAGGCCTAGCACCTATGGGAGGCAGAGGGGAGCATTATGCCACCACCTTCTTCACTTCTATAAATTTCCTTAAAATAAACTCCTTCATGAATCTCTAGCCTTCTTTCATGTGGGCTGGAAGTGGGAGATGGACACTGATAGGCAAGTTCTGCCACCTTTAATAAGTCTTATGAGAATACTCAAATATCTCTCCCTAGAAAGAGGAATTTCTCCTCATCTGGTGTCTTCAGATCCGATGCTTAAGCTGATAGGCCACAATTGGAGGGAAAGTCCCATTTAGCATCTTGTCACACTGCTTTGATAGCTAACATTTGTTTTCACCAACGCTAGCCCTCAGTCAGAAGTAGTCAATGGAATGGAAAGGGGAAAGGGAAGTTCCTTCTATAGAAATTCTACCTCAAAATGAGTTCATTCGTTCATGTGGAGAGAGGATGAGTATTTCCCTAGTGTCCTTGGTGCTGTCCTCCGCACAAGGCTCTTGTGGCTCAACAGTCTATTTATTGTGTGTAATGTGTTCCTTCTCTACCAGAAATTGGCCATGTCTCCTCCCACCAAGGTGCCCAGCGTGTAGCAGAGAACATAAATTATAACTGGGACTCTGTTAATGTTGACTGAACTATTGACTGTGAGCTGACTGGTTCGCTGTGAAGGGCAGCTCGACGTGAAATGGCCATTTGATTTTGACATTTGACAATTCCTAAAGCTCTGAATTGAAGATGCATTTGTGGGAAGAATAAAGCTGTCCTGAATTTAAGGACTGTGAAGAGGAGGGCAGAGAGGAATTCAAAAGGGTAATCACTCTCTCCCCACCTCCAATGAGCTTCCTCAAAGAGTCTACATTTAGAAAAACTCTCAAGTCCCTTGAACAATTGTGTTAATCCTGAAAGAAGCAGTTTATAAAGTGGCAAGGAGTGAGGGCCAGGAAAATACCTTTAGTAACCTGCTAAGATACTTTGGAGAATCACTTAACATCCTCTTGAAGGCACAAATCCATCTGTAGTCCCTGCTTTAAAGACCTGAAATCACGTCCTTTAGGTGGGAAGACTTTTCCATTTAGGGCTATGTACATTCTGCTGATGCAAAATCGACAAGGTTGGCAGCCTCTTTTGATGAATGTGTGGCAGAATATTATTTTCCATGGTAACAGGCTTCTGTGGCACCACTATGGGATTGACTTTGCAGTGGGTTCAAGCAGAAGTACATGTTGACTCTCAGGAAATAAGCTGTTATCTAAATTCAGCTATCTGGAGCAGGTATAAACCCAACAGAGAAAATTGCATTCTATATAGGACATTGGTGTATTCAGTTTGCTGCAGCTTAGAAAGTCTCAGTGTGGAAAAACCAAGTTCAAACAGTGTTATGGGAGAAAGGATCAGAGGAAGAGCAAGTGACAGAGGGACAGAGACTGAGCGGGCCTCTTCGAGCAGTGATTGAGGGAGGGAGCTCGTCACAAGTGCCTCTGCGGAAGACTGTTGAAGGAAACTGACATTGTGGGCTGACTGCACCCCTCCCCCCACAGTATCAAAAGGACAGCCACATGGCAATCTGCTGTGTATGTAAATAAAAAAGTTGAGGAAAGACGTGTACTCAGCATGCTCTGAGAACATCTGTTCTAGTAAAACACTTGAAAATAAGCATGCACTAACAGGAGAAAAACAGCTGTGTGGGAATCAGTAGGCTCCACCGTACGCACGCCTGGAATAGATATACCATAAAATCTTCAGAAATGGGCCCCTGGGACATTTGGATCAGTGGACAGACTATTGATTATGTGTAATTTTACTGCGGGAGCTGTTGTTATTTAGGTGTATGGAATATACTGTGCCCGGAGTCCGAGGGAAGGCTTCTATGCATGGATGTGTTACTGAAAGCCTTTTACGCCAACTCTTTCAAAAGAGTATGTGAGCAAAAATGACCCTCCAGGGAAGGTTTTGAGGTGCCAAGTGGTGATGTTTCTGTAACTGAGTCATGGAGGAGACTCAGTGCTTAACTCAGGGCTTCCTTCTTCCCCTTTGCCCTAAATTTTACCCCAAGGTTTGATCCTGTTCTTTATTCCTTGTTTTTGGTCAACTCGCTCCCGTGTGATCAGACTTTCGTATTTGTAGAGACAGAGAGGCTACTTAGGCTTCAACGGCATAACGCATATGGATCTTAATACCCGTCTCTTTTCTCACCCCATCCCAGGAACGATGAAAGAAAGTTGTTGGAGAAAACACTTTTCTTTCCCCAGACAGTAGAAAATGTGTCATAGAAGTAGAATAAACTCTCTGTTTATTCCTCCCTGTCTCCTTTAAGATTTTGTGTCTGGAAACACTCACTATTGAAATTAATTTGCTTCTAAATTAATAACCCATCACTTATGTACTATAATTGCACTCTGCTTCCAAAAAAAAATCATTTGAAGTTAAAAAAAAAATGTGGGTCAGCTCTCATCCTCCAGATGTTGATGACATGACTGGGAGAAGGGGGTGGAAAAATGCCCTTTTGCTTCTCGCTCTTCATGCCCCATGGTGAAAAGCCCCGATTTCGAGGTTTCTCTCGCAAGGCGCAAGGCACTGCCGTACCGTATCCCATCGAGATGCTATTTTTCTTGTGCTGAAAGAGCATTCCAAAATTTATCAGCCTTTACTGGATTCAATCAGGCAGCCACTCAGAGCTGCTCAAGGCGGAGTTGTACTTCTCACCACTGACATGTGGAAAAGCAATCAGACACTGAATTATATGGCTGGCTTTCTTTGTCTTCATCTGTTTAAAGTACTCACCGAACCCCAGTGAAATAACAGCGCTGTGTGGAAAAGCCCTTGGAAAACCTCATTCATCATGAAGTTGGTAGGGAAACCTGAACAAATAGCTCAAGGGCTGACTTCACAAAAGGCAAGCACAGACAGTGTTTTGATGTTTTCAGGAATCCTGCTGTGAACGTCATTTTGCCTCCCTTCGCCCCCCACTCCCACCTTCCAGACTTGAAACATTTGGACCCTTAGACTCCAGGCAGACAGAAAGTGAACTTCTCAGAGAGGGTTAGTGTGGCAGCTGTTACAATAATAGCATTTCCAGACCTTGATTATCCACTTTGAGAGCCGCAAATATATCATTAAAAGCAGTTTATCTGCCCCTTGTGTATCAGGGACTATGCCTCCAGCAAGGCTAGCTAGGGTCATCCAAGTCGAGGTGGAGGGGACGGACCCCTGTATCTAGAGGACAGACCAGTGCGGGCTTAAAGCTGACCTGCCCTGTGGGGGTAAACTGCTCTGTAGGTTCTTGTTAGTGGTTTAAATGGTAAGTTTGGCTTTCTCTGGGGAAGAGCATGATTCTAGCTTATTCTCAAGTCTCTTCATTAGATGTTTGGGTTTAGGGCGTGTAAAGAAACGTTAATATTTGCCAAATATAATTAATGCTGTAATTTGGTTTCAGAAAGGTAATGCGTTATACAACCCAGGATGTGTCATTTTTAGGTTATTTATAGTTTGGATAACCCATGCAATGGATCCTCTTTCCTGTAGATAATTTGCGGTACTTTTAAAGGATGTTAGAAGTCAGCTGTCAATTCAGCTTCCTTTTGGAAGAGGAGAAGTTATTAAAATTGGATTAATAATCAAGGAGATAGGACTAAATACCTTCTGCTTAGGGAAAAGATTGAGTTTCAAGAGTGTTTGGGATAAAGGATGTAGCAATCCGGTAGGCTCCCTGTTTTGGCTTTGTAAGCCACTTGATCCTACATATGAACTGGTGTGTGTGTGTGTGTGTGTGTGTGTGTGTGTGTATGTGTGTGTGTGAAGTCAACATTTCTGCACAATGGTGAATCTGATTTCAATTTGGATCCTAACAAGAAAGGTAGACTACTTGTCAAAGAATGATTAGTATGCAAGACTTTCCATTTTCCTATCATGCCAGAAAATGAAAAATGAAAAAAATGTAAGGTGTAGATTAGTGAGAGCACAAAATGCTCCGGTCAGTGAAGCCATTCGGAGAAAGTAGATGGTATATTAGTGCCAGGCATTTTGCAAAGTGTGTCGGACAGAAGCAGATCTCCTGGGGAATCCTGTTGGAATATCAGCATTTTGCAAAGAATTTCAGCAATTACTGGGCGTAGAAAGAAACAGTTCATTTCACAAAAAAGTTTTGGCCCTGATATGAAGGCGACATAAAGCCAAGGTCGCATGGGACAAAAACACATTCACTTACAGATGAACATCTACAGCGCTGGACAATTCAAGAAGGAAAAGGTTTCAAACTGATCCAAGCTAGAGGCTAAACTATATGCTGTTGCAAAGCATCAAGGAATCGGAAATTGACACTTGACCGTGATGGAAAAAACTTTGTTTGCCGTGCATTACTGTGTTTAAGTTAATGGTACATGTAGATCTCATTGTGTACTGAGTTCATTTCTTTTCAACAAATCCTTCTGTTTTCCTCACATGGTCCAGAGTTGAGGAAATAGTCTAACTACAGTAGTTATATGTATCTGTGAACTTTGTTCCATTCACATTCTGGGCTCCAGAGCAGTGAAACCAACTAAGCAGCACCACTCAAAAGGATGTTACTTTAATTAAGTATATTTTCCAAACCAGGGAGTGTTCTAGCAGAAACTCTTTGCCGTATCCTCACTCCTCCTATCCTTACTCTGTTGAGTCCTTTCTCTTAGTTAACTACCTTTTTTCGAGGTCCCCGTCATGGCCTGTCTATCTCAATACTAATAAGTTAACAGATAACCAAATACAGATAAGTCAATCAACTACAAACCTAGAATGATTTTTCTTAAGACAAAACGAAGCCCAATCAATACAAAAGCAATCTATAACTGAGATGCCGTATCCAATAATCAAGGTGCTATCAGCATGGTGGGGTGGGAAGGGATTTAACTAGAAATCATTCTCGTCCTCACTCTGCTCTCTGAGTTGGTTGACCCTTGGTGATCTGCTTAACCCTTGGCAGAGGAAACCCATCTGTCAAATAGTGGGGTTGGATAGTAGTAATGGTGTTTTTCCCTTTTATTGAGTTGTAAGATTATGGGAATTTGAGAGAAATCTGTTACACTGGAGCAGGGAATTTCATATGTACATCTATTTCATATTATAATTTCATATGTATATTTCATATGCATCATGTGTGAGGCTATATACTCCCTCAGCTGTGACTGTCTTAGGCAGAAAAGTAATTTCATAAAAAAATATTGGGTAGATTACAGAATCAAGTGGAGGGCTTGAAAACCAGTTTGGGGCTCTGCAGCTAGGGAAAAAATGCCCAAGATGGTGTCACAGAGCAAGCGTGGTGAGAAGACTGTGGAAGAATATGGGTGCCACCACTCCGTGTTAGACCCACAGTGTGTCCCGCTGCTGCTGTTGCCTAAGGGAATGCCCCTTCTCCACCAGTGGGAATTCCCCACAGTTTCTGCATCTTTGCATGCTGCCTTCCAATGTAAAGGCTGTGGCCCAGGGCACATGCCCATACCCTACATACTGGAGAAGCCCCAGCAGTGAGTTTCTAGAATTTTCAGCACGTGTCTGGAATTTGCTCCTGTCTCCTATGGGGACTTATAATATGGGGAATTCCCCAAATGTAAGCAAGGCTTCTGAAAATTGGCAAGTATCTGCCGTATCATTTTTATGCAGTTTAGTAGACAAATACTCTATTCTAAGATGGAGAATTTCTCCATTCATGTGCAGAAATTCAGCCTGTCCCAGGTTAAAGCTCTCTCAGAAGTCCGTATATCTCTTCCTTGTTAATATTGCCTTCCTCCTTCCCAGGCGATTAAAGCCATTTCTCTTTGCTCACCTCTAATTTCTACCAAAGCAATCTCTTTTTCTCTCCTCCTTCCCTCCCTCCCTCTTGCCCTCCCTCCTATCTACCCTTCTTTTTTCTTCTTCATTAGTCTTTGGAATAAACAAAGCAGAAAATTATTTCTCTTTGGCCAACTGCCAACTGACTTGTAACATTTAAGCCTTAAATCAAAACATATTATCTGTGAATTACCTGCATAAGAAAGTACTCAGCATCTACGGTGATTTAAGAAAATGTTATTTATTACAAGTACCATATGCAGAAGATTCAGAAGTGGGAATGCAAGGCTTGGACAAGGGAATATTGGAAAAAAATTATACAGGTGTACATTGGGTAAGATTGCACGTGTGAGTGACATGGGGATGAGGGGTATGTTAGGTAATCCTTTACGGGGAAGCTCTTTGAAAAAGAGGATGAAGATTAAGTTCAGTTTCATTAGACTCTAAGAATATTGCTCTTCTGTTCAGAAACTGGTTGGAGGCAATACTCCGGTGTGATGTTAAGTCCTTTAATGCACAGAACCCATGAGAAGCTATGGTTATACTTTGTGTGAAAAATTACAGTGTGGACACCAAAAAACGCAGTTCTCTAGCTCCAATTGGAAAATGCTATGAACACGCAATAAAACAAAACATGAGCCAGCCCCATATAAGCCTGAAAAACAGTAGTAAGTGAAAATGACTGCTAATAGCATGTTGTCAGTGATAGAATGCTGCTGCCTTTTGGGTGTCGGAACTGGACCTTTTCTGAATTTATTATACTACTCAGAGGGGGAAATGCATGTTCGTGACTACTGTCTAGAGCGTCTGGTAGGGGAACCTTTAATTCTGCTTAAATGGAAATCGACAAAGCAGATACATGTTATCCTGGCTCTTGAGAATTTGTCCCCGGGGACGACGGTTCTTCTGATTTAGCATTCTGAATTATGTGCCATCCTCAGAGTAAGGCTTGAACATCGAATGACCCTCAGTGGTTCCATCTGTGTAACTACACCGAAGCCATATGAATCCGACACAAATTGCTTCATTCAATGAGTGGAGTGATTGCCACGGACCGCCGTGGTCAAACGTGGCTTTATGTATTGACTTCATGGATCCGAATCCCCTGCTTATACCGGGAGGTAAAAGTTAGTGGTCATCAGAGGTCCAGATTACATTTTGAATAGATATAATACTGTCCTGTTGGATTACAGACCTTGAGAGAATATGAAAGCTAAAGCGGGAAAGGATTCCTTCCTTTAAGTGTAAAAATCTGTGTTTTAGCATCCTGGGGGGAAGAGAGGTATTTGGTACGGGATATTTCATATGTACAACAACTAAACTTTGTTAGGAAAAGTGTTTGCTTTTTCCAGCAGTCAAGCTATCAGGGAGACTTCAAAAAAAAATTATTTTACTTGTCTGTCTTGTATTTCCTTCATCTACAGTAATTTCTGTATGACTGAAGAAATAACCTCAAGGTGGGCCCAGTGCTGTTAAAACTTATTCCTGTGTTCAGGAGCTGAATTTTATAAGTACGTTAGGTGGAGGGGAGTCCCAGAACAGCCCCACCTTTGTGGAGCCCTAGGTAATTGTGAAACTCTCAACTTGTCACTGTCGACGCTCTGGAGGAGTTTCTTGGTTGCTCCTGGCAGAAGTTATCAGGTAGGCTGGGAGGAGCTGAAGTGGAAAGAAGAAAGAAATGAGAATCGTTTTATGCAAATAACGCGATAAGGAAGAGGGAGACGAATGAAGAAAAGGCAAGTGGCCGGTGCAAAGTCTGACCTCTAGCCTTTGTGCAGAAAAGGAAGTACAAGTGTGGTGTGGAGAGGTTGGCTGATTCTTGTGCAGCTCAGGAATCGGATGCTGGCTTGATCTACCTCTGGTACTGCTATTGTCACGATCGATCACCAGCTTCTATCTGTGGGACGTTGGGTCTTGTTGGGGATCATGCTCAAGGCTAGGTCTCTTCTCCCATTTCCCAGTCCCAGACATTTCTTCCAAATGTAGGGCATGTGAAAAGTCGCATGACCTGTGGGCTGGGAGACTCACCACAGACTTCCATGTTGTGATTAGCCAGCGACCAGGGGCAACTCCTGTAACTTTGTGAGATGGAAGTAACAAGAGTTGGTTCATCCGTGTGTTGTTAGAAGTAAATGCAGTAACTCAGGACAGTGGCTAGCACCATGTCGGCGGAGAGCACACTCTTAGGTCAAGTTTCTATTTTTCCCTTTCTAGTTAAACTCATTTTTTTATGTATGGTAATTAAAATTTTAAAATTATTCCCAGCTCGAGTAAATGTTTCTCTTATCCTGAAGTATGTCACTTTGGGGTTCTTCAGTACAAGCCGTGTTTAGTTTATTGCTTTATCCTTGTTATTTATTATTTCTAAGAATCTAATGTAATACCTTGCACCTAGTGAGTGCTCAGAATTTTTATTGAATTAATGGTAGGAGGGCCAAGACAGAAACAACCTTTTTGAAAAAAAAAGCTTTTCAGATGGGACAGCTTTCAATGAAGCAAAATAGTATAGGCAACAAAAACATGATGAATGGACCATTTCACAGCCATAGGTTCTCAGGGGAACAAAGGTCCAGGAAGACAACATTGCCACGTGTGTTCTCAAGTCTGATAACAAGTTTCTTTTCTGAAGCACCAAGGATCCATTGGGTTTTGCTCAGAACACCAAAATCTCAGAGAGTCTATGAGCGGTACTTAACCCCTGAAAGAATTCAGCTTATCCAGAGCAAATAAATGCTCAAGTTGTTCACCACCGTTCTCAGGTGGACAGAAACACAGACAGACTGGCACCAGGAAGCTCTGTTTTTCCTCCCTGCTAAAGTAACACTTTGTTAGTAGTAATGTTTTCATATTCACATTTCATTTCAATGCACAGCAGAAATTTTCTCTTATTACCTTTTCTATCTGGGTCTGGTAGGTGTGTGCTTTTCGAAAGAATAAAATGAAATCTACTGGGTAGACAGGGACATAAAAGAGACAGATTTTTGTATCTTTTTGTCTTGAATGTTTTTATGCTTTTAGGCGGAGGTCTTAATTCACTATTCCACTCCAGTGGATACTGCTGGTAATTGAAAGCTAAGTTGGATGTAGATAATTCCAAAATGCCCAAACCACTTCACCAAAAATGTTAGTTATTGTAAAAATTGGCTGCCCTCACTAGTTTTAGATTATATTTGTGACTAGTGGGTGAGAAAGGAAGAAAGTTATAGGAAGAGCAAAACCCCCCTAGTACTCTGGAAAGAGTCCCTTTCAGTTTGGAACTGGTTTCTGTATTTCCTACATATGGTCTTGAGCTAATTACTGCACTTCTGTTTCATCATCAACAAAATAGGGAAAATAATAAGGTTTATCTTGTTGGATTTTTGTGAGGGTTAAATGAATCAACATAGGTTGCAGCACCTGGAAGAATGGTAAGCCTATAGTTGACATAATATTAGTGGTATTATTCCTGTATGTTGGTGATAGTTTTTTGGCTTTTAAATATCTTGTAACTTTTTTCTTCTTCATGATAATATCAGGACATGGGTCCAAAAGTTGGGGAATATATGAGGGAATGTGTTTGTGCATGCATGTGTGATTTTTTTTTCTTCTAGATGAGTAAGCAGGTTTTATTTCAGATAGTTAGAGTTATTAACTTTGAAAGATCCTTCAGTAACCCAATTTGAAGAAGAGCCAAATAATAAAGTACCGTATTTTTCATCGAATGGGAAAATGTGCCGTGGATATGTGTAATAAACGAATATATTATGCAGTGAGGATATAAAATTAAATGTGTGTAGGTGGATAAGAAAGTCCACCCAAAAGGGTAATGACTTGGGAGTTCTAGAACTTTATAGAAGAATTTTTGTGTGTTATTAAATACACTGCACTGTGATAACCTTTTTCCTGCTGACATCTTCTTAGATCTCCATACTCCTATTCAAAATGTGAATATTCCAAGTATTGTTTTCAGATCCACAGTGGATATAAATATAAAAGAATAAAAGACTGAAATCAAATTCTCAAATTCCATTTCCAGGGACGCAATGGCAAGGAAAGTGAGAGGTGGGCTTCTCATCGACTGTCCGACAGTGCAGAAAAAGACGATCTGTCCCTATGTAGATTGTCAGAATTTAGACGCAATTGAGGCATAGAAATATTCTTAAAGAGCCACATTTTTTTTTAAAGTTGGTCTCACTGAGATAAATCAAGCTTATTTTTCTCTATACAAGTGGACAATGTGTTAGAATGCTTCAGTTCAATATTCTGTAATTTACCTTTTTTTTCCTCACTTAGAAAATAACATGAGCTTCTTTCGCGAAGACCTGGCTTTGGTTCATGACTCTGTCACTTACTAATAGTCGGGCTGTGGGCAAGCAGCTTGCCCTTGCTGAACCCCAATTTTGGTATCTGTGAAATGGCGAGAACCAAACGCCAACTGCAGGGAGGAGGGCAGTATTAAAAGGGCAGACTCCCTGGGAACTAGGAGGCAGGTGCCAAACGTTAGCCCTTGTCAGTGTCCCAACATCTAACCACACCTCCCAGCAGCCATTCAGTCCTCCCCTTATTCCTACCTCGTTTACATTTCAAAGCCTCCACAAATAAAGGAAGCTCCTTGAAAGATAAGAAGTTAAGGATTTCAGCAAATCATCTTAATTTCTCATTATCCTCAGCACTGTAAGGAACTGTGAGCATGTGGAAAAGAGAAAGAATAAACTTCTTTTGGAGATTGTCATACTCCCTCCCTCCGTATATTCTGGAATGCTTTTGACAATGGTCATCACCTGAAAGGTAAACAAATGGCAGGGAGGAGTGGGCACACTTTGATACTTAGAGCCTGGAGGGTTAGCGACAGATGTTTAGTCAGCCTTACATATATTCATATTTTACATTACTTTCTTGATAACTCTATGCATTTTTTAAAAGGCGCATTTAAATCTGCTACAGATGTTTCATGAAAACCATTATTAGAGTAAAGAGAAAATGCATTTGGAAGCAATTGTGCAAAGGTTTAATTTTTATTTCTAAGGGAAAATGTGTGCATGCGGTAAAAGTAATAAAGGAAAGCTGAATTTCCCTTGAGGTACACTCGGCTGAATAAAATCTGCCACATTATCCTTCAATCAGCCACTTAAAAATTTTAATTGTGTAGACTCTTAATCACAAGGAAAGTAACCTTTTCGTGAGCTTTCCTTTGTGGAGAAGAGTGGGGGAGGGCTACCGCCTTTTTTCCAGTTCCTTTGGAGGAATCCTGTCTTATTTCAACATTTCTGTGCCTCTCCTGTGCTCCTCCAGGCTCTAAGCACTGACTTTCAGGCTCATTATGCTGTGTTGCCTAGGAAGAAAGCAGAGCGGTAATGAACAGGGTTTAAACAAGCAGGTACTTGGTTACTGTAAAATGCCTCCAAGCGAACCCCACTCCAAATCCCTGTAGTGTGTGCAGATGGGTCCCAGAACACGTGCTGTGCAACAGCCCCTGACTCGGCAAACCTAATGTTGTGCAGGTCCCTCTCTGTGCCTCATTCCTCCCTCTTTCTTTTCCATGTCAGAGTGACACAGCATATGCTTTTGGAAATGCACTGCAAATTGGTACGAGACGTCGATCTCCTGATTTTCTTTTTACACATTCAGTGGCAATCAAGGGAGCTATAGAGTGTGATAATGTTAGAAGATGGTGATTTTATGACTCTTAAAATTTGACTTTCCACATATCTCACGAAGGAACTTGCACTTAATTGAGATTCATGTGGTTTTCTGGGTATGGGATGAATTGGCAACCGTGTATTTGGTGAGAGTCAATGAAGACACACTTTTACCATCCAAGGGAAGCAAGGGGCAAAGCAAATTACCCAGATCATCCCAGCAAAGCATCTCTTAGAACAATTCGGCTGGGCATCGGTACTCTTCCTATGGCTCTCCCGGGTGAACTCTGATGCTGAGATGCTGTGCCTTTTAGTGTCTCTGCCGGTATTTCTTGGAGAGTCACTAGGCACTGGCCATATTAGAACAGGGTCATGTCTTTTGTCTTGAGTCATCCAAAGCCAAGGGGAAATGTGAAGCACAAAGCACAGGAACATCTCATGGCAGTTTTTGCTTATTATTAAGAAACAGTTTTACTGAGGCATAATAGACCTACAATAAACTACTCACATTCAGTGCACAATTGATATATGAATATGCCTGTAAAACCACCACTACAATCAAGACAATGAACACACTCATCACTTTCAAAATTTTCTCTGTGTCCTTGGCAATCCATCTCCCATTCACAGGCAGCACCTGATCGGTTTCTTGTCAGTATACATTAGGCGGAATTTCCTAAAATTTTATAGAAACAGAATTACGTTTTAGGTACTTTTTTGTTTGTCTCCTTGCACCCAGCATGTTTAGCTTGATGCACGCATGTTGTTTATAACGTCAGTCATTCCTAACCTGTCACTGCTGAATGGTGTTCCATTGTATGTATATAGCACGGTGGGACATATGTTCTGTTGATGGGCATTTGGGTGATTTCCAGTTTTTCGCAATTTCAGATAAGGATGCTGTGAACATGGGAACACTTGGCTTTGCTCCCTTCTCTAAAACAACAACAGGGACACACTTCAGAGAGCTGTGTCTCCTCCTTGCCTCGTTCCTGTCTTTGTAAAATAGGGAAAATGATTGTTACCTATCTCGTAAGACTGTGGTGAGGGCTGCCTGGGATAAGGCATAATAAAGTGCTTACTAATGTTCCTGGCTTAAAAATTCTTAGTTTTTTAAACACCGTTTGCATCATGGTTATTGTTTACTTGTAACATTTGCTATGATTTTCCTCCATTTGCCTTGGCTTCCACTCTCTCCACGCCAAGCAGTCCCTCTTAAAGCACGTAACACTCTGAGGCTGAAATGTGTGACTCAAGTCATCATTAGAGTCTGGGAACAGTCACACTGAAAATGGACATTATCTTAAATCTGGGCAAGAAATTATTGGCAAGATAATCCCCAACGTCTGAATTCAGCAATTAATTTCATCAGCTGTGAAAAATGTGAGCATTATCTCGTCCTTAGAATCCACCAAAATGAAGCAATTGTTAATAAATTGAGAGAGAACATCAGCCACTATGCCCAGAGAGGCCCAGCTGTGTGTTGACAGGAGCCTTGGCAGGGACCATGCGCGATGGTTTGGGAATGCGTACCATTCGTTTTCGGCGTTTCCACAGCTGGAAGCCAGTGCTGTCATGAGCTTTGCTGACAGGCAGTAATCTAATCTGCTATCCCATTTATTCTATTTTTCTCTTCAGCTTCCTTTTGGTTTAGCATTTTGGCACCTGTATTCAGGACATCACATTCCATCTTGCTGACTTTTTGGCCTTGGAATAATTAAGATTGTGATTCTTCACAGTGAGTTTGGCTATTGTCTATTTGCCTGTCTGATCACTATCTCAGTCAATAAGTGATTAGCACTCCCCTCCCCCCAAGTAATCCATAGATGCCATAAGCCACCTGTATGTATGTCAGAGTAACTGACATGAAAGTCAGTTTCCCAGGATGTATATGACAGCATTTGTATGTGCGAGGGGCTGATTTGGAAAGGATGGCGTATGCCAAACTTCCTAGTCTTTTCTTGGCACCTAGTTCTTGTCTAAGTCCTGAGAAAGAGAAAATATTCTGAACAAATGCCCAATGGGCTTTTCATAAAAAATATTGTCCTTCTGATATACTATTTGTTTAGTCTCTCGCTTCCCCTCCCCCTGCCCCGGAGGGTTAATGCCATGAAGTTGGTAACTCCGGCTCTTTCATTTACTGCTGTATCCCTAGTACCTGGAACAATTCCTTCTAAGACCTCAATAAATACTTGTTGAATGACTTAATGAAATCACTCAGCAAATGTTTTGAGCATTGATTAAGAACTAGTATTTTGCTTGAACCTGGAAGTATCAACTAACTCTAAAGACTAATTCCTTATCCTGATAGAGCATATATTTCAGTTTGGGCATGAGACACAGTAAATGAAAAATAATTACAGATTGGGATTGTAGATTATGATTAACCGTTATGAAGGGCTATTTGATTAAATGATGAAAAATTACCTGAGGGGAAGGCAAAGCCAACTTGGGGAGATCTAAGTGATGAGAATAAACTAGCCACATGGAAAGAGAAAGGTCGATTATTTAGATAGTACAAAATTGCAGAGGGGGGAAAGGGCTTGGTATATCTGAGGAACAGAAAGAAGACTGATAGGACTCCAAACAAGCAAGGAGGGAAAGCGATGAAGTTGGAGAGGTGTAGGTGAACCACTTTCTGAGACCCCGTGGACCATGGTACAGTAAATTGCAATGGTAAGCAGTTGGAGGGTTTTGAGCTAGAGAGTGACATCTGATTTATGGTTTCAAAGATTCTAAAAGCTACATACAAATTGTATTGGAAAGGACTGAGTGGAAACAGGGGAGCCAGTTAGAAATTTCCAGAGTCCAGTGACTTTGCTAAAGTGGTGGTGTTGGAGATGGAGAGAAGAGGATTGATTTGAAATACACTGGAAGGAAGTACAGATTTAATCTGGTGATAAATTCAGTGCGTGGAGGGAATGTGTAAAAATTGAATGAAGAATGATTTCTAGGTTTCTGTAGGTACACTTAGGTAAATGGTAGGGCCATTCAGTGACTAAAGGGTGGTACCATTCATTGAGATGGCAATGACTTGAGGAGGGTTCTCCAGAGAACCATATATATGGAGGGGGGGGCAGTGGGAGGGGAAGGAGAGATTGATTTTAAGGAATGGGCTCATTTAACTATGGAGGCTGAGAAGTACCAAGTTCCCGAGTCAGAAAGCCAGAGACTGAGGAGAGCTAATGGTGTAAAAATTCTTGTCTAAGGGCAGAAGACTAATGTCCCAGCTCAAGCATCCAGCAAGAGGAGTTCCTTCTTATTCAGACTTCCTGTTCTATTCAGATCTCCAATTGATTTGGACAAGTCCCACCCCCATGAGGGGGGACAGCCAGCTTTATTTAGTCTATCAATTCATATGTTGATCTCATCCAGAAATACTTTCACAGAAGCCCTCAGAACAGTGTTTGACCAAATGTCTGGGCACCTTATTGCCCAGTCAAGCTGACACATAAAATTAACCATCATAAGAGCTAATGCATGCTGACAGGTGCTGACATCACTCAAAGCTGAGGGAGGAGCACAGGGAATGCTTGCATTTATCAGATCAAAACCTACCCACTCAGCTTCCCCCATGAAAAAGCAGAAAAAAATAAAAGAAACAAACAAAAATATAACCATCATAGAGGGACAGATTGTGTGTGGACATTCCTAGCTTTGTTTTTATACATTTTCAGCTTGAGGTGTCTGGAATCCACAAGTATAGAGATTTTAAATTGCATGTTTGATACATGAGTCAAGAGATTGGAGGTGAGGTCCGAGCTGGAGACATAAATTTGGCAATGTAGTGGTGATGGTTAATTTGCCTACCTAATGGCAATCTTCCCTTCTACTTTATGAATACAATTCTCACTTGTTTGGTGGTGGAAATAGGGCCAGCTGTGAAAACTATATTACCCACTTTCCCTTGCACGTAGGATGGTCACATGACAATTCTGGCCAATAAAATGTATGTTGCAATTGTTGTGAAGTAGTTAGATGAAAACTATTTAAAAGGGCAGCAGATTCACTGGCCTTTTGTTATTTGCCTTTTCCTTTCTTCCTGATTGAAATACTAACACAGCTAACTTCTGATAATAAGGTGGCAAGTACCTATCAAAGAAGGCTGAACAAAATGATTGAGCAAGCCTGGACTATAGTTATTCTATCAACCCAGGATGATGTAGCCCCAGGAAAGAAGCCAAACCTTTCATGTGTTTAAGCTAGCATTAGTCTGGTTTCAGTCCCTTGCGGCTGACTGCAGTTCCTGATACAGGGTGTCATTAGCATAGAGACAGCATATTAGTCAGGGTGTTTTGGGCTGTAAGTAAGAAAAATATGACTTCAACAATAACATTTTTAATCCTGTGTAAGTGGAAGTCCCAGATTTCCAGTTCTAAGAGATTCTAAGATTAGTTGTTCTAGGACTCAATGAGAATATCAGAAACTGGTGTACTTTTCCTATTTTTACTCTATCATCTTTTGTTTTGGTTTCATCCCTTTGACTTCCTATTCATGCCCAGTGGAAGAGTAAACAACTTTGCACCAAAAAGTCTACATAAATCTGTACCTTCACTCCACGGAGACAATTTAGGTCACACCCTCATCCCAAATCATTGCCGCAAGAGGAATTTGCTGATTGGCTTGACCCTGGGTTTTGAACTAATCACCAGCAAAGGAGAAGAGATTACCTTCATTGACTTGGAAAATTCAGGAATTATTTTGAAACAGGGTCAATAATCAAACTCTATTGCTATCATACAATGGGAAAAGATTGGGATGGATGTGGAGAATTTAAACAAATGTTAAATATAGTTTTCCCCTTTAACTGCTCGACACTCAAACTTAGCTCCTTCTCAAATAAATATGCACCCTGAGGGTGCCTGGGTAGCTCAGTCATTAAGCGTCTGCCACCGGCTCAGGTCATGATCCCAGCGTTTTGGGATCAAACCCCTCATCGGGCTCCCTGCTCAGCGGGAATCCTGCTTCTCCCTCTCCCACTCCCCCTGTTTGTGTCCCCTCTCTCGCTGCCTCTCTCTGTCAAATAAATAGATAAAATCTTTAAAAAAAAAATGCACCCTGAAAATGCTCACACCAGCATGAACTACATTCAGTTTTCCCCACAATGGGAGAGCTTGAAGTCTCCAGTGTTTTGATTCCAGGGCTGTGGCTGAGTTGCTGTGTCTGCCATCACATCTAGATGCAGCTTCTCATTGGATTAGTGCTAAAACATGGTTCTTACTGATTTTCAGCACATTTAGTATAAAGTGGTGGAGAAAGAACAGGATAAGCACAATGAAAGTTCTGCTGGTTGGGAACAGTGAGAGCTTTCTGACCCGGGAGCATCGTGACCTCTGTTGTTACGCACAGCAGCCTCTTACTCTCCTCAGTAAACTCTCTTGTCAGTCCTCTTCTGTCACTCCATGTTGTGTCCCAGGAAGATCACTCTTTTCATTGTCTTTCATATGAGGTAAACATTGGGTATGGTGCCCTTTGTGGGGTTGCACAACTTCAGGTGACTCACTCCCTATAAGTGTGTGTCGAAGGGATTTCAGATTTAAGTCGTAGCTCTTGATGGGCAAACTCAGTAATTTTCACTGTGCAGCGCCTGGTACCAGGAGATTTTAGTGTGGCCATGGTTTTTTTTTTTTTTTTTTTTAAGATTTTATTTATTTATTTGGGAGAGAGAGACAGAGAGAGCACACAAGCAGGGGGAGAGGCAGAGGGAGAAGCAGACTCCCCGCTGAGCCAGCTGGGAGCCTGATGCAGGTCTCGATCCCAGGACCTGAAGATCAGGACCTGAGCCGAAGGCAGATACTTAACCATCTGAGCCACCATGGTGCCCCATGGTCATGGTTTTTGAGCGTGGGACTTTGAACTCCTAGCAACAAGTCTGTTTCCTAGAATCTTAGTGTAATGCCTCCAATCTATGTTTTGGCTTGACCTTGGAAGAGATTTGAAGCCATAGCCTTGGGTTAATGGACACCAATATGTTATATTCTTTTTCAGGCAGAGAAGAGTTAGTAGGAGTTGTCAGAATCTCATATTTTTCTTGTGCTTCAATCTTACATTCTTCCAAATCACCTACCTCCCACTCTACCCTCTACCAGCATTTATATTTAAGGTAGTTAATTCAGTTTTTCCAACCTACAAAAGTCCATGATTTTGGAATACAGAAAGGGCCCTTCTTATTGAAGCTATTTGTTTTTCTTCCCTCTGTGTTTCTAGTGGCCCGTGTTCAGCCTGTTTTTCTCTTTCTTCTAAGACTTCATTGATTTCCTCAAGAAATGCTAAAAATACTCTAAACACGTTTCTTACCAAGTCCCTCATTGCTGTAGACTTGGTAGGCACATTGTCTGAGTTTCATTCAACACAATAGAGACAATAGTTTAACTGACACCTTCAAAATGGTACGATAAAATTGCCAGAAAGTAATAGAGTAAACAGGAGGAACTACTCTGTTCTCTATGCGTCATCGTCTACTAAACTAGTATTTTTTCTGTAGTGCTTCATTTCCTGGTATCAAGATCTATGTTAGCTAAAATGCTCTCAGCTGAAATGAAAATAGAGAAATTTTGCAGTGGGGGGTGCAAGCCACAATTCAATCAGGGTTGAGCATCGGCCTCAAGCTGCAATGATTCAGGGTTATATGTAGCAGTCAAAATAGCCCAGTTGGAGATAAACCTGGGAGATTATGATCCTGGAGCTATCAGGGGCCATTATGTAAAGCCAGAGAAAGAAGCCAGCTCAGTGGAAGATAATGTCAAGAGCTGGAGAGAAACCAAGTTCTAATGATATCACTGGACCTCTGAATCCAATCATGTATGGAATCAGCATTATTTCTGGCCTTCTCAATTAAGTGAATCAGTAATTTATTTTTTCTTCTTCTTAAGTTTGTTTGAACTAGAGTCTCTGTCCAATTGAACAGTTTAGGCTGCTGAGTTTATCTTAATAATTGGACTATGGTAAGTCACTCAAATTCATCTGATTAAGTAATTTTAAAGATGAAAGGGACCCTTAAAATTAATTAATCCAAGAGCTCCATTTTTATGATGTGAGCTCACATAGTCTGGCCATATGTAGTCACAAATGGGATTCAACCCACATTTCTGTCCAGCCATATTTTGGGGGGCCCCATCCTGACAGTTGCCAAGCCAAGTTCTCAGGACACAAAATGAGACAAACCAGACGGCAGTTGCTGTCCTGGGAGAAAAAGGATGGAAAAAACCTATGCGCCTGGATTTGGGAAGGAAGGGACAATGTGACGTTTTATCTCCCTCTCTCAGTTGGGACTACAGACAGTGATCTGGAGAGCTGACTCTGTTAAGAATCCTCTCCCCTTGCTGGCTTCTGCCCATTTTTCCAGGATCCCATCTGCAGGGCCCTGAGCAAGTGAGGTTTCAAGTAGAGTGTAGCTCCAGTACCTCCCAGAATTTGCCTAGGGTTTCCATTAATTTTAATTTCACCTTGGCTGTTTAAGGGATTAACTGGTAGCAGTTTATTGAGAGTCCTTCAGAGTCTTGACAGTCCTGGAAGGGGCTCATATAGGGGTATCTGTAAGTCCACTAACTTGGTGGGCTTTGGTTTACAGTCTTGTGATCTCTTCAGAATAGAAAGTTCAAACAGAAGATCAGTAGACTAAGTACTCTTAGTAGGAGTAAAGGGGGGCAGACAGGAGTAATAGGAATCACATCAGTCTTACAATCTTTTGTTTTAGGTACCTAGGTCTTTAATTTTGGTCTTTAATTTTTCATTAGCCTTTTGTGGTGAATCTCTCAATGAAAATACTTTCACATTTTGCAGCCTTTTTTTTTTTTTTTTTTTTTTTTTTTTTTTGCATGCAGGGTCCTGCATGCCAGTGAGAATAGGTACCTTATTCTGTGTGTTTGATTTGGGAACCCTTACTTCAGGTACACTTCCTACGTGACCAATCTTATCACATTGGAACATTGCCCATAATGGCCACTGTAATTCTAGGTTTTCTTAGTAAGATTTTGCCATTTTTGTAGATATCTACAGCCTCCAGGATCACAGTTCTTAGACATAAAATAAGATCCTAGAAAGGTGGCACACTTAATACTTTGAGACCTGAGGATTCCATTTCTTTAGCTAAGTCATGGGTCTCTTGGACTCAAATTAATATCTAAGAGGTGCCAGTAAGTTGAGTGTTTTGTGGTGTTTTACAGAGTACCTCATCACACAGAAATTTTCTTGAGATTGATAGGTGACCTTGTATCAATCTAACCCATTCCATGACCATCTTAGCCTAGCATGGGTGTCTTGGAGTTGGGTGGCCAGTACTTTAACTGCTTTTAAGTGCGCAATCCGTCCCACTTATTTTGTGGCTTTGGTTTCTGAGAGTCTCATAAACAATAGATCTATCATTCCTTTTATGAGAAGATTTCTTTATTGTGGTGGATGCCCTAATGGCTTTTAATAGTCTGACTTGTGCCTACTTAGATTTTGATGTGCCATTGGTCAAAATAGTCCAAATTTTTTGTCTTAATTTATTTCCCCAAGTCCCCTAGCAGTTCATGTTATAGACTTACCTTGAGGCTTTGTAAGCCCCCTAATGGCTGCCATCTTGTTTTCTTAGATTGAGGTGTACCCATTATTTTCCCTTGTTGAAATAGTCCTCCCTAACTCAACCAAACTTACTGTTTCTAGATGCCTGTGCACAGCTCTTGAGGCCTGTCAGGACTGCCTGAAGGTGTTTACTTTGTAGATGAGGTGGGCCACAAACCCACATGTCGCAGCCCACTAAGTCTCACCCAGAAAAATCTGGACCCTCTTACACCTTGATTTTCCACCCGGAAAGATCAGGACAAGCAAACTTCAAGAAGGCAAAATAAGCTGAGCTCCATGTGAGAGAAGCTTACAAAGGACCTGGGAGAGGGGCGCCTGGGTGGCTCAGTCTTTTAAGCGTCTGCCTTCGGCTCAGGGCATGATCCCAGGGTCCTGGGATCGAGCCCTGTATCGGGCTCCCTGCTTCGCTGGGAGCCTGCTTCTTCCTCTCCCACGCCCCCTGCTTGTGTTCCTCTCTTGCGGCTGTCTCTGTCAAATAAAATCTTAAAAAAAATAAAATAAAATAAAGGATCTGGGAGAGTACCAGAAGAGGCAGCCAACCAAGAGGAGTGTGAGGGCACCTTCACCTGCATTTAGGAGCCATCCCTGGAACCTTCAGCAGCTGTCTTTGGTCCCATCTGGGCTGCCAAAACTGTAACAGATTTGATGCCCTTTATTTAAGGGAAAATAGTCCATGGATTGGGGGACTACAGTGCCTCACAAGCAGAGAAACACTGTTCCCAAGAGATTTGGGGCAAAAGTGAGTTTTCTAGAATGTTATAAGAGCCAATGTAGAAACAGGGCCTGATTGGCTAGGAGATCAAGGATTTCCTGATAAGCCTAGCAGGTCTTACCTTCCTAGCAGGTAAGGTAAACTAGGAAGAGCTGAGTCAGAGGACTGTGCTTGGTGTATGTTAGGTTTCCTTGGCAGGGTTTTCCCGTAAGTGCAGCCTGATTTAAGTATAGATTTTGTGATACGGGCTGGGCCTCTGGCAGCCTCCACCTTGCGGGTCTTGATACATGAGTAAACTTTATCACTTCCTACCTTATCTGTTTTCTCTTAGCTCTTTTGTTGTTTTGCTTACTTTCACGAGGGAGGTTTCTTCTTCGCATGTGTTAGTGATCTTTTCCATGAATTCTTTTTTTTTTTTTAAGATTTCATTTATTTGACAGAGAGAGAGAGCATAGTAGCAGGCAGAGGGAGAGGGAGAAGCAGGCTCTTTGCTGAGCAGGGAGCCCAATCTAGGACTTGATCCCAGGACCTGGGGATCATAACCTGAGCCAAAGGCAGACCCTTAACCGACTGAGTCACCCAGGCTCCCCTTTCCATGAATTCTTAATCTTGAGAGACTAAAAGCCCCATGGGTGTGGTTGGGTATGCTTCACTGTAGGATAATGAGGTGGCGGGCTGTCTTGCCAAGGACACTAAAATATATTTGTCTGGAGGTCTTTTGTCTAACAGGATTAACTTTCTCCAGGTAAGAAGCCTACAATATCCAGTCTTCTTATTAGGCTCTTTATGTCCTTCTGTAGAATGACATTTTTAAAAACAAAAGTTGTTAAAGGTTTGGTCAGATGTTACACAACTCAGAGTCAGAGAGGCCTTGAGTGACTGAAGGTTATATATACATTCTTTTAATATAAAATAATCTGAAAGTGTCTTACAAAGTAAAAAATCTTTTAATAAAGATTCTGAATTTTGGCCTTTCGACATTTGAAAAGACAAATATACCTTCTCATGGGATAAAACTCTCACACAATGAAGATAATAGTAAATTCATTAAGCAATCAATGGTAAAATCAGGAAGATGTTTCTCATGTCATATATTAGTAGCAAACTTGAAAGAAACGTACTATTTTTTTCCTAGCTTTTATCTAAATATAAAAGAAGGAAAGTAGTATGAAACCAAGGTAAACACATTGACTAAATCATGAAGGGATGACGTCAGTGTATAATTGTCTTTGGATGATTCCTGTAAGGTAGGAGGTTAGTATTTCCTGATGGGGCTGTGTTTCCTTTGCATTACCCAGTATAGCCCAAAGCTGATTTATTGTATTAGATCAGTGGTTTATTTGTTTGCTTTTTGTATGGCTGCCTGGGTCTGGCTCCGTACAGCGTTAAATAATACTAGAATTTTTACCTCTCTTTCTTTTTGTATACTCTCTTATTGGATGGAAAATCAAAATATTGGAGTCATCACCCATGTTATTGAAGTAAGGTCCAGCCAGTTAATAGAGAATTATATCTATTATATATTTCTATTGCTATTCTAATGACCCTTAGTACTGAACTCACCCCTTATTTCCTTGGTCATATCATGTCAGGGAAGGAGGCAGTAAACGTTCCATCAGTTTTATCACAAGGTTAGCTACTTGTTTCTTTACAAACTGCTGTTTTGAACTGGGAAAAACAAGAGTTTGGGCAAGAAGACAGTTGCCTTTATTTAGCATACAAATGTTTATGGTACTTTCAATTAGTTGTGGATTTCTTTGCATTTCGAAGAGCTTGTAATTCTAATCCAACTTCATGCAGATTCAACAGAACAGTAAATAAACATTTTCCAGATATGTAAAAGAGTTCTTCCTAATCAACTGATAACGTTGCATTATTACATGTATTATCCAGGATTCCTAATTGACCATTACGTGTTCCAAAAATTAAAGCTTGAGTATTTTTTTTTAAAGATTTTATTTATTTATTTGACAGAGACAGCCAGCGAGAGAGGGAACACAAGCAGGGGGAGTGGGAGAGGAAGAAGCAGGCTCCTAGCGGAGGAGCCTGATGTGGGGCTCGATCCCAGAACGCTGGGATCACGCCCTGAGCCGAAGGCAGACGCTTAACTGCTGTGCCACCTAGGCGCCCCTAAAGCTTGAGTATTTAGATTGGCAATTTTTGAGAAAGTTGGGGACTAGAATATGTAAGTGAATTTGAACTCAGGTGGTAGCAGGGTTGAAAAGCACTACACAACATTTTTATAAAGTAAAACAGAAGTGAAGAGAATCCAACTGGCTACTTGTTTCAACTACTATGAGCCCACACATAAAATAATTGCTCAACTTGAAAAGTCTTCCTACTTTTTCAAGCCTTCACCTTCTGCTGATCTTAATGTACATCCTCAGTCTGCGGCTGTCTAAAAGTAATTCTTTAAAAAAATCTAAATATTAATTAAAAATTTTACATTGGCTCTTAAGTTTAACTAGGCTTGCAATAAATGCCTGTTGAATAATGAGTATTATGAAACCAAACAGGAAGCAGAACCATTTAACCCTTGGGGTGACAAAATGGAGCAGTTGTCCCAGAAACTAAGCCATGGGTCTTGCTTCTCCCCATCTTCTGGCCATGGGCAATGATAGCAAGGAGGCAACTGGCTGGGCAGAAGCTCTGCCAACTGGTAGAAAGATAAGGAAAAGGAGAAAAATACCCATGTACTATTGCTCTGTGGTGGTCACTCTCTCTCTCTTTTACATACAGAGAACAGTAAATTCTCCATCCCTACCTCCCCACCTCCAAATCACAGCACCTAAGGGGAAGCAGTTGGGTCCACCTGTCCCTCAGTGTCTTTCAGGCTGCTCTGATGTTTATTTTTATCTATTTTATAATACTCATAATTAGTGAGAAAGTAGAGATTACCACTTACCCTAGCATTTCCTACATTTCCTATTCAGTAGTTTTCGATCTATTGTGTTTGGAGCCCCTGCATCAAGAGTAGTGGGAGTTTGGGTGAAAATGCACATTTTTATATCACGTACTGAATCAAAACTTCTGGGAGAGGCTCCGCGATATCTGCATTTTAAAGAAGTTTCCAAGGTGACTGTCTCGTATCCTTGAGTCTGAGAATCACTGCTTTATGTGTGACACTGCTTTCAGATCCTTATTAACTTCTGCCATGTGCATGTAATTTATGGCTCTTGTAGCCAATAAATTTATTATCTAATAGAGATGCACTAATGAATAAGGAAAAAGTAATATATTAGAGATAGAAGAAGAGGTATAATGTACTAGAGAAGCTGAGCCTTGCATTCATTCATTCATTCATTCATTCACTCATTCTATAAATTTCATGCCAGAGACTGTTGGGTGCCTAATGAATATTTAGGCGGCTACTTGGTCCTTCTACTCCTTCCTGTGTAGGCTCTACCTATTTTGTCTATGTCTAATATGTTTTACAAGGTACTTGCTTTTATATTTAGTTTCATTTATCTTCCTTATCTTCCTCTTGTTCTCTAGAGCAGAATTGAATATTCCTACATAATGCAGCAAACACGTATGACAATCTAAGAGGCATTCCTAAATAACACTAACACAGAAATGCTCTCAATATGTGTGCAAAGAGAATTGTACACTAGCTGTTCGAAATCAGGGCTCTGAAAGTGGAGTCTGGAGAATCTTAGGAACATGTGGGTGGATGACCTTTGAAAATAAATGCAAAATTGCTTGTATGGGTTCCTTTCTGGGTATAAATAGCTTTTAATAGAGTCTCTAGAAAACTTTAGAGCTAATAGTCTGGATTTCATAAACCTAATGCCTGCAACAGCCAGCCAAGTAGAACTGATGGCTGAAATAGTACCCAGGGTTAGAGGCTATCGAAGGATGTTCTGGTAAATAGAGAATGTAGGGAATGCATGTGTTCATCTAAAGGGAGCAGCTCTCTCTGCCTCAAGACCACTGTTTTGCACTGTGAGAATTCAGGCCCTGATGCCCAGGTATTGAGATTTTTCAAGCAAAGCCAAATATATGACCCTTCCTTCCTTCCTTCCTTCCTTCCTTCCTTCCTTCCTTCCTTCCTTCCTCCCTCCCTCCCCATCCACTCCCTCTCCTCTCCCCCTTCCCTCCCTCCTCCCTCTCCTCCTCTCCTTCTTCATGAAACTCCCTGTATATTTTCACAGGATGTAGGATTCCGGGTTGATAGTTCTTTTACTTCACTTAAAAAATGTTGGGCAACTCCTTTTTAGCTTCTGTTTCTTCTGGTTAGAAATATTTGGGGATTTGAATTGTTGCTCTCTTATAGGTAACATATTGTTTCTCTCTTGCTGTTTTCACATTTTTTTCTTTTTTCTTTTTTTTTAGTTCTCAGAATTTTGATTATGATATATCAGAGAATGTATTTCTTTGCATTTATCCTGTTTATGGCTGTTTTTTTTAAATGTAGATTTATGTTATTTTTGAATTTGGGAATATTTCAGCTACTATTTCTTCAAAAAAAATTTTTTTTAGCCCCAACCTCTGCCTTGTTTCCTTCTGGGACCTCAGTGACACAAGTGATAGATCTTTTATTATTGCCCCACTATTCCTGAGGCTCTGCACTTTGTATTTTTACTCCATTTTATCTTTGTTCATATTGGATAATTTCTATTGATCTATCTTTATATTTACTGACTTTTTCCCCCTCTGTTATCTCCATTCTGCTCCTGTCTAGGGAGTTTAAATTTCAGTTACTTTATTTTTCGTTCTAAAATTTTTATTTGGTTCTTTGTTCTGTCTTCTCTTTCTTTGCTGGAGCTTTCTATTTTTTCATTTGTTTCAAGAGAGTTTGTAATTTCTTGTTGGAGCATTTTTATGATAACTGCTTTAAAATTCTTGTCAGATAATTCCAGGATTCGGATTTCTCGATGTTGGCATCTGTTGATAATTTTTTTCTCATTTGAATTGAGAATTCATTGGTTTTTGGTATGACACATAATTTTGGGTTGCGTTCTGGGCTTTTAAAGTGTGGGTTGTGATACTCCGGGTGCTTTTTAAGTCTTCTGTTTTACCAGGCAACCGAGCTGTTTAGGTTCAGAAAGCATGACTTGGCCAAATTTTGTAGGTGGATTATAGTTCCAGTGTCAGTTTAGTTTCGGAACTTCTGCAGTGTTAGATTATCCTGTTTGTGTGCTGCTGAGGCCAGGTTGACCCCTGAGTGCTATCCTACCCCACAGTTCACTTCTCAAAGCTTTTGCTGTATTGATGCTAATCAGTTTCTCACATGGGCTTCTTGGGGGTGGATTTCGAGTTTATGCTGAGATAGAAGAATCTCTTTTCCCAGCCTGCTGCTCTCCTTAATCCAGTCTCCCAATCTCCCCATTCCGATTGGCCAGAGGTGGAGTGTCTCTTCTTGGCTGATGTTTCCTTGGTGCAGGGCAGGGACTGTAGATGGGGTTCCTTCCACAGTCTTCGTAGGGCCTGATGAAAAAGGAGGGACGCTGCCACTGCTTATATTCATGTAGAGTAAGATGGGCTATTGGATAGGGTATGGGACAGGGCTCAGCCTCTTCTGTAATTAATGCATAGTGGGGCTTATTGACAGGATTCCACTCCATAGTATCCCCAGCACCCGGGGTGGGGGGCGGGGAGGAGGAGGCCCCCTGCAGCCTCTGCTTGATTAGTGCAGTGTGGGGTGTTTGACTTGGCCCTGCTCCCTAGTCGCTGCAATGCCTGATGGGAAGAGGGACCGGCAACTTCTTTTGAGGTGTTTGCTGCAGTAGGGGAGGTAGAGTTCAGTGGATCTGTCCTGAGGGGGTGCCTTCTTCCCCATGCTTTGGCTAGCAAGGGCAGTCTCTTATGTAATTTTTGCATCTTTTATTGCTTGGTGTTTCAGATTGTAGGCCAAGAAATAGAAGAGACAAAACCAAACCAAACCAGGGCACTCACCACCACTTTTTTCCTTGAAGGTGCAGGTCCTTAGCCAGTCTGCCTCATCTCCCCCTCACAGTCTTCTGATAGTTGCTCTATATATTTTGTTTAGAATGTTCAGTTATAATTAGTGAGATTAGTACGGTGGAATGTGCTTACTCCATCTTGTGTAGAAAGCTTGGTTCCTGGGATGCCTAGGTGGCTCAGTTGGTTGGGCGTTGCCTTCAGCTCAGGTCATGATCCCAGGGTCCTGGGATTGAGCCCCACATCAGGCTCCTTGCTCAGCAGGGACCCTGCTTCTCCCTCTGCCTCCTGCTCCCCCTGCTTGTACTTTCCCTCTTTCTCTCTTTCTCTGACAAACAAATAAAATCTTAAAAAAAGAAAAAAGAAAGAAAGCTTGGTTCCTTTCTGGTGGCAACGTGTGTCCAACTTTGTAATAGAGTGAGTAGGACAGGAGGTTCTAACCAAACATCATCAGATTCTTAATGAATTTTTTTTTAAAGATTTTATGTATTTATTTGACAGAGAGAGACAGCAAGAGAGGGAACACAAGCAAGGGGAGTGGGAGAGGGAGAAGCAGGCTTCCCGCCAAGCAGGAAGCCCAATGTGGGGCTCGATCCCAGGATGCTGAGATCATGACCTGAGCCGAAGGCAGACACTTAACAGCTGAGCCACCTAGGCGCCCCTCTTGATGAATTTTTAATCAAGGACCATAAGTATAAGTAATCTGTAATTTCAAACACTTAGTGAAGTAAATTCATTGTAAATATGATGTTATATGTGCTGTTAAGTTAGGAATATAATTTAAATAATTTCACTCTACAGAGTTTGCTTCTCAGGTTTTTAATGCAATGTTTTGGACACACAGAAAGATATAGGAAAGGCAAATTTTCTTTTCTCTTCATTCTTTATTTCTCTTCCTTTCTCTCTCTCTTTCTACAAATTACCTCTTCCTTTCTGAGGGACTGTCTGTTGTGCCTTAGCCTTCATAGGTATGTGGTGGACATGGGACCAAAGCTTGGCCAAGTGTGTGCTGTCTCTAAGGACTTGAATCATGAGCAGAGGAACAAAAATGACTGATGAGATTTGAAATTTATTTCCTGTGGTAGCCACAGGGCCCTGCACACAACTTTTGGTTTAGCTGAGATTTCCCTGCAAGAGTAGAGCCTAGCACGGGGCTTGCGGGCCTGAAGGCGGAAACAGAGAAGGAGGGAGAGTTCAGTGAGAGTTGCATCTTCTGGCTGATCATTGTCCGAGGCGATTGAGATTTAATCTTGCTAGGGACCGTATGTGGAGCCATGTGGAAAGCGGCTCAAAATTGCCCAGTTGGGGGATGGAAGAGGGTGATATTTTTCCAGCAGCTCATGTCCCACTAACTGCCACCTGAGTTGCTACTCCTTCACATCTCCATATTTTGGGGTAGGTGCCTGAGTGAGCTCTCACGCACATACTACGGAGCGGAGAAGCCCCCGTACAGGGGGGCTGTTACGTTATACCTGTGTAGCTGTATTCTGCAGCAATGGCTGGAATAAAAGTTGACCCAAGAGAATGTGAGGTGGGACCATGCGGTCTCTAATCCACATTTCCCTCAGTGCCCCTTCTCAAGGCCTCCCGGATACCTTTTTGTCCTTTCTCACCTTAATCCAATGAGGAATTCCCAAATCTATTTTTGATGACTTCTCTTTTTTTTTTTACATGTGTTAGCCAGAACAAGTTTCTGTAGATTGCAACCAAAGAACCCTGACACTTCCATTAATCTGTTCTCTTTCACCGCGAGATAGTTTCATCTGCAGTAAAAGTCTGCCTCCTTCGCTGAATCTTGGCATGTCTATCAAAATGCTTGAGCTACGCTTCAAGGACCATATGTGTGTTGTTAAAATAGAATCTTCTGGCCCCAGATGCTGAAGTTTCCCTGTTAGCTTCACAGTTAGGCCTAACTTATTTACATAGTATTTAATGACAGGCAGCACTTCAGTTTTGAATAGATGTAAACAGGCAGCAAATTGAAAATACAAGTTAAAGAGGTACAGGTGGATGTTATCACATAAATAGTATTTGGTTTTCTGAAATTACAATTATGACACTCCTGAATGATCTCCGATCCCACTGTATTATAATGTGACAGATGTATATTGCCGCTATTTCTCTAGTGATGCTCGCTGTTACTTCCTTGTCATCTTTAATAACAAAGCAACTGGACAGATTAAATTGAAAAGATTCATTCTCTGTGAATGCCATAGTCAAAGCATGCTGTCATAGTAACAGGTTAAAGCGTTTCCACTAGGAGGTTATTATGCACAATAGGGTGGTACAGCTAGCAGCCTCTTTACATCCCATCGTACCGATGACACAGTATATGCATTTCTAACTAGGAAATGATGGAGAGGCCTTTTGTGATGACTAGCATCAAAAATTTGAAATGCTAATTATATTGAACCTACTAAAAAATGCCTGTATCATCAGTGTACTTGAAATTTTACGAAGTAAACAGATCGGCACGAAGAGTACCCAGATTGAGACACAGAACATTATTAATCCTGGAGAGGCTGCTTCCTTTCTCTCTCACGTCCCAATTCCATACATTGCATAAACACTATCTGGACTTTTAGCTCAATAGATTCATTTTGCCTGATTTATTGACTTTTTGTGCATTTTCTTTATATTTTTTTGTTGAGGTGTAACTTACTTTCAGTGAAATAAATCTTATTTTTTTTTGAAGATTTTATTTATTTATTTATTTGACAGAGAGAAACAGTGAGAGAGGGAACACAGCAGGGGGAGTGGGAGAGGAAGAAGCAGGCTCTTAGCAGAGGAGCCTGATGTGGGGCTCGATCCCAGAACGCTGGGATCACGCCCTGAGCCGAAGGCAGATGCTTAACGACTGCGCCACCCAGGCGCCCCTCAGTGAAATAAATCTTAAATGGTATGGTTTAATGAGTTCTGGGAAATGCACACAAGCACCTAACCAATAGCTCTATCAAAATAGAAAACATTCCCATCACCCCAGATTTCCTTATTGTTTCTCCAGCCAAAAAGAGAAAGCAACCCTTTTTCTGAAAGCAACCAGTTTTCTGAAGTCTTTTGTTCTAGATTGCTTCTTCTGAAAATTCACATAAATACAATCATATAGTACATACTCTTGTATCTGGCTTCTCTTTGCTCCTCATCAAGTTTTTTGAGATTTATTTATGTTGTATATATAATCAGTTTGGTTTTTTTATTGATGGGGAGTATTCCCCAATATAAATATACTACTCCAACATCCCACAACAAAAGTTTGGCTAAAGTATAGTTTTATTTCTTTTTTTTTTTAAATCTTTATAACTTCCATTTACGTTTTGCCTTAATTGTTGTCTAAGACCTCTAGTACAATGCCACATAGACTTGTTAAAAATTAATATCCCGGCATTATTCACAATTTTAAGGGGGAAAGAATTCACTGTTTCACCATTAAGTATAATGGTAGCTATAGATATTTTTAAGAAATAGGTGCCCTCTATGAGATTATGGCAGCTCCTTTATTTTTTGGCTTGATAAGGGGTTTTTGTTTTATCATGAATGGTCACCAAATTTTGCTAAAAAATTTTCTGTGTGTATTGAGGTACTCATGTATTCCTTTTTATTTGGTTAATGTGGTGAATGACATCAATTTATACAAATGATAAATTAATTTTGCATCCCTGGGATAAACCTCACTTGGTCATGTTCTGTTATTCTTTCTATATATTTCCATATATGATTTGCTGATATTTTGTTGAGAATTTTTGCATTCATAAGAGATACTGGTCTGTAGTTATTTTTCTTATAATATCTTCGTTAGGTTTGGTGTCAGGGTTATGTCAACCACACAAAGATGTTAGGAAATGTTGTGTCCTCCTGTATTATTTTCAAGTATGTATAAGAATTATTTTTTTCAAATATTTGTAAGAATTCATTAGAGAAACCACTTAAATTAACTTTTTCCCCCTTAAATATCTGATAGAATTCACAAATGAAACCATTTGTACCTGGAAAAGTTGTAAGTAAAAACTCAATTTTTAACAGGTATATGGCTATTTAAAAAATTTCTTTGTTCTTGTGTCACTTTGATAATTTGTGTATTTTGAGGAGTTGTCCATTTTACCTTAGCTGTTCATTTTATTGATATAAAGGTACTTTTTAACATACGTAGTATACGTAGTGATAATCCTGATACTGGTGATTTGAATTTTTGTTTTTAATCCTTCTTCAGTCTTACTAGGTATTTTTTAATTTTTATAAAATTTTGGAAGTATTACTATTTGACTTTATTAAGGTTTTCTATATGGGCTTTTCTTTGTCAGTGATTTCCGTTTGTTGTCTTTGCTGTTTACTTCATTCTACTTATTTCAAGTTTAATTTAGTCTTATGTTTCTAGCAAAATAAAAAGTTGGTTTTTAAAAAAGATTAATAAAATTTTAATTCCCTAACAAGACTCGTCAAGGGGAAAAAAAGAGGAGAGCACACAAATTATCAATATCAGGAATTAGAAGGAGGGCATCAATAGGTGTATAAACTATAGATGTCATAATTAAAACAATAAGATACTATGGATAACTCTATGCCAATAAATTCTACAATTTGGATGAATGGGCAAGTTTCTTGAAAGACAGATATTACAAAATTAACATAAAAAGAAATAGTAAGTATGAATAGTGCCATATTTACTCATTCAAGAAGCTGAATTCTTGATGACTAAATACCTCTCCTCCCCATATGACACTCTCCATCCTTGACGTCTTTCCTCAAGCATTCTAACAAATATTTTTAAAAGATGTAATTACAATATATATATATAAGCTCTTTCAGAAAAAATAGCAGCAGTGGAAGACTTCATAATTCTGTTTTTTTTTTTTTTTTAAGGCCAGGATAACCTAAATACTGAAACTTCTCATAGACCTCCCCCCAAAAAAGAATAAAATTTCAGACAAATATCTGTTATGAATATAGCACAAAATTCTCTTTTAAAAATTAGCAAATCAAATCTAATAACACATTAAAAGGATGATACAACATGACCAATGAGTTCATCCCAGCAATCAATGCGGTTGATTTGCCATTTGAATATCAAACATTATAATTCATCTCATTAAGAAAATAAAATAAAAAATCCATGTAATTTTCCATTATATGCAAAAAAAGCATATAACAAAATTTAATACTGTTTCAAGACATCACCTCTCATCAAATAATAGAAGGGAAATGCCTTAAATGGTAAAAGTCATCTATGAAAAATCTATGGCTAATATCATACTTAATGTTAAAACATTAATCCTTTCCCCTTAAATTTTGGAAAAAAGCAAAAATATCTATTCTCACTATTTCTATTCAACTTTTGCTAGAAGTCCACACCAATTCAATAGTACAGAAAAACAAAATAAACAAAATATGGATTGAAAAACAAGAAGTAAAACTCTCATTATTTGAGGATGACATGATTGTGGTTCTAGAAAACTCTGTGGTATTTATAAGAAAAATGATTAAACTAAAAAGTGTATTTTGAAAGATTGAGAATATAATATTAACATATAAATCAATTACACATGTATATACATTCAACAAACCATTTGAAAATTAAGTTAAAAATCAATGCCATCATAATAGTATTTAAAAACATCAAATCCTAAGGAGTAGATCTAATGAAAGATATGTAAGACCCCTCTCATGGAAAACTATGATACACAGCTGAGAGAAATTACAGAAGTCCTAAGTATATATATAATATCATATTCATGAATGGAGGAGTTATATTGTTAAGTTTTCTGTTGTATCTAAACTGATCTATAGATCCAAGTTCTATCAAACTCCCAGCAGGCTATTTTGAAGAAATAGTAAGGTGATTCCAAAATACGTATGGAAATGTAAACAACTTAGAATAGTCCAAACAATCTTAAAGTAGAACAAAGTTGGAGGGCTTAACTGTACTTGGCCTCAAGATTTACTATAAATCTATAGGATGTAAGATGATGCATCATTAGTGTGTGTTCAGATGAATAGATGAACAGAAATGTATAGAGAGTCCAGAAAATATATGTATGTGATGTGTACACATATTTCCATATATGTGTATATATATATAAAATAAATATATAGAAATATACATTTCTATATAAATGAGGATAGAATATATTAGGGCAATGAAACAGGAAAGTAAATCTAGAAATAGAACAATATGAGTCTATGTGCAAAGTGCCCGCATTGCCAATTGATATTTGATCAGTGTGTTTAGTTAAATCAATGAAAAAGCAAAGTCTTTGTCAAAAACGTAACTGGGACACCTGCATATCAATGAGAAAAAGAAACCTTGACCTCCACCACAAAGTTTTACGCAAAAATAATCTATGTGGGATGCTACGTGCAAAAGAATAAAACTGGACCGCTTTCTGACACCATGCACAAAAATAAACTCAAAATAGATTAAAGGCCTATATGTGAGACCTGAAGCCATAAAACTGCTAGAAGAAAACATAGGCAGTAATTTTTTTGACATCAGCTTTAGCAATATTTTTCTAGGTATGTCTCCTCAGGTAAGGGAAATAAAAGCAAAAATAAACTATTAGGACTACACAAAAAGAAAAGGCTTTTGCATAAAAAAGGAAACCATCAACAAAATGACAATACAACCTACTGAATGGGAGAAGATATTTTCAAATGATTTATTTGATCAGGGGTTGTGTTCAAAATATATAAAGAACTTATACAACTTGGGCTCCCGGATGGCTCAGTTGGTTGGGCGATGGCTCATGATGTTGGCTCAGGTTGTGATCTCATGGATTGTGGAATCAAGACCTACATCAGGCTCCCTGCTTGGTGGGGAGTCGTCTTGAGATTCTCTCTCTTCCTCTCCCTCTGCCCCTCTTCCCACTGTGTGCATGTGCACTCTCACTCTCTCTCTCAAAAAAGTAAATAAATCTTTAAAAAAAAAGAAAAAAGAACTTATACAACTCAACACCTAAAACCAAGCAGTCTGATTAAAAAATGAGCAGGGGGGCGCCTGGGTGGCACAGCGGTTAAGCGTCTGCCTTCGGCTCAGGGCGTGATCCCGGCGTTACAGGATCGAGCCCAACATCAGGCTCCTCCGCTAAGAGCCTGCTTCTTCCTCTCCCACTCCCCCTGCTTGTGTTCCCTCTCTCGCTGACTATCTCTCTCTCTGTCGAATAAATAAATAAAATCTTAAAAAAAAAAAAATGAGCAGGGGCACCTGAGTGGCTCAGTGCGTTAAGCATCTGCCTTCAGCTCAGGTCATGATCTTGGAGTCCTGGGATCGAGCCGCATGTCAGGCTCCCTGCTCAGGGGGGCAGTCTTCATCTCCCTCTCGTTCTGCCTCTCCCTCCTGCTCGTGTTCTCTCTCTCTCTCTCTCAAATCAATAAATGAAATTTTAAAAAGTGTTTAAAAAATGGGCAAAGTATCTGAATAATCATTTTTCCAAAAAGACATACAGATAGCCAACACACACATGAAAATATACTCAACATCACTAATCATCAGAGAAATGCCAATCAAAACTACAATGAGATATCACCTTACATTTGTCACAATGACTTGAATCAAAAGGACAAGAAATAACGTGTTGGCAAGGATGCAGAGAAAACCCTCGTGCCCTGTTGGGAATGTAAATTGGTGCAGCTAATGTGGGAAACAGTATGGAGTTTCCTCAAAAAATTAAAAGTAGAATTACCATACGATCCAGTAATTCTACAACTATTGGGTATTTACACAAACACAACGAAAACATCAATTCAAAATAATACATGTGCCCCTATGTTTATAGTAGCATATTTACAATAGCCAAGCCATGGAAGCAAACTAGGTGTCCATTCATAGATGAATGGATAAAGAAGATATGGTATATATACACAGGGGAATATTACTCAACCATAGAAAAGAATGAAATCTTGCCATTTGCAACAACATGGATGGAGCTAAAGAGTATCATGCTAAGCAAAATAACTCAGTCAGAGAAAGACAAATGCTATATGATTTCACTCACATGGAATTTAAGAAACTTTCAAATGAACAAACAAAGAAAGAAAAAGAGACAAATGAAGAAACAGATTCTTAATAAAGAGAACAAACTGGTGGTTGCCAGGGAGGAGGTGGGTGGGGGAAGAGTGAAATAGATAAAGGAGATTAAGCATACACTTATCTTGATGAACACTGGGCAATATATAGAATTATTGAATCATTATATTATATGTCTGAAACTAATGTAATATGTTAATTGTATTTCAATAAAAAAATAAAATAATTTGTGATGGTTAATTTATGAAACATTTAAAACAGAACTGTAAAGCTTATGCTAGAAAAATAAAATAAGAGAGAATATCTTTGTAAGTTTGGTGGAGTCCAAGATTTCTTGTTGATGCATAAACAGTGCAAACTTTCAATGAAATTATTGAGAAAGTGGGTTTCATCAAAAGACATCATGAAATAAATAAATATAAAATGTAAAACTAATATTAAAAAAAACCTAATATAAAAGCCAGAAACTGGGAAAAATAGTCACAACACCTACATTTGACTTGAATAAAAAAGTACAAGGAACACTTTAAATTCAATAACAGGAACATGAATGTCCCAGATTTTAAAAATGAGCAAATTGCTTGAATAGACACTTCACAAAAGATGATATATGAACATTCATTAAACACATAATAAGATGTTTATCATTTCTCACCAAGAAAATAAAAAATTCAAACCACAGTGAGATACTGTTTCACATTTATTAGAATAGCAAAAAAAATGATATCTATGTATCTAATAACAGTGTGTCTATATATCTGTATCTATGTCTATAACTAATCTTTATCTAAAAATGCCCAGTATTGGTGAACATATGGAGCTCGTGAAATTCCCCTACATTTTTTTAATGGAAAGTTAAAGCAATACAACAACTTTGGAACAATATTTGTCAGTTTCTTATAAAGTTAAACATAAATCTCCTATGACCCAGCAATTTCATTCTTAGGTATTTTTCAAGAGAAATAAAAACATATTCACAGAAGAATGTTTATAGTGGCCTTCTTCGTAATAGGCAAAAACTGGATACAACCCAAATGTCTTTCAAAAGGAATATGAATAAACTGTGATATGTTCACCCATAAAGCGATGGATATATGCAACAAGGTGTTTGAATCTTAATGTTTAATTATTATATTATGCAAACAAAACTGAACACGAGAAGAGTACGTGCTACGTGGTTCTATTTACACGAACTCCAGAGACAAAACTAAGCTATGGTAAAGACATCAGGGTGGTTACTTGGGTTTGAGGTAGCTATTTGACTAGAAAAGGGTATTGGGAAGTTTTGGAGTTGACGAAAATGTGCTGTACCTCGTTTTTTTTTTTTTTTTTTTGGTGTGTATACATGTGGCAGTAATGGGGATAGGTATACATAATTATTAAAATTCTAATGAACACCTTAACTCTGTATTTTATTATAAGTTAATTATTTAAAACGTGTCCACCTAAGTTTTGGATTTGATTCTGTCCATTTTTGCTTTTTGTATTTTTGAGCTTTGTTGGTAGGTTTATACACATTTAGAATTCCTTACCCCTCCTGCCAGTAGATTATGTTGTCTTCCTTTGAGTAGTGGTGTTTTTTTCTTTCTTTTTCTTCTTTTGGCAGGCAATTATTAGTGAATCTTCTTGTTCTTGTTGGGCTTGGTTTTAGCCTTATTTCCATTTTGTCCTTAGTCCTTGGTCACGACCTTCAATCTAGGGCATAGTCCTGAGTTGTAAGGTGTGACGTTTTGGGATCTCCACGGAATGGCAAATGTGCGTGGTAACATTCCTGCCTCTGGCTTGGCTGGGGCTACAGTCTCTCTATGCACCTTCCACCTGTGGCATTTTACTGTTTACACCCACAGCCCTGCTCTCAGCCAAGGGCCTGAGGCAAGCTGTCACACTGACACCTGGTGCCTTGGATTTGTGCTTCCTTCTCTTCTTTTGCTCCTCTGTCTTATAAGGTCAGCTGTTTCTGCAGACCCAGACCCTGACCTTTTCTCCTCAACTCAGATTGTCTTGCTCACCACTCTGTGCTTGGGGGCTACTTTTCTGTGCATTGTCAAGAAGGTGTCTGTAGGCAGGAAACTACAACAAACATGGAATCAGTTTTGCCTGTCCTCCTTTTCTCAACATGTTGAATTCTCGAAAATCGTTGTCTCAGATATGCTGTCCAGTTTTGGAGTTGTTTTCCCAGAAGGTTTCATTGATACCAGTTACTTCATCATGGTTAGAAGCAAAATTCTCACTGTTATTGGGATTTAATTTTTCAAGTTCATTTACTTTAGAGGAATGTTGTATCAGTCCTGGTGTTGTGAAGATAAAAGATGTTTACATATAACTTGTTTTATTGAGCAGGAGAATAAATAAACTCTTCTTTAGGAACAAAATAGCTGGTGACTCCTGTTAGCAGGTTAATTTACTTTGTCTCTGATACCGAGTGACTGAGTTGTGGTTTAAAGTAAATGACTATGCAGTGCTATCCATCTTTATACCTACAGTGAAACTTGGAAACAGGAGAGCCAAGAAGAAGAAAAAAAAAAAAAAGCAAAAACAAAACACAGCAGTGTAATTCTGTATGAGAAATGAAGTTAATTTTTTTTAAATTAAAGATAGAGCAATTACTATTGAAAATTCAAAGGTGTCATTTTAATTGATTTCTTCAATTAGAAAAATCCTTTGGAATTTTGATCCTCTGATTTTAGGTAAAAGTGATAGAAGATATTCTTACAGGATTTTTTCCTTTGGTGCCCGAGGTTCTTGGTCATGCCACTTTGAAGAATAAAGAAGTAGACCAGGCCAGTGGTGGGCAGCAAAGCAAGGTTTATTGAGTGATAGGACAAAGCTCCCAAAGAGGGAGGGGACCTGAGAGCATTGCCAGTGGAGTTTCTAAGTTTAGGGGTTTTTATGGGCTTGTTGTGGGGCTGTTTTAATCTGATTAACCCTCCATGGACCTGTCATCCAATCAGGCTTTTGTCATCTATTAAACGGGAAAGGTTGACTTCTAACTATCCTTCATCAATATGTGACCTGAAGAAACAACATTCCTGACTTTTATTTCAGGGTAAACCCCACTTCAAAAAAATCACTGGAAAACAAACAGTAAATGGAATCCTATTTCTCATTTTTAACTCGTAGATTTAATTCTGGGAAACTACTTGAATTCCTTAAAGATTTGCAACTTGCAAATGAAAAGTTCACTATACTCTGGTTTTTGTCCATTTTTTTTCCCTTTGGTTTTCTAAAATTGAGGCATTTCCAAACAATGCCCAGGAAAATAAGTTTCACAATAACTTAATACCTTCCTTTGTGAAGTTTGTTTTACCTAGGATATCTTGTAAAGGTAGACATCTGCTTGGTTAAATTGACGTATGAATGTATAGCCAGTTTTTACAATTTTAGTAATACAAAAATAGGTTAAATTTGAATGCTGAACTCTTAGGCTTCTCTCTTCATAGAGGAAGTGAATGATAGTAAAGAAACTGGGCACTGTGTTCCAGTGGTTCTCGATGGGGGTGGGGATGATGGGTTGTGATAGGTGGGGCATTAAGAGGCAGGGAGTGGGGGAAATTTTACCCCACTATGGGACATTTGACAATTTCTGGAGTCATTTTTGGTTGTCATAACTGGGAGGGGGTTTCACTAGCATGCATTGGGTAGGGGCACAGGACAGCCCACTTAGACCAAAGAATTATTTCACCTAAAATGTCAAGTGTCAAGGTTGAGAATCTCTGCTATATTCTTATGGACGTGGGTTCAAATACCAGCTGTGCCCCCTTGTTACCTATGTGATCTTGAGAAAAATATTAAAATGAGACTTATGTTTACTTTCAATGTTTAGCGTAGTGCTAGGAACGTAATAGACCCTTAATAATTGGTAGCTATTATTATTGCTACTGTTGCTTCATATTGTATTAATTTATATTTTTATAAGAGACTGCTTAATGTTCAGATTGAAATCATCTTGCCTTTGAGAAGAGAGAGGGAAAAATGTGAAAAAGCCTATTAGCTCATGAATGGGGAGTTTTCCACAGCATTTTCCCTTGGAGCATAAAAAGAGACCTGAAGGTTACATTGACAGTATGTAGGGCTATATATTGAATATATTTTGGCTTAGTATGGACCACAAATCGCAGACAACTTTGTGGTGCTCACTGAGACCTGATCAGATACATGTTTGTTTGTTTTATAATATTACTAGTCCCACCTTCAAAAGTAAGATAAAACAGTTGAACCAATAACTGGAAGTCATTTGGCTGGAGAGAAATGGAGCATGTAAAATATAATTTATAATATGTTGTATGTTTTAGGATATATATTACGTATTTTTAAAAGTGGGGATGCAAATGCTGGTCTGCATGTCATGGTCATTTGGAGAAAGTGAGATGAAATTCCATCTCTAAAGATTTCCCATGTATAAAGGCCAACTGAAAATCTTGGGGCATATGCCATCATGTAATCAATATTATCAAATAGACTTGCTTTTATACTGCAGAGTTTTCTCATCATATAAAGCGGGGCATAGAATCTTAAAATAGAGCTTTGGTGTCTACTAATTCACAGAGCTACCTAAATAGGAAGGATTTATTCCTGGATCAGTATTTACTGAGTGCCTACTCTGTGCTTGGTGCTGTCCTGGAAGTTGGGAGTATTACTACAAGTAGAAAAATCTAGTGGGGGAGGCAGTCATTAATTAATTAAAGAAATTAATTAAATACATATATACATGTATTTTCAAACTACAGGAAGTACTATGAAGAAAAATTAAAGGAGCTCACTTGTGAGATCAGAAAGCCCTGCTCCAAGCAATTCTAGTAAGTTCTAAAGACATTTTTGCACTATTTCCTTTATTCACTCATTCATTCGTTCATTCACTTGAGAAAACTTTATTAAATCTACCCTAGTTTATACCAGGCACTGTGCTAGCAGCTGGGGAAAAAATTGTAAATGAAATACTCATGATCCTTCTTGAAATTTATGATTTAGCTATTCAAGTGACCAAATGTTTTAAAGAAGTAGATTTCAACATTGCCATTTCCCTTGCAAAAATCACTAGGGAAAAAAAGAAAACGAGAGCAATGATCTGCAGATCAAATTAAATCACACAGGTATTATTAGTGATGTCAATTACATGCTGACCTTTGTGACAACACATGGACAAGCCTGCCATTTATTGTCAGTGTTTGCAAGAAGAAAGGGGAGGCTCTGTTGACATCATTAAGTAATGACCTTGATTATTGAAAAAGGAGAAAATGCAGAGAAGAAAGTCAGAAGAATCTCCTGATTGCATTATGGTTTTCTAGCAGGCAACAGATTGTCTCTGACTGGAAGAGTTACCCTTTGTCATTGTTCCTAAAATTAATTCTATTTGTTTAAATAGTCACAAAACATATAATTTCTTACTTTGCCTCTAGTAAATACATATTATAGATAGATTTTAAAATAAGAGGTCTCAAATTCAATAGTATCTTTTTATAAATGATTATTTCAAATTCCATTTATTAAGGCTTAATTACTGTCTCTCTATATAATGAGTCCACTGCAAACCTTATAAATGCTTCCAATAATTACATGAAATTTTAATGAATACACAATAATGGTCTTATTAATTTTAAATTAAATGTACTTGTTCACTTTTGGAAATAAATTTAAAGTGCCACTATAAATAACTCAGGAAAGTGAATTCATTTTTACACAAGAGAGACTATTAGTTTGGAAGTTTATAACTGTAAATACTCTTTTTCTTCTCAAAGAATAGGAGTAGTGATGGAATTTGAGTGATTTCTTTTGTTCTGTGTGCTGTACACATATAGTCATCACTGGATATTTGTTACATTATGGGTTATTTAGTTTAATTTTTATACAATAGTAAGGCAGGGTTGGTATTATATTCAATTTAGAGATGGGGAAAAAAGGTTTACAGAGGTTACTTGGCAAGCTCAAAATCATGTCTTCTAAGAGCTGATCAGATTTCAGTCTAAGTGTCTAAAATCCCCAGGACTTAACCACTGTTTTAGTAGACTAATATCATTGACTTACTTTCTAATTTCTAATTAAATTACACTTGGTAAGGGGGTTCATCAAAGCTGGAAATTTTCTTGGAGAATAGATTGTTGAAAAAACTTTGGCTTTGTCAGTAACAATAGGCAAAATAACAATGAAAGCTGAACACCTCTGTCTTAAAGGGGGGAAAGTGTGCTGGAACAGCTCGTATTGGCCCACAGAAGGGGGTTGTTAAATACTAACCTCCACACCACTGAGTATAACTATAATCAACAAAATTGGGCTCCCTGCTCCTCCTCATTTGACAAACAGCTGCATCTTCTGGTGCAGTCCCAGCTGTGTCCCCAAGACACGATGGTGAAGGTCAGAGTAAAAGGATTTGGCCAAATTGGGTGCCTGGTCACCAGGGCGGCTTTTAACTGTGGGAAAGTGGATATTGTCACCACTAATGACCCCTTCATTGACCTCAACTACATGGTCTACATGTTCTAGTGTGATTCCACCAACGGCAAATTCAACAGCATAGTCAAGGCTGAGGATGGGAAACTTGTTATCAATTGATAGCCATCTCCATCTTCTAGGAGTGAGATCCTGCCAACATCAAGTGTTGTGATGCTGGTGCTGAGTGTGTTGCAAAGTCCACTAGGGTCTTCACCACCATAGAGAAGGCTGGGGCTCACTTGAAGGGTGGGGCAAGAGGGTCATCATCTCTGCCCCATCTGCTAATGCCCCCATGTTTGTGATGGGTGTGGATCATGGGAAGTATGACAACTCCCTCAAGATTGTCAGCAATGCCTCCTGCACCACCAGTTGCTTGGCCGTTCTGGCCAAGGTCATCCATGACAACTTTGGCATCATGAAGGGACTCATCACAACAGTCCACACCATCATGCCACCCAAGACCGTGGACAGTCCCTCTGAGAAGCTATGGTGTGATGGCCAAAGAGCTGCCTGGAACATCATTTCTGCTTGTTTTTGGTGTTACCAAAGCTGTAGGCAAGGTTGACCCTGAGCTGAATGGGAAGTTCAATGGCGTGGGCTTCTGTGTCCCCACCCTCACGGTGTCAGTCATGGATTCGGCCTGCTGCCTGGAGAAAGCTGCCAAATATGATGACATTATGAGTGTGGTGAAGCAGGCATCAGAGGCCCCCCTCAAGAGCATCCTGGGGTACAGTGAGGACTAGGTTGTCTCCTGTGACTTCAGCAGTGACACCCACTTTTCCACCTTCTTTGACATTGGGGCTGGCAATGCCCTCAATGGCCACTTTGTCAAACTCATTTCCTGGTATGACAATGAATTTGGCCTTATGGTCCACATGGCCTCCAAGGATAAGTGCCCTCTGGACCACCAGCTCCAGTGAGAGCAAAAGGAAGAGAGAGGCCCTCAGCTTTTGGGGAGACCTCACTCCAATCCATTCCCCCAACACACTGAGAATCTCCCAACCTCTACACAGTTTCCATCCCAGACCCCATGAAGAAGGGGAAGATTTTAGGAAGCCTGACCTTGTCATGTACCATCAGTAAAGTATACTGTACCCAGCCAAACAACAGCAACAACAAAACAAAATAAAAAATCCAAGATGCATGTTAGGGAAGGAGGTCCCTGATGTCTTTTTCTATCTGTTTCAAGTAATCATAATATTTTCTGATTTTTCACATATTAATGGAAATTTAACTCTTGAGAGAGACTTAAAACTTCTTTCCACTTTTATATTCAGTCTAAAGGAAAGTCATAGGTAAACATCCTATCAAAAAACCCAACCCTTTATTTCTACAGCATGATCTTACTTTCATATTCTCATGGATTTCTTTTTCATTTATACTTTATGCCATATGTTTAGAAGAGCATCATCTCAGACCATTCATACTGGCAAAAACCAACATCTTGAATGTTTTATTTTACCTTCACTTATTCCTTCTGTGATGTTCTTGCTGATTTTATGTAGATTTGAGTTTCTGACCTGTATTACTTTCCCTCACTCAAAATAACTTCTTTTAACATTTCTTACAAGGCAGTTCTATTGGCAACAAATTCCTTCAGTTTTTGTTTGTTAAGAAAGTCTTTATTTCTCTTTTACATTTGAAGGATTTTTTTGCAGGGTATGGAATTCTAGGTTGGCGGGTTTTTTCCCTCTCAACACTTTAAATATTTCGCTTTACTCTCCTTGCTTGCATGGTTTTTGAGGACAAGTCGGATGCAATTCTTATCTTTGTTCTTCTATAGGTATGGTATATTTTCCTCTTTGGCTTCTTTCAGTTTTTTTTTTTTTCTTCATGTGTGATTTTCTGTAGTTTTACATAAGTTTTAACAAAGCTGCAGGAAAAGGTATGTGTGTGTGTGTGTGTGTATTGCTTTAATTAATTCTAAAACAGATTATCAGTGATAATCAGCAGCAAGACAGATAACTTCTCTTTCTATGGTTAGCTTCTTTTATTTTTGTTTCCTAGTTAGGGAATGATTTTATTGCTTGAGTACATAGTCAAATCTATGTGACCGGGTTGGAGACTGTGGATGACTTGTATTTCCAATTGCAGGGGAGGGCTCGTTTGGTCTTATAATATCAAGCCAATGGGTGAATACGGCTGTCTATCAGAATCAGTCGGAATTTAGCATCCTTATCCTTTCTATTCCTCTCAAGATGCTTTCAACAGCAACAGCTTTCTTAATCAAATGGTAGAGATCCTCAGGAAGATCAGGAACAAGTCCTTTGGACTTAAGAATTCTCAAGATTTTATTGCCTGTCACAAAACGTACTTGTGCAACATCATGGGAGTCTCTCAGGATCACACCGATTTGTGAGGGAGCCAGGCCCTTTTTGGCCAGTTTGTAGATCTGCTCTTTCACGTCCTCAGACATCAACTTCAGCCAGGTAGGGACGCTGCGGCGGGAAGGCAGAGCTGGCTGGGACAGGCCTTTCCCGGGGAGTGTGTATGGGATTCATGATGGCGACCGTCAGGCACCGAAAAAAAGTTATGGATAACTTCTTTGAATATTATTATTTCTCCTCCTCCTCCTCCTTTTTTTATATCCTCTTTTACTTTTTATTTTGTTATTTTTTATTTTTCCAAAGTAAATTCTCCCTCCTACATGGGGCGTGAACTCATGACCTCAAGATCAAGAGTCTCATGAGCCTCTGACTGAGCCAGCCAGGTGTCCCCTTCCTTTTCCTCTTTACTTCTTTTCCTCCTCCTAATTTTTCCTCTTCCCCTTCTTTCTCTCATGTTCCTCATCTGCCTCTTTTTTTATTCATAGAACAATCTAACACTGAACTCTTTAAATGAGGCCAGAGCAAAACTTGGCCATGATTGACTATCTTGAGTTGTATGTACTCACAGTGCCTGAAAGGGCCATAACTAATTTTCGAATGAATGAATGGTACTGTTTGTGCAAATGAACTTAGAAAGAGGGTTAATTGAATACGAAAATCATATACATAGTTTCTTTAGAAAAATAATTCTTTTTTCCCCCATGTGCTCGAGTTGCTTTGATTCAGAAATGTAACTCTGAAGGGCAGGCTTTATTATACAAAAGTACATTTTCTTGGGTGGTCTGTTTGCTTGTTTGACTAAAGACATCTCAACAAGCTGTCATTTGAAAAGATTCTTTTCCCAAATTTGCATGGTTAAAAAAAACTCAGAAATATCAGTTGTGTTAGTGTTGCTACTGTGTGAAACATGATCTCAAACTGATCATTCAAAGAGCAACATCAGAATGAGGACCGTTTCCTAAACAGACTGCTTTTCAATAAACGAGTACAACTCTGAACCTCAGTCTAGGAAAGATGAATGTCATGACAGTCATTTCTTAAATGAAATGTAAAGTCTTGGCGGGGGAGATGCTTAGAATCACAGTCTGTGAGAGCTTGATGTTTAATTTTTGTACCAAATTACTTTTTCCTTTGTAAACTCATTATTTTTTGTTTGCATAGCATCTTAAACTTCATTCTTATTCTTCTGTTGCTTTGGAAGTCAAAGAGAAATCTTCCATAATTAAATTCCTTTGTCAGCAGTGCTCTTAGTTAAATTTTATAGTAATGATCAATGGTCAATGCCATTGAAAATAATTTCCAATAAGGGGGTTCGCCTACCCTCTTGAAAGCCTGTTTTACTGTTTGGAATCATTCTTGCAGTGAAATGTTCCTATATGCACAAAAAAAAACCCAAAACCAAAACCAGAACCAAAAATAAACAAACAAATGAAAAACCCGAAAAGAAACAAACAAGAAAAACTAGAGTCGAGAAATTCAGCCAGTGTCATCATACTTTTGTTAAGCCTTGAGTAAGCTGTAGATATTGACCAAATGCTGAGTTACAAATAAAAATAAGGCCCCAAGATGTTTATGGTGATAAGAGAGCAGCCCCAGAACTACAGAGTCTAATGCTGACTAATGGGTGCCTGGGGAGAGGTATTGATTGTGAGGGTGCTTTAGTGTTGACATTGACCATCTTATTGATTAGTAAGGTTGGTTTAGTTGACTTGGCTAGCTAGGTGTGTATCTCTTTTTTTCTTTACCTTTCTGTCCATGTGTCTGTAGAATCTTGGCAAAGAGGAAAACTTTCCAGGTGAGAAAGGGCTATTTATTAGCCAAAGCATAGTGTAATTATAAATAAAATATTCAGGGGAGAGCTACAGAGATAAGGTGTTATTTGAACGAGGCCTTGAAAGATGAGTGCCATTTTGACAGTGAAAGATGAAGATGGGTGTGTGAAAGACATTTCATGGATGAGGAACGGCATGGGCTTGATGGTAAGATACAAAGGATGTTGAAGAAGGCAACATTATTAGGAAGTGACAGGGCATGACTATGGCAGTAGATTCAAAAGAGTGGGACCATCCATCTCTTAAAAAGGAACTCAGTATATCAATTTTGAGTGGATTTCAGAATAATGTGTTGCCAAGAATTCAACTTGAGGAATTACTTAATCACAGAAAGCTTATGGGGAGCATGAGGAAGTATAGAAATTTTAAGGAAAAAAAAAAACAGAAAAGAAAACGTCAAAGAATAAGAGATGAGAAAGATCTTGAAGACAAGAATGTGCTCAGAAAAATAAGTTGGAGGGGCTCCTGGGTGGCACAGCGGTTAGGCGTCTGCCTTCGGCTCAGGGCGTGATCCCGGCGTTATGGGATCGAGCCCCACATCAGGCTCCTCCGCTATGAGCCTGTTTCTTCCTCTCCCACTGCCCCTGCTTGTGTTCCCTCTCTCGCTGGCTGTCTCTATCTGTGTTAAATAAATAAATAAAATCTTTAAAAAAAAAAAAAGAAAAATAAGTTGGAAACATCTTCTAGATAACTGACCTTTATGCAATTGACTGTGGGTGTGCCACTTGGGGAACTGGGTAAATCCTATGACAAAGCATGACTTTATTCACTCCTTCAAGACCTGAGACTGTGCTACAGATCTTAAGATGTTCCCTAATATGCAGTGAATTTCAGGGCCTGAACAGCACTTCTATTTTTCAGAGTAGAGAGCACCAAGTCCACAGTAGAATGAGAATATTCTTCCTCTAGTTAGCACTTTCAGCTGTCAGGCCTGGAGAAAAACACTGCTTCCTTCCCGACAGCAGCATCTCACAGTGTGGCTGATGGTGATTAGGGGATGCTATATTAAAATAACCCAGAAAACCGTCCCCCTTTGAGATGAATACTTGTGAAAATGAGTGGGCATTAGGCTGCGTTTGGTATCGGAACCAGCACATGCTCTTAAAACGATGTTATTTAAGAAACTATTTCAATTAGAAGGGGAAAAAAATCTGTTTAAATCTGGATATACTACTAATCACGGTATTAAAAACACAGCTACATAATCTTGTTGTTTTTTTTTTTTTTAATTTCTCTGGGGTTCAGGCTTCACATGTGGTTAGTCATGTGCAAAACAGAAGGAAAACTTCCACTGTCAATTTATGTTGATTCCCATCTGCCATGAATGGTAACCCATGATCTTTCCTACGTCGGGTATTTTTGTTGTCTTCTTGTTGCTATTTTACAAAGAATCTGCAATCACTTATTCTGTGTGTCTCACCCAGTTCTTGAAAAGAGACAACACTTGAAAACATAATGGCCAGATGATCTCAGGATGCAAGAATCCTTCAGATGTTTGCTGGGAACTATTGAAAGATGCTTCAGTTTGACAAAAGCAGGAAATGTTAATTTTCAGCTCTTTTATAAACAGGGGGATGATCTGTAAAGGGAAAACTGTTGTCACAGCAAATGTACACTTGAGTGATTCAAACCTAATTAGTGGTTATATGATTCACTTTGAATATATTTACTGTAACAACTGGTAAACTCTGTTTCAAATTCAGCTGTTGAATAGACTATTTTTTCTTAAACAAAACACTTCTGCAAATTTCTTCTTCTTGTTTTTCTTATCCAAACTAACACTTTTCATACCTTCGTCCTTGATGTATGTGCTAATATAACGAGTGATTAGCTCCCTCTGTCTTCTTTTGGTTCCCACTCTACTCCTCCGTGCAAAACTGCTAACATATTTACTTGAAGAAAACATATTAGCATTACCCACTTGTTCTCGGCGGCAGAAGGATGTATTATCTGGTGAAAGTGTGCAGTAAGTAGGGAGTTATTTAATTATGAAAAATAGAGTCACGATCCCCAAAGACTATTGAACAAGATGTCCGAAGCAATTGATATATGGTAATCCTTTGTGAAGCATTCTCGTTTTGTTAAATACTTGACTAGGTCTGACCAAGAAAAGAGGAATTAAAGCAGAGTGGTGATTTAGTGACTGTAAATGCAAACAATTTGCAGTATGGTTCATTAAAAGAAATATTTATGTAAAGCAGACATAATTTATCTCTTGGATATAACACAAATTTATTTGGGGGGAATCATTCTCATAACCAAATATTCTAAAATTCAGATAATATAGGCTTCAGACCAGCAGTAATGGAAAGAAAAGTCTTCTCCTCTACTTCATATGCTTTCAAAAAATTGGGTTATAAAAATAGCAAGTTTGTGGCAGATATTCTGGAAAACATAGGAGCGTATAGGAAAAAGAGAAAAAAATGTAATTCCACTACTCATAGCATTTAGAAGTATTTTGTTTCCTGTTTCTCAGTCTCAGCATGTGGAATTAAAAAAAAAAACACAACACCAGAATCATATTATATATACAGTTCTGTAGCTTTTTAGAACACGGTGCTTTTCCAAGTGCCTGCTCGGATGTCTGCATGCCTCACTGGGCTCTTTGAAAACCCGATTCCTCGCTCCAGAGATAGACATGGATCCACAAAGAATACTGCTGTTTTATAGCTATGCCAACATTCATTTTCCCAGAAATGTGAGACCCTTGTTGAAAATAGTAACTTTTGCCTACTGGTTTTTTTTTGAAGGCTTAGGTATTAGAAATGAACAAGTATTAAAAATAAACATAAACTTGAATGCACATTTTAGCAGGGATAGTTGAGGGAAGGAAAGTTTCTAGAAGGTTCGTTAGGACAATGAGGGCAGAGTCCTTGAGATACGTCTCAAAGCCATAGTCACAGGGTGGTGAGGACAAAGTTACCTGGGTTGAAAGGACTTCACCTCTCCGCTAGGTGATCACTTGAGCGGGGTTTAAGGACAGTGTGAATAAACTCTTGATTTTGGCATATCCGTGTAAGCTAGTTAGCTTTCCACAGAAAAACAAATGAAACAAAACCAAACAGAAAATCCCATTCCTTGACTGCAAACACTTTGTGCCCTCGTGAACTCAGTCATATCACTTTGTTTTCTTTCTGAATTGTAGCTAGAAAAATGAAAAAAGGATCACCCTGACAGCAAAGAGAAAATTACTTTACCACCGTGGGTGGATAATGTGCTGTGAGGTCAGATTCTTAAATACTGTGGTTGGAATTTTTTTTTTTAATTTTTATAAGGCTGAATGATTTTATTACCACTAATAACCTGTGTGACTCTGAAAGTTAAAATAATCTGGGTAGTCAAAATTTATGCTTTAGGACAAAGATGATTATCTGCAGATGAGAGGGAGGAAATTCTTCTTTCCCCAATTTTCTCTGCTAACAACACTGTGGGTGAATAACTGTGTGACGCTTTTGGCTAACATTCTGTGGTGGACGGGTGGGGAGGCCCTTCTTTGAAATATCACATGTTGGTGGCCGTAGGCAGTGAACTAGGCAAGTGATGGAGTGATCGGAAACTTCACTCGGAGCAAAAGGACCCCTTGGAGATACTGCAGAAGAGGCTGATCTGGCCACCTCTTTGAGAAGACCATTCCTTAAACTGTTGAGTTTTAATTTTTTCATAAGTTTATTTTAAAACATCTCTTTATAATGGAGATTGTATTTGTTCTACCTTATAGGGGTCACACCGTGTTTTGAGAGTCCTTCTTCCCCATGTTCAGCAAGATGGCTACTTTGGGTGTTTCAAATGAGGAGTTGGGGAGAATAGTATTAAGAATATGCTGGGTTTCATCTGGGTTCATGGGAGACAAGACTTTCTGTTATCATTCAAATATGAATGGATTCGATTTGTGGATTTCAGTTCCAATAGTTAAAGGAAAACAATTCAGAGCAGAGGTAACAGATTAAAGTATGTGAATTTCCTCCAGAACTCTCTAAATCCGATTACATCTGACCCCGAGCCCCCTCACATGAGGGTGGCAAGAATACTAAACTCAGTCAGTTACTACCCATTCTTCCAGAAATGGACTTGTAGTCCAATGGTCCTACAGAGTTTAGAAAAAGTAATCTCTAAAAAAAAATATCTGTGCATGTGGTGTTCTATTAATATATTTATTATAAAACGTACAAAAATAGAAATACAGAGACTTGTGCAACAATTATTTTTTAAGTATTTAAATTGTAATATTGATGAAGTACATCTTTGTCATATTGTTATTTATAATTATTAGCGAGCAAAACTTGACCGAGTGTGCTTTATAGTTTTGAAAATATTCCTTTTATATCAGTGATGCAACTGTTGGCTCGTAAGTCCAGTTTAATTTCACACTTGGTTTTAATGAAAACAAAGCTGAAAAAGATTTCTAATAAAGATAAATAGATCCATATGGATAAAGTGCAAACTTGACTCCATTTGTAAAATTATAACTTTCTTTGTATCTAGTAATAGGTTTTGTTGAAATTTATCTGATACTTTTCCATGTTCCATGATGTCATTGAGTTGGTGGTTCTTATCCATTAACACAAAGGTTTTCCTTTGTTACATTTTTACTGAAGGGTTTAAATCCAGTGAAACTCTGCATAGATGAGTACACAACAGCCTAGAAAACTGTGTTTCCAAGTTTTTAAAAGTGTAAGAAATGAGGCTTTTAAAAAACATAATACATAAACAAGACATAAAATACGAACGAAACATAAACAAAAAAGATAATATGCTTACTTCATTTTGGCAGGAAAGTCACATGTTTCCATTTCCTAAGATCTGTTTTCAAAATACTCTGTCACTACCTTAAAAATCTTTCAGCATGTAGTCATTTCTTTTCACTCATGTTTAAAATGTTACCTTTACCTTGAGGGAGCAAGTAAGTGGGTTGTGGGTTTTTTTGTTTGTTTTTCGTTTTTTGTTTGTTTTTTTTTTTTTGAGAATGTGAGGGAGAAGGAGAGGAAGAGGGGGGAAGAGGGAGAGAAAATCTCAAGCAGATTCCCCGCTCAATGCGGAGCTTGAGGTGGGGCTCGATCTCACAGTCCTGAGATCCTGACCTGAGCTGGAATCAAGAGTCAGATGCTTAACCTACTAAGCCACACAGTAGCCCTGCTTTTTTTTTTTTTTTTTGGTAAGTGTTCTAGGTGTCTTAGCATTGACATTCACTTATTAGCACAGGAAGGTAAACAAATTTGAAATGCGTATTTTTTTGTAAAAATTATATGTCTGTAACCTATCTTTAAATTTGACAGTCCTCTTAAATACTTTGCCATTAGATAGCATTACATAAAGGATGGTCACACACCATCTCATTCCACTACACGGAAGGATTCCTTATTCAAGATCCTATAAATCTATAAACTGATGTATAGAAGCTGCAAAAAAAGCAATACGTGGAAAGTCAGTGAGAGCCTACGCAAGCCTTGTTACCCTCTGCTCTGTGGACCTACCACTTTCCCATCAGGTTAGCTGAATACTGTGGCTGGTGGAGGAGAGTCTGACAAATGGATTATGTTTAAGTACTTTCTTTTCTTTTTTTTTTTTTTTTTCTTAAGCAAGTCTAACCCTTAGATGCAACTATAGGAGTATATTTATACCTGGGAATGACTGATGTTCTTTCTTCAGAATGTCTCCTCTGACCTTTGACTCCCAGACACCAGGGGACAGTGTTGGAAGCGCCCGAGGCTTTGTTGCTCCCGGGCTTGTCTGGAACTCAGGAACATTAGATGAGGCTGGGGCTTGGCTGCCCAGTGTTCATCCTCCCTACAGACAGTTGTTCATGTCTGAGGGCCAGCTACGCCAGCGCAGTCCTACAAGGAAGTGGAATCACTGTTCTCTGGACCCAGGGAACATTCCAGTAGGCAGTTGTGTTTGTTTGCCCCACAACGGAAGTTCTTTATGCAGTTTAAGGTAAGTCACCATGAGGTTCTAGATCCTCCACTTCCTACTGACCAGGACTTTTTACTGTCTTGAGAATATTCATTCAGTCTAGGTTCAGTGTGGGGGCTGGAAAAGAGGGGTTAAGCCGGTGGCGTGGATTTGAGGAGTTTGAGGAAGGCTCACCTAACTCGTGGCCATCTCTACCAGAAAGCCCAGAAGTTAATCAGTCAGATTTGCATTTGAATGCCAGATCCACTGCTTACTAGATGAGGGAATTTAATAAAAGGTTTAATGTGCTGGAAACTCGGTTTCCTCTTCCATAAAATAAGCATAAAAGTCTTATCTTTCACAGCTGGCAAGAGGATTAAGGATAATAGATGTAAAGTGTTTAGTACACTATCTAGGTATTCAATAAATAGTGGCTTTTAGCCCATTTTTTCTTACCCATCCTTTTCTGTGTGGATCAGATCCCTTCTTCATGTTCGGAATGAACAAGGAGAGTATTATAGACTGAATTCGTCTCCCCAAAATTCATTTGTTGACGCCCCAACCCCCAGTGTGTTGTTCTTTGGAGGTGGGGCCTTTGAGAGATGATTAGAGTTAGATTCGTTCATGAGGGTGGGGCCTTCATGATGGAATTCATGCCTTATAAAAAGCGGAAGAAACACAAGATCTCTCTGTTTCTGTCTCTCTCGCTCTCATTTTCTCTCTTCATCTCCCACAATGTGAGGAAGGAGCCAGAAGGTGGCAAATCGTCGGCAAACCAAGAAGAGTGCTTTTGCATTTGAGGAACGAAATATACTTATGTCAAACACTGGGGGCTTGGGACTCAGAATGTCTGGATGTGGAATCCCAGCCCTGACACTCTGTGTTATCTTGGAGAAATTATTTATCCTCTTGAAGTGTATTTCCTCATCTCTAAAGTGGGTTTAAGTAATGCCTTATGGAGTTCTTATGAAATTGAATGAGATAATTCACATAAAGTTATTGACAACAATAATGCTATTGTCAGAGGTTGATGTTATTCGTGGGGGGATTTTATGTGACGTGAAAAAGACGTTGTTCCCACTGTCGAGGATTTTATGACCAGAATGAGCTACTTCTTGGCTTAATGAGTGATTCTAGATGCATTAAGACTGTCATACTGGGGGCTTCATTGTCTGTAGTTAACGGTAAAGTGCACGTGTGTTTCTAAGTGCTTTATCACGGTTTGGCTGTGCCGCATGTCCTTCTCTGTCTCATTTATATTCAGCATGCTTTTTCTGATATGAGATCTGTCTTGTATGTTGCTCTTTTTTTTTTTTTTTCATTTGGCAATCTTAAATTTGCTATGTCGTAACATGTCAAATAATTTGAAATTCCGTTCTTGGGATGATCATATCCTACTCATTTCATGAAATAGAAATGAGAAATTCAAACACCAAGATAAACAATTATTTTAAGGTTTATATCAATAAAGTTCTTTTTAATCCTTATTATTTTCAAAGATAACACATAAATAGAAAAAAAGGAAAATACATTGTGGTTTTTTTTTTCTTACTCAAAATTCTTAATCTTGGTTACAAAATACATCAGTTACATTGTTGACACGATGATGTAGTCTTTTCAGCTAATGAATTTGAAATAAATCATGCTACTGAGTTTATAATTCAAACATTTTGCTATAGTTCTTCATGTGTGTATTTTCTGAAAGTGGGAATGTTGATTCAACTTGTTCTATCTGAGGGTATTTTAGTTCCTTACAAATATATACAGACCCCTCGCCCCCACCAGGAAAGGACTCTGGGTCCAGAGGCATCAACTCTAAATTTTAGACCCATGAAAAAGTTACGTTAACAGTTATAAGATGTGCTCCTTCTGGGTTCATCGACCCTTATCACTCAAACAGAAAAGGCATAAGTGGAAACAATCTCTTCCTTTTCCCCTCTTCCTTTTCTCTTTTTCTTTCTTTCTTGAGGGGGGAGAAGGGAAGGAATAAAAAGTCTAGGATTCTATTGAGAATCACAAAGAAGAGGGTGGATTACTCTACATAGTCTTATACCTATTGTTTCTGCATTGATTATCTTTCATTTTCTCTCAAAATCCCTGTAAAAGAAACTTTAAAATTACATTTGTTTCTCAACATTGAAGGGAAGGAATGATTATAGTTGTAGTAAAAGAAAATATTTTTAAGATTCTGAAAAAAATCCCTGAACTGGAAGAGATGTATCCACTGAGAGGAAGACATTGTGCTATTACCTGAGGGATTTTACAGGAATGGAAAAGATATTATTCCTGTTCTCAAGGAATTTATGACCTAAAGGGAAATTAAGAAAAGATGTGACTCTCACTGAAAGTCTAGGCTGTACTTTCCTGTAGCATTTTCCCTTTGCACCTCTGTGGACAGAGGAGCACTAAATGTGAATAATAATTATTTTAAAAATTCCCCTCTGGGGAGAATTAAGGAAAATATCAAAATATTTTTACCTGTTCCTGAAGAACAGGATAATGAAGAGTTCAGACTATACCTATTCACTGTATTCACTCTATGAATTCACTATATGAATCATAGAGAGTTAATATTTGTTTCAATGTCAAGTCCCTGTGCCCACTTTCCCGGAGTTGGAAACATTATCCTCATCCCGGATACCCAGCATCAGTGTTCCTCCCAAAGTGACCATATCCTCCATCTCCATGGGTGTTGTTTAATTGTTCATCAGCTCCTTTCAGGGAGAGGAAACTCTACATGTTTATGTATTTATGTATTTATTTATTTATGATTTTAATTTAAAGTAATTTCTATGTCCAGTGTGGGGCTCAAACTCACAACCCTGAGATCAAGGGTTGCACACTCCACTGACTGAGCCAGCCAGGTGCCCCTAAGTGTAGAGATTTAAAAGCTAATAAATTTTATGTGTGGTTATTAGTAACGTCGTCTAGATATTGCCTCTTTCACAGATAAGCTAAAATTACAACAAATAGCTAAGGTGTAAAATAGAACCTGTCATATTAATCTTTTTCTTATTTTGAAACGGTACATGAATTGATTTTGAGAAATTGAATTGACTGGATGAAAGTAGAAGTTTTGAAAGCTTATTTAGAAGTCAAAAAATTTGAAGACATAATAGAGGAAAAGTGTGGAAAATTGGAAATAACATTTTCTGTCTTGCAACCACCATCTTCCCAACACTCCAGCTTTGTATAAAATTATTTGATAATATTTTAGGATCTCCCTTTTCTTATACGACCATATTTTGTTATCAATATAAATATAAATGAGATCCTTTAATTGTTTCTTACCCAATGTATAATTTCCTCTTTTAAGTAAAATGTCTGTAACACTGATGTGAAAATGAATTTAAGTAAGGCTGGACTGATATAAAGAGGTAGTGTGTTGGAAATCCTAGAATCATTGAATGCTAGGATTTATTGATCTTGTACCTTCCATTTAACATCGGTTTCCGTAAAGGAAAAGTGGCAATGGCATGTTCCTTCTCCGCCATCCCCCCCACCAGCTTTGTTAAAATGTAATTGACATGTAACATTGTGTTAGTTTAAGGTTTACATGCGCTGGTGTATTACAATATGATTATCACTGTAGCGTTAGCTAACACCTCCATCATATCACAGGTCACCATTTCTTTTTCGTAGCAAGAACATTTAAGATTTATTTCTTAGAATTTTCAAATATACAATAGGTACTGTTAACTAAAATCACAACACTGTGCATCAGATCCTGAGACCTTATTCATCTCTAACTGGAAGTTTTTGCCCTTTGACCAACATTTACCTTATACCCCCACCCCTAGCCTCCGGTAACCCCCATTCTACTTTGTATTTCTACCAGTTCAGCATTTTTAGATTCCATACATAAGTGATACCATACAGTATTTGTCCTTCTGTCTTTCTGACTTATTTAACTTAGCATTATGCCTATATATCCCTCTCTCATATCTCTCTCTGTGTATATGCCACATTTCTTTGTCCATTCATCCATTGATGGGCACTTATGTTGTTTCCATATCTTGACCGTTACTATGAATAATGCTGCATTGAACATGGGAATACACATATGTCTTTGAGATCTTGATTTCATTTTCTTTGCATATAAACCCAGAAGTACGTTTGCTCATCCATGTGGTAGGTATATTTTTCATTTTTTTGAGGGGCCCCCATATTGTTTTCCATAGTGGCTATAGCAATTTATGTCCCTATCAATAGTACATAAGGATTTGCAAAGGGATGTTCTTGTCAGGTGAACTCTTCCCCAGTCTTTGATAGACTGTTTTCTAGAAGTTCATCTCATTTTCTGCCTCTGGTAGGATGACTGAAACAAAAATCTTAGGTACCCTTTGTCTTTACCTTATGGGAATTTCAAACCTAGAACATCTCCTAAGCAACTGATTCTCTCCTTTTCTCCATCTAGACTAATCTTTGAGCTCTCCACTGTCAGAGGTACCCTTCAGGTGTACCTGTGTATGAAATAGTGGTATTGGAGACAGAGTGGCTGGCATGCCAGTGAAGAGACTGTAGGAGTGTTAATAAAAGAACGTAAAACAAGAAATGTAGATTTTCAGAGTCCGTAGGCTAACTGGTCTATGCGCCAACCATAGCTCCATTATACTTCATCATGCAGTTTTTTGATGTTCTGAAAAACTGTCCAGGTTTTTAGTGGAATGTCCCAATCTTGAGTGATTACAGTTCCTGAGCTGCTGTAGTCTTGATGTTACAAGAGGAGGAATTATCATCTTCTATTTACCTGCAATTTTTTTTGCATTCTGTATAATGATTTCAGGGTGATAATAATTACTATGAATCTCACAGGGGATATTTTAATAATTAAAGGGATAATGTCCTTAGAAATAATATATATACAAAGCAAAGTGAGTAAAGTCAGATGTATTTAATGAATAATTTAATGCAACAGATCCCACTGTCCTTGCAAAACAAATTAATAAGATGCAGTGAACTTCAATTTATTATTTTTAAGTGTTTTCTCTTGAAAGTCACTAGAGTATTATCTTCAATAAAACACAGAAAAATTAGGTAGCATTCTCTGTCCCCAGAGCTATGATGCTCTCTTTTGCTTTAGAATTCACAAAAGTTGTATTTCAATATAGAATTCAAATGATAGCTTAGGTTTTTAAAATAATGTCACTGAATAGGGAAGTTGCAATGTAATTTGTGGGCAGATTTTTTTCCCCTAAGACTATTCCCTATTGAAAAAAAGTTCCAATTGTGAAGTAGGTATTTTTTTCTGTTATGAATGGGTGTAACTTTATATGCGCACAAATACCCCTGCAGTGTGTGTGTGCATATGTGTGTCTGTAGCATACAGATGTGCTCTTCCCTCATATTGCTCACACATCTAGTATGCCGAACCACTTAAATAATTTTGATTCAAACTCCCATCTAAAAGGTGGTAGAAGACCCAGCATCTATAAGCCTTTGGAATAAAGACATTGCCATTCCTCTCAACTCTGCCTGTCAGTCTTGCTTTTACTGATGCAAGAGCTAAAATATCTGATATGCTTCAGACAGTCCTGCTCGGCATCTCTTCAATCCTATCCTTCCATAATAGTCACCAAGCCAAGCCTATGGTGCAACCAGACTTTATTGAAGATTTTCAGAATATATGAGTTAGGGTATAGGTTTCAGCGTGTATAAGAGAGACCCACATTAACAGTGTCCCAGATATCATAAAAGCTTATTTTGCTTGCTTTGTAATAACCTGGAGGCTGACGACCTGAGTCTGGCATGTTGGCTTTGCTTCAAAAGGTCAACCAGGGGCCAGGTTTCCTTCTATCTTGTGACTCCACCGTTCATAATATGTTAGCCTTATTGTCATGGCTGAAGATAACTCACTATAACATCCACATCCTGGGCATCAGGATTGAGGCAGAGTGGGGTAATGAGATAGCTTCCTTCCCTTTAAAGGTACATCCCCAGGGGCGCCTGGGTGGCACAGCGGTTGAGCGTCTGCCTTCGGCTCAGGGCGTGATTCCGGCGTTATGGGATCGAGCCCCACATCAGGCTCCTCCGCTGTGGGCCTGCTTCTTCCTCTCCCACTCCCCCTGCTTGTGTTCCCTCTCTCGCTGGCTGTCTCTATCTATGTCAAATAAATAAATGAAATCTTAAAAAAAATAAATAAATAAAGGTACATCCTCAAAGTTACACATATTACTTTTCTCAAATTCCATGGGCTAAAAACTAGGCCTATGCCTGAACCTGGCTGCAGGTATAACTGGGACATATTTCTTCCGGGTGGCCACGCACTAAGTTAAAAACTAGAGTTCTGTTCTTTCCAATAACAGCAAAACACACATTCTTCTCAAGTGCGTACAGAACTTTCTCCAAATTAGATCATATGTTAGGCCACAAAACAAGTCAACAAATTCAAGAAGGTTGAAATCATACCAATTATAATTTTTAACCACAAAGGTATGAAACTAGAAATCAGTAACAGGAGGAAAAATGGAAAATATGTGGGAATGAAAAAATACACTCCTGAACAACCGATGGGTCAGAGAAGAAATCAAAAGGGAAATAAAAAAATATCGTAAGGGGCGCCTGGGTGGCACAGCGGTTAAACGTCTGCCTTCGGCTCAGGGCGTGATCCCGGCGTTATGGGATCGAGCCCCACATCAGGCTCGTCCTCTATGAGCCTGCTTCTTCCTCTCCCACTCCCCCTGCTTGTGTTCCCTCTCTCTCTAGCTGTCTCTATCTCTGTCAAATAAATAAATAAAATCTTTAAAAAAAAAATCTTAAATAAAAATGGAAACAATACATACCAAAACTAATGGGATACAGCAAAAACAGTTCAAAGAGGGAAGTTTATAGTGATAAATGCCTACATTAAGAAAAAGAGAAAGATCTCAATTAGACAATCTAACTTTATGCCTCAAGGAACTAGAACAAGAATAATTAGACAAAGCCCAAAGTTAGCAGAGGGAACGTAATAATAAAGATCAGGACCAAAACAGATGAAATAGAGAATAAAAAATAATAGAAAAGATTAACAAAACTATGTTGGTTTTTGAAGAGATAAGTAAAATTATAAAATTCTAGCTAGACTTACTGAGAAAAAAAGAAAGAAGACTCAAAATTATAAACGAAAGAGGAGGTGATACAACTGATATCACAGAAATACTAAGAATCCTGACACTACTCTGAACAATTACACTCCAACAAATTGGACAACTTAGAAGAAATGGATAGATCCCTAGTAACATACACCGTAATGGCAGAATCATAAAGAAATAGAATATCTGAACAGATCAATAATGAATGAGGGTTGAATCAATAATCAGAAAACTACCAAAAAAGAAAATCCAAGGACCAGATGGCTTCACAGGTAAATTCTACTAAGCATTTAAAGAAGAATTAACACCAAACATTCTCAGACTCTTATAAAAAATTGAAGAGGAAAGTACATTCCCAAACTCATTTCATGAGGCCAGAATTTTATGATAACAAAGCTAGATAAGGATACTACAAGAAAGAAAACTTACAGGCCACTATCTCTTGACAAAATACTGGTAAACTGAATTCAACAGCCTGTTAAAAGGATCATACACCGTGATCAAGTGGAATTTATCATTGGGATGCAAGAATGGTTCAACACTCATAAATCAATAAATGATATACCACATTAACAAAATGAAGGATAAAAATCATATGGTCATCTCAATAGGCACAGAAAAAGCATTTGACAAAATTCAACATATTTTCATGATAAAAACTCTCAACAAAATGGGTTTAGAAGGAATGTGCCTCAACATAATAAAGGCCATGTATGACAAGTCCATGGCTAACATCATGCTTAATGCAAAAGGTTAAAAGCTTTTCCTCTAAGATCAGGAACAAGACAAGGGTATATACTCATACCACTCTTATTCAGTGTAGTACTGGAAGTCCTAGCCAGGGCAATTTTCCAAGAAAAAAAATAATAAAAGGCATCCAAATCAGAAAAGAGGTAAAATTGTCTTTATTTGCAACTGACATATCATATACAGAAAAATCCTAAAGACCCCACCAAAAAAACTGTTAGAACTAATAAATATATTCAGTAAAGTTTCAGGATACAAAATCAATGTACAAGAATCTGTTGCATCTGTATACACTAATAATAAAATATCAACAAGAAAAATGAAGAAAACAATCCTATTCGCGATAGCATTGAAAACAATAAAATACTTAGGAATGAACTTGACCGAGGAAGTGAAAGATCTATACACCAAAAATTATAAAACATTGGTAAAAGAAATTGAAAAAGACACAAGTAAATGGAAAGATGTCCTGTGGTAATGTATTGGAAGAATTAATTGTTACAATGTTCATACTACCCAAGAGCCATCTATAGATTCAATGCAATGCCTATCGAAATTCGAATGACATTTGTCACAGAAGTAGAACAAACAATCTATATTCATGTGGAACCACAAAAGACCTCGACATCCAAAGCAATCTTGATAATGAACAAAGGTGGAGGAATCACAATTCCTGATTTTAAACTGTATTACAAAGCTGTATAGTAAATAAAAGAGTATGGTACTAGTATTAAGACAGACATAGAGATCAATGGAGCAAAATCAGGAGGTTATAAATTGTCTTTCAAAAATACAGTCAACTAATATTTGACAAGGGAACCAAGAATACTCAGTGGGGAAAGGATAACCTCTCCAATAAATGGTTACAAAAACTGGATATTCATATTAAAAAAAGGAATTTTTGGACCCCTGTTACACCACTCACAAAAATTACCTAGAGATAAATTAAGACTGGAAGCTATAAAACATTTAGAAGAAAATGTAGTGGAGAAAGCTTCTTGACATTTGTCTTGACAATAATTTTTTAGATATGACACCAAAAAAGCTTAAGTGACAAAAGCAAAAATCAGCATGGGATTTCCTTCAACTAAACATCTGCATAGCAAAAGAAACAGTCAACAAAATGATAAGGCAACCTATGGAATGGGAGAAAACATTTGCAAACCTTATATGTGGTAATGAGTTAATATCCAGAATACACAGAGAATTCATGCAACTCAATAGAAAAAACCAACCAAACAAAAAATGACCCAGTATGATTACAGAATGGGCAAAGGACCTGAATAGACATTTTCCAAAGAAGACATGTAGATGGTCAACAGACCCTGGAAAAAGTATTCATCATCACTAATCATTAGAGAAATGCAAATCAAAACAAGAATGCTGTGATCGAAATAGACAAGAGATAGCAAGTGTTGGGGAGGATTTGGAGGAAAGGGAACCTTCATGCACTGTTGGTGGGCGCGTAACTGGTGCAGCCACTGTGGAAAACATTGTGGAAGTTCCTGAAAAAATTAAAAATAGAGCTACTCTATGATCTAGCAATCCTACTTCTGGGTATATCATCTCCAAAGGAAATTGAAATCAGGATCTCAAAGAGATATCTGCACTCTTGTGTTCTTTGTAGTATTGTTTGCACGTTAGTGAAGATATAAAGACAACACAAGTGCCCATCAACAGAAGAATGGATACAGAGGTGGTATACATATGTATATGTATACACACACACACAAACACACCACTACAGGGGGATATTATTCAGCCATGAAAAAAGAAGGAAATCCGGCCATGGTGACAACATGGATGGACCTGGAGGGTATTATGCTGAGAGAAGTGGAACAGGAAAAAAATACTGTATAATTTCCCTAACATGTGGAATCCAAAACACCCAAAGGCATAGAAACAGAGAGTAGAGTGGTGGTTGCCAGGGACTGGGGAGTGGTAGAAATGGGGAGATGTTGGTAAAGGGTACAAATCTCCAGTTATGAGAAGAAGTTCTCAGGATACAACATAGAGCCTGGTGACTATAGTTAACAATACTGTATTGTATACTCGAAAGTTGCTATAAATGTAGATCTTAAATACTTTTACCATAACAACAGTAACCAAAAAGTGATTATGTGAGGTGAAAGATGTGTTAACTAACCTTGTTGTGGTAAACATTTCACAAGGTATACACACATAAAGTTATCACATTGTACACCTTAAAGGTACACAATGTTATTTGTCAATCAAATCTCAATAAAGCTGGAAAAGAGAAAAAAGAAAGAAAAAAACCCAATCCTAAGAGTTCTTTTTAATGTTGGAGGAGGAAATGATAGGAGGAATACTTAGTGGTGTCCTCTTCAGATGCCATTTTTGGCACAGGGTTGTGTCACATCATAGCATAGCATGGCACAGCAGAGAAAACAGTGTGGAAAATTACCATCAGTAATGCTGAGTCTTGACATTCCTTATAGTATTCCATATAGTGGGTCATTCTCTCTGGTCTTCTATTCTATTCCAGCTTTGGTGTCCAACCATGTTGCAGAAAGTGTTACATTCCCCTTCTCCTCTGTTCCTTAGCTTTGCATCCTTTTCTTTCAACCTGCAAAGTTTCCTTTCTCATGTAATTGGGATGCATTTATCTATCTCTGTGCCCAATGCTGAGTGATGGCTTCCAACCCAACTGTTACAGAGACCAAACCGATAAATGCAAGAAGTGAAGTGGGCCAGGTGTGAGGTAGAAGAGAGTAGTGGGGACTGTGGCAGATTAGAGGGTGTATGCCCCATCTTTGGGGAAAAGAGCCTGCTCACCTGGAGAACTGTGACATTCCAGAACACAGCCAAGGTGAGGCCACATCTCCTGGCTTTTACAGGGGAGCTGAAAGTTTGGAATTTTAGGTTAATTTTCTATTTAAGTGTTAGCAAGTGATTCTTATATTTTCCAAAACAATATGACAGCCAACAGTGAAATTTTGCTGTCTGCCCTGGGGCAGCTGTTTTACAGATGTGGCTTTAGAACATCCAGCCATTACCCAAGGGGACTGAGCTTCCAAACTGTCCGATTTGAGCTTTCTCCTAATGGAGGGTTTTCTCTCTCTTAGTGACTGTTGCCATATGCTTCCCACACATATAATAGTGCCCCCATTTTACTGTGTACTTCTTAGTTCCCTAAGAGCTTTTGCACATAATTGCTTATTAACCTTTAACAATAACCCTGAGATTTGGCAGGCTAAAATTATCTTTACTTTCAAGACGAGGAAACTGAAACGAACAAGGTTTAAATGCCTTGCCTAACTATTATAACAAAAATGAGACAGAGGTGTATCAAGGATTCATAGCTTCTGACACCCTGCTCAGGACACTTCTTACTTCAGTCTTTGGAGAACTGTGAATAATTTAAATATATAATATATGGTGAAATCTTAGCACTCAAGCCCGCAAGAAGTGCTTGAAAATCATTAAAAACTCACTTTAGTTTCCTGGGAAGTAAACATTATTGTGCTGTTTTATAAAAGGAAGAAAGGGACTCAGGTTCAGTCATCGTGGGAATGATGTCAGTTTCAAATTGTATTTCTTGCCTTTGTATTTCCCAGTTTGATACTCCACTGGCTAGAATTTTATACATTTGTTATTATTCTCTGCTGCGATTCTAAATGTAGCATCCTCTTTGACAAGAGAAATCATTTTAAGTATATAGTGAATGCCTAGTGCATAGTAACAATTGTCAATGAACCAAAGAAGATAAACTAAGACTCGTCTTTGCATGTGATAATTATGAGAGGAATGTACAATCTATCACAAATAAGGTGAATATTCATAAGAATTTTAAAATAAAATTAATGCCTGCGTATGGCAAAAACAAACAAAAAAAATAAGGGATGCAGAAGAGATGTCTTGGTCTGAGTTCTTCTTCTCAGCTGATTTGAATGCAAGGACCTCTGGGAAGGTAGTTTATTTGGGAGGTGATTGTACAGAGAAGGGAGAGAATAGAAAACATTAAAAAGGAAAGAAGAAAAGTTAGTATCAAAGGGGTATTATTGAGTTGATCCCCACCTTGGGCGTCTGCAGCCCAATCACACAAAGATTTTGTGAGGAGTCTATAGACTGTCTCTCAGAGGGATCTGACCAAGGATTGTCTGGGGAAGCACTTGCCCACTGACCTCCACACTCCGCAGGTTGCGCATCCATGCATGAGAGGGCCTCCCACTGGTATGGCGCTCTGCAGCAGCGTCAGAGAAGCCCAGAGTATAAAGGGAAAGTCGTTGAAGATGGTGTGTCGTTAAGGTAAGGAACCATCAGTGTGAAGTGACTTGAAGCCTGCACAAAATGTTCACCCTGGGGGCACCTGGGTGGTCTCGTTGGTTGAGCATCCGACTCTTGGTTTTAGGTCACTGACTGATGGATTGAACCCTGTGTCGAGTTCCACCCTCCACGGAGTCTGCTTGAGATTCTCTCTCTCCCTCTCCCTCTGCCCCTCTCACTCTCTCTCTCTCCCTCAAATAAATATATACATAAATAATCACCCTGGGCATGGCTGGAAACAAATGTGGGGTCAAGAATCTGTTAGGCTCTGCACAAGAGGTGTCTGACGCAAGATCTTGAAAACAAGAACAACGTGCTCTGTTTGGCTTTTTTGGTCTTCAGTCTTACGATGAGCAATACATCATATAATTCTAAATAATATAAATATTTCACTATTCTCAATGGGTCAACTTTATGCACTACCTCCACACCTTCCTCTAAGTTCTTTTTATCTTCAGTTTTTTGACTGGTGACTTTGTAGTTTTAAAGAATATACCAAAATGCATGATTTCTTTCTTTTTTAGTGATTTCTTATTTTATTAAATTTCAACAGTTTGTTTTGACTTCGTAATAAGTCGAGATTTTTTTATTGCTACCATTGCCTTCATCGATCCCACTGCCTATTTGCCTCCTGCAGTTGACAGGTATAGTTTTATTGTTTACAGTATCAAGGATGATAGCCCTTAAATTCCATTCTGCACCCTTAATTATCTGTATTTTTTCTACAGTTTGACTCTAAGAGTTGCTAATAGACAGCCTTTAACTGTTTGCCTATATAAATATCACTCTGTGCAAAGCTGAGTGATATTCTAGGATTATATTTTTCTTAATCGATCCAAAACCATGACTCTGTACAACCTGAGAAAAAATGTTTCTAGCATTAAGGTCCAAATGAGTTATCTTTCTTACATGCCATCAGTATCTGAAAATCATGCCATGTGGATGTCACTCCATGCATGTGCATGTATGTGTATGTGTATTTCTCTGGAGTTTATAATTGCCTTTCATTTCTTTCTGTGGAAAGAAAAATAGTGTCTTATTCACCATATCACTTCCAGTCTCTTAATCATTCTATCTACAGAACAGTGTTTATCTCTTATGTGTTCTTTTTGAACACCTTTTTGGTGCTGTTTTCTCGATGTAATTTTGACCAATTGTGTTTAGTACTTAGTCCACTTTGAAGATCTTGAGATTGGATTTACCACATTCTATGTTACATGTAGCCCTTCTTGGATCTCGTACTTTCCCTTTCTTGATTTTGACTGAGTGTGCTTGTTTCAATATGTTCTCAAGGAACTCAGAAACAGTCTTGGCAAGAATTCTTATGAGTCTTAGACATCTCAAAATACATTTTTTTGCACTCATATTTGATTGATGATATAGCTTGTCTGAAAACCTAGTTCAAAATAATTTTCCTCAGTTTTTTGGAAGTACTGCCCCATTGTCTTCTTGCATAAAGTTTTCTAAGTGAGTTTTCTAATGCCACTCTAATTCTTGGTGGTTTTTTGTTTGTTTGTTTGTTTTTGTATGCAGTCTCTTCCTCCAACCTCTACTGTGGAAACTTCTAGGATCTTCTATTTCTTTACTCCTGTATTTCTGAACATTTAAAACAAAACGTCTTCTTATTCATTGCCCAAGAGCTGCTCCTTATAATAGGACGTTGTTCATGAAACTGCTTTTGATCTTTGCTTGAAAACTTCCTTTTATACCAGCCAGAATCCACCATGGCCTGGATCCTTTGGGCTCCTAATTTAAATACCATGTTATAAATGATTTAGTACTGAGGGAATTTCTAGTCTTGGCCCTGTGAACTCTTTGCAGTCCTATTTTTTTTTTTTTAAAGATTTTATTTATTTATTTGACAGAGAGAGAGACAGCCAGCGAGAGAGGGAACACAAGCAGGGGGAGTGGGAGAGGAAGAAGCAGGCTCATAGCAGAAGAGCCTGATGTGGGGCTCGATCCCAGATCGCCGGGATCACGCCCTGAGCCAAAGGCAGACGCTTAACCGCTGTGCCACCCAGGCGCCCCTGCAGTCCTATTTTTGATGGTTACTGTTGGAATGGTTTTGTCAATTGAAGCCCGAATAACTTTTGTCCTTGAACTTGTTCTTGCTTGGGTACTTTTATTCAACATGGATCTTAGAGTGCCCCACTGGAGAAGACCAGTCAAGGGCAAGCACAGCCTTACAGTGTCAACCAGCAGAATGAACCTCCACCTTGACCCAAGTTGAGAGAGCCAGAACCAACCACTGACCCAGCCTTCTGTGTGTAGCCAGGCCTCAAACGTGTCATAATTTTATTTATTCTTCCCAAACCTGAAATACAGTTTAGTTTTTAATCTAAAAGCAAAAGGTGTACATGTGTCTTCTGAATCTGCTTGGCATTCAGATATCCCCGTGAGTCCAAAGTCCCCGCGAGTTACAATGGTTCATTTTTCTTTCTTTTTTCTTCCCCATAAAAATATGACGCCAAGTCAACCCTCACACCAACAAGTTTAACTTTCCCCCATCAGTTTATTTCGATCTTTTTAGAAAACGTCTCTCTGACACATTTGCTTGGACTGCAAATTACCACCATGGGTTGCTGTTGCTCTGCATATGGGGAGGGAAGGAAAATTGTGTAGGTTTTGCTTTTTCAGTCTACCTGCTTTAATTCGTGCTTCTGCGCCTGCTTCTGAGCCTGGGATCTCTGGAGAAAAGCAAGAAGACTGAATGATGCTCCCCCTGCCGTCTGTACCGAGGCATATTCTCCACTTTCTTCACTCTCAACATGCTTTTCCCCCAATTCTATCTTCCAGAAATTTGTTGAACCCCCTCACAGGTTCTGGTCCTCCTCCCAAACTAATCGGCTCCACATGCTGGTTTAATTCCCTCTTACATTCCCTGGAGGTTGTTTCTTCCGGCTTCTTCTTAGGAAGCTGAAGTCACGTCTATTTTTATTTTTGTTTTAATCTAATACAAACTGAAACCCTTTCTTCCCCGCGCTTAATTTTACCTTGGAAGACACTGACTTCACGGGTGTTTTCACTACTGTCTTGATAATAGAGATACTGGTAGTCACTCTTGAGAGGGAAATAGACGTGATGCTTAGGAAGACAACCAGCGCCTTTTCTAATTGTTTCTTTTTTCATGCAAATGGTAACAAAATACTTTTCACCCCTCTTTCAAAAGATTTGATATTCTTTTAGTGCATGGGGAAATTTTTGATTTATGAGCTCAGTGTAAAAGGAAAGAAAAATGTAAAATTAAATGGTAATGTTTTACAAAAGTTATTGTTATGTGGTGAGCCTGTTTTTCTGTCAGCTGGGAGTCTTGTGTAGATAATAAATCCCCATCAGTGATTTAGCATGTATAAAACACATCAATCCTTTTTATTATATTTTGTGAGCCTTGACATTTATGATAATTTCCCCATATCTACTTAAAACTCTTTCTCTTATGATTGCATTATTAAAGTGGATTTTTTGCCCTTGTTGGCTTATCTCATTAGCATGTGTTTATCATATATTTTCAGGGTAATTACCATTTTGGAATAATGCACGCAACATTAAATGGATTCCCTAGTTTTAAAAGGTGTCAAGATAAAGGCGGCAGCTCTCACCCCTCCCCTCTCTAATCCCCATCCCCTTGAAAGACTACAAAAGACATTTTGATTTCTTGTCACTTGGGTCAATTGGATAATGGCAAGGATAATGTGCCCCCCTACTGTGTGTCCACAGTTGGTCCTGGTAGGAAAAAGAACCGATGGGAACATGTTTCTACGGTATTCTTATTTTCAATGCCTCTGTGGTCCATCAATCAGGGTTTGATTTCTGGACTTCAGAATGGACAGTATCCTAATTGCTATTTGTATGCGAGGGGGAAATCTCACTTTTTTTTTTTATCCTCTCTGAGTCAGAATGACAGTTTGATATGAAAGTACAATTTAGGGGAAGGATGATTTTTGAGTTTCTAATTATTAACTGAAGTGATAAGCTATCCTCCTATTTGGTCAGTGTCCAGATAATTAAAATGGCTCCCCCTTTATCCATTCATAAACTTATATATATGAAGCTGGAACTTTCGCTCTTCACTATCGTGAAAGAGATCACTGGAAGTTGTTGATGTACCTTCTGAATTGTCAAAAAAAACTGCCAAAGAATACTCTAGGTGTTTTACCATTGTATTTCTACTGTATGTAACTTGATTATTTGAGGTCTGTTATTAATTTGTGACATTGTTGGGATTTGTCAGTTTATCAGAGGGTAATGAATCAGAACTAAGTTTTAATGCCTTCTCTTTGTTCCTTCTTTATGGTGTTTTTCTTGTCATTGTTTGTTGTGGTTCCGTTCGAAATCTTGGATTCGTTTATTAAATAACATAAATTATAGAGAATATTATTTTAGCATGTAACATAGATTTGAGTTATAATGCTGTTGGAGGCACAGCATTTGAAGAACAGAATTTAAAAATAATGATCTATCCATACACAAGGATGAGAATATCTTTAAAATATTAGACTTGTTGGTTTGATAATATTCAATAAACATATTTATCATGATATTTTTAAATCTTGCTGAAGTCCAAAGCATATGTGAAACTTTCTAATTTAGGGGTCTGCAAAGCAAGATACAAAGAGTGAGAGTGGCAGACTAATATATTCATTTGACAAATTTCTATTGAAAGCCTCCTTTGGTCTAGGCGCTCTGGTAGGTACTGAAAATATAAAGGCAAACATTGAATCCTGCTTCCAAAAACTTACAGTTCAGTGCAGCAGACAGATGAAGAAGAAGTAGAAAAATGAGTAAGAATAACCACAACATGTAAATGAAATGAAGAAAACAAACAACGGTTAATACCTAGTAAAGTAGTGACGGTGTAAGCTGACTTTCGAATATAGAGTGATCTGCAAAAGACTATAAAGACATCAGATTGAAGTTGAGATACAAAGATTGGGAAGCAGTCTGCTAGGTGAGAGGCAAATGCGAAGGCGGGGAAGCAGGGCTGAGTTTGAAATTTCAGTGGACTTTTCAGAAGCTGTTTTGGTTCGTACATATGAGCAAAGAGGGAAAAAAGAAGGGGATAAGATCACAGCAGAAGGGAGAGCGTATATGATACAGGATCTGGAGATGCTGAATATGCAAATGGACCATGACTGGATCATATATAAAAATGCAACTTTGACCCTACAACCAACCCCTTATCTACAATAAACACCCCAGGAAGCCAGCCTGCTCCCAGTTGCAGGAAGCCAGATTGCTATCTCCAGAGACAATCCCAGAAGCCATTAATGATGGGCCCCCAGATGGGCAGGACTTGATTAGTAACTGGCAGCTTTCCTAATTTTTGTTCTCACTTCCAATTTAGGACCAACCAGAGAAAGCCAAACAAGTGCCCCAAACCAATTAAATAGGATGCCTCCCTTCTAGTTAGACTGCCTGTAGCGTCCCCATGCCCACAGTCTACAATAAGGCACAGAAACCCACCCTTTTTCCATCAGAAAGCTTTCCCACTCCTCTGCCCGGTTGAATCTGTACCAAAATGCAAGTGATGGTGGCTGACTCCCTTGCTATAGCAAGCTCAGCATAAATAGCCCTACTTTTCTCGTAGGGTTGGTTGGTCGTCTTTGTTGATGTCCACGCTTTAGTGATGAGAGTAAGGAATCTGGTTTGTTCTTGGTGCGGTGGGAAACCTGGAAGGACTTTTTTTTTTCTTCAAGATTTTATTTATTTATTTGACAGAGAGCGAAAGTGACAGAGATCGCAGAAGGAGAGAGAGAAGCTGGCTCCCTACTAAGCAGAGAGCCAGATGTGGGGCTCGATCCCAGGACCCGTGATCATGACCCAAGCTGGAGGCAGGCACTCAACTGACTGAGCCACCCAGGTGTCCCAACCCTGGAAGGACTTTAGGCAGGGGAATGACATGATCTGAATGACACCTTGAGGTCAGTTGTGCAGTTATGTTCAGAACAGATTGTATTGGGGTAACAGAAGGAGTAGAGAGACCCAATGGGAGGTTACTGTAGTGGTTTGGATAAGAGGAGATAGGGTGAAGGCCGATGGTCATAGTAGAAATGGAGAAAATCGGCTGGATGTGAAATATATGTATTTGGGGAGCAATCATCCATTTATAGGAATAGAAAGTAAACAATTTGATGAGTCACTTCTCGAGAGTCTATGTTCATGAGTATCTATTTAAGTTGGTTACAGTTAGAAAGGACCAGGGAACTAGTATTCATGAGTCGTGTGGCATCTGAAATAATCGGAATTTCAGGAACTTTGGGCTTACAGGTCTAATCAGGTTTCCACTCCCTGTTTGTATTCATTGTTCTCATCCTGTGCTTGATTCCACCTCTATTTCCGACCTTTTATCTAGTCCTACTGTGCTTGTAAGCCCCAGGTGGTCCAGAAAACTTAAAGCAATCCGTGGACGGCATTGTAATGTAGTATTTCAGCACAGAAATATGCCCCTTGCCCTGCTTCTCTGGAGCCAGTCATACACATCTGTGTGTGTGTAAAGTGTCCTTGATAAATACCAATAAGAAAACACTAATGAAGAGACAAACTCTCAACCCTATTTTCTCTGCTGAGGGTTAAGAAAATATATCTACCTTGGATTCTGAAAGCCAGGAGGATTCTCATCAGCATTTCTGCTCTGTCTTTCATCTCTGAGGAACTAAATACTGCAGCTTATTTGCCCAAATTGATGTGGGAAGGAAGATTTAGAATGGGAATAAGTGTGTAAAGAGGCAACAGGAAATGCCAGGGGAAATATCAGATAATATTTTATTGCTTAAAGAATTCATTCAACAAATACTGTGCTAAGCTTACGTGTCAAGTACTGATCTTGGCGCTGGGGATATTGTGGTAAATAAGATAGGCTCAATTCCTAATCTTGTGGTATTTACATACTAACAAATATATAAACAACATGAAAACATGTAAATAAATAGATACGTTATCATTTAGATAACACAGTGTTACTATTCTGGAGAAAGGGTAATCGGGAAGGACCTAGCTGAGAGGCTGAATACAGTTTATCTACAGCATAGAATAAACTCAGCTATTGAAAAGACGTTTATAGAACATGAAAAGAGTAGCATCATTACTCTTCAGTGAAATACAATCCAAACTATAATGAGATACCATTTCATATCCAAAAGAATGGAGAAAATAAAAAATACTGAGAATCCCTAATGTCGCTGATGACCTGAAATTACTGGAACGTGTCACGTTTTGTTGGTGGGGTTGTACGCTGATATAACCACTTCGAAAAACCGGGAGGTGGCTATAAAGCTAAATGTATACCTACCCAATGATTCAGAAATAAGAAAATACATCCACAATAAGACTTGTACAAAAATGTTCATGCATCCAGGGCCCCCGGGTGGTTCAGTCAGTTGAGCTTCTGACTCTTGGTTTCGGCTCAGGTCATGATCTCCAGGGCATGGGATCGAGCCCCATATGGGGCTCCAGGATCAGCAGGAAGTCTGCTTGGGATTCTGTCTCTCCCTCTCCCCTCACCCTTCCACCCAACTCGCACACGCACGCACACACTTGCTCTCTAAAATAAATAAATAAATCTTTAAAAACGATGTTCATAACATCCTTGGAAATTGGAAACAATCACGAGTCCACCAACAGAAGAAAGTGAAAATTAACTTTAGTATATTCATACAGGGAATACTCCTTATTAATAAAACAGAACTATGATATTCAACAACATGAATGAATCTTAAAAACAGTCTGAACTGGGTGCCTAGGTGGCTCAGTCAGTTAAGCGTATGCCTTTGGCTCAGGTCATGATCCTAGGTCCTGGGATCGAGTCCCACATTGGGCTCCCTGCTCAACGGGGGAGTCCACTTCTCTCTCTACCCCTCCCCATGCTTTGTTCTCTCTCTCTCAAATAAATAAATAAAATCTTAAAAAAAAAAAAAAAAGAAAGAAAAAGAAAAAAACCAGATTGAACTAAGGTAGCCAGACAAAAAAGAATGCATGCTGTGTGATTCTGTTTATATGAAATCCAAGTTCAGGCGAAAGTATTTTATAGTCATAAAAATCAGGAAGTTGATACCTCTGAGGCAGTAGTGGTGGTAATTGAGTGGAAACAGGCATAAGGGAACTTTCTGGGGGTGATGAAGGTCATGTTTTATATTTTGATTTACATTTTCGGTATAGGAGTATATAAAAATAGCAAAAGTCATTGAGCTGTGCATTTTTATTGTATATGAAATAGTCCATTATAGTGATAGGGTGCAATAAACTAAAATAAAGTAGATTTGGAAAAGAAAAAAATGATTTATAGAAGGGGAAATGTTTGCTATATACTGTTAATAAATAAGAAAGCTACAAATTTGTGTTTCGGGTATGATCTAATCCTAATCTATGTAAAATGGATGGAAGGAATGAGTCTAGGGGAAATTCGCTGCACTGTTAACAACCATGATTAACATTGTTGCTGGTAGGGTTATGGATGATTGTTACTAAGCATCATGATGACAAGTAGTTGATCAGTTCATTTAAACTCTGTTGACACAGAGAATCAAAAGAAAAACACATACATACCATAAATATTTTATTTGGACTTTCAGGCAATAAATATTTATTTATATTTATTTATTTCCAGGACTTTTCTTGAAGGATACAGGCTTTTTTTCGGGGGGGGGGTTAGTTCTGCTAATTGGATGCCACATTTCTTTTTCTTCTAAAAACAGCCCCACTTTGGCTTCTTTGAAAGTAAGGACTTAAAGAGGTTTTGGAAACAATCCGAATGCAGATTATTATGATTAAAAAAAAGTTATTATACCCACACTTAATTCAACCGCAAATTTTAATTACTTATCTTTATCAAGTCTTTCCTAAGAATTCAAATTATTTTTATAGACCCAATAGCTCTCTTCTTATACTCATATTTCCTTGGTTTATGTGACGTTTAATTATACTTTATAAACACATTAATAGGTACAACTGGCATAAATGAGTTTGTGAATAAATAATCTTACTCTGGCAAGCATACAAATCAACCCATGAGGGGAGACATTGCAAATATGTCAGAGAGAGACCCACTGACCATGAACAAATTACGTATGTCCTGGGCAGTATTTTTTTCTTTAAAGATTATATTTATTTATTTGACAGAGAGAGGACAGCCAGCGAGAGAGGGAACACAAGCAGGGGGAGTGGGAGAGGAAGAAACAGGCTCCCAGCGGAGGAGCCTGATATGGGGCTTGATTCCAGTACCCTGGGATCACGCCCTGAGCAGAAGGCAGACGCTTAACGACTGAGCCACCCAGGCGCCCTGTGGGCAGTATTTTTTACAGAGAAAATGGAGCATGTCGAATAATTTAGCAAGTCTGTTAAGTGGGTACTAGTTAAGAGAATTCTACTAAACTTCCTATTTCCCACATTAATCAAATAATTTGGCCAGTCAGAAAAAGCAAACATTTACGTTATGTAAAGTTTGTATTCTTAGCAACAAGAAAATTAATAATACAAGTAAAAACCACTTTAAAAATGATTATTTGAGTGAATTCTGTAAATTTTGAAACTGTGAGATTACCTCATGTTCCTAGGACTCGTTCGACATATTTCTACCTCTGCATTTTGGGAAAGGGAAACACAGGGAAAGGAGAGTATTGGCAAATCCTCCTGAACCTGAGTGCAGACTTTTCAAGGAGGGGGACTTGGGGTTCTGCCCGAAAGACAGCTTTGGGAGGATGGCCTTTAGGAAATATGAAAACATATCAACCCAGGACCTGTGTGTGAATTTGTTGGTGCTTTGGGCCATAGCAGAAGGACCCAGTACAAAGTAAGAAGCAATTCATGGTGGAAAGTGCATGGGGCTTTGAGACCAGCTCTTCCACTGTGCTTCCTCATGGACTTCCAGAACTTAACATTAATGAGCCTAAATTCTGACTTAGAAATTTCAAGTATAGTTATCCAACTTAGAGGTGCTATGGTGTGGATTAAATGAGATAATTTATGTAAAGAGTTTGGAGAAGTGTCCAGTGTGCTGGAAATGTTTAAAAAAGCCATTCTTATCCCTAAATCCTACTCCATCCTAAATATCCCTTAAATGTGTTGTCCGAGGCAGGTGGGGAGTGACTTTAGATGTTTTATTTGTGACTTTTCTAGAAGGATACACTTCTCGTGTCCCTGAGAAATACAGGCGAATATTCTTATTGCAAAACCTGTGGAAACAGGAATTTTTGAGCAGGTGAGAGAAACCAAGGCACGTGCAGATGGGTTTCCTTCTCTGCTCCTGTTTACTGATCAATTCAGTGAGGCACGGAGACTTCTACCTTTGCCACTCCCTAGTCCTCTCCTTTCCCCAAGTCACATTCAATGACTTCCTATTACTAAGTCCGGGGACAATTGTACTGCTTGTCTTATTTCCCTCTTAATGACATCTGAGACTTTTGATTACCTTTATCTTTTTAACTCTTTCTGTTCTTTTGGCTTCTGTAACAGCTCTTTTTTCTGCTTCACTTCCTGTCCTCCTGTGGCTACATTTTAATCTTTTATTGATGCTGTTTCTTGGACCATCTCTGCAATACTCTTATTTGTCAAGCATCTTCACTACCCCTCACATGTCCTTATTTTTCAAACTGTTTTTGAATGAATGTACCTGTTCCCGTAGCGTCAGCAGTCACATGATTTCTGATAACACCCAAAGCCTGCTGTTCACCAGAGATTAACTGTAGAATTGAAGATCCCTGTATCTCCCTGCCTACTGGGCTCACAACATAGGTGTCTCATTGGTTGATTGAAACATATTGTCATTTCTCAGCTCCATCTCCATCCACCGACTTTATGAAAGTAGCACCTCTTCCTGTATTCCCTATTTTGTTGAATGACAAATCAACAAATGACTATCTAAGACAAAACCCAGAGAGTTCTTCTTTTTTTTTTTTTTTAAAGATTTTATTTATTTATTAGACAGAGATAGAGACAGCCAGTGAGAGAGGGAACACAAGCAGGGGGAGTGGGAGAGGAAGAAGCAGGCTCATAGCAGAGGAGCCTGACGTGGGTCTCAATCCCATAACTCCGGGATCACGCCCTGAGCCGAAGGCAGACGCTTAACCGCTTTGCCACCCAGGCACCCCCCAGAGAGTTCTTCTTAATCTCCAACTAAAACAACCAGAAGGCCAAATTGATTTTGTACCTACTAACTCTACCGACCCGAGTTCCCAATTTCAGGCATCCACCACACCTCAGTGTAACTCAGAAATCTACTCTGATGAGCCTAAACCAATTATTTTCTCATCCCCAATCCTAACTTTTTTCATTTTAACTTGCTGTTTGAGTAACAGCCTTCAAGGACCTCAAGCCTTTCTGTTTGCTTATGTTTCTCAGGTTAAACAAAACATTGGCATGTGTGTGTGTGTGTGTGTGTGTGTGTGTGTGTGTGCAATAGAATTAGCGGGATTCAATAACTTGGGCACTTAGTATTGCTGTTTGTGCTATTTACACTGTGATTTTCTCGATGACAGTTTACTGGGATATTTAATACTAAAGTTGGCCTCTAAACTCCCTCCTGCCTACATTTCATTTGTGGTATAGATGAATCTTATTGTGTGGCTAAACCCAGCAATGCTCTTTTAGATCCTCTATCAATAAAAAGTTTCTAATTGTGGTAGAATGTTTTAGAATTCCTGTAGAGTTACAGTTTAATGAGTTTGTCTGAAGACTGATGAATTCGTGTACACGAGTTTGTACACGTTACTTTGGTAGTTTAGAGCCTACTTGCTCCAAATCATACAGTATTTGGTCAAAACAAAAACTGGATTGCAAAACAAACACAGCTATGTCAAAGACTCTGAATATATTGAGGATTTCTCCTTTAGAATAAAGAGCCTGGCAATTAGCTCTGTGATACCCAAATACAATTCAGGCAAAGTATTGATTCTGTAGGCTTGAATGTGACCGAAGGCTGAATCAGAGTCAGGAAAGTAGTTAAACTATTGAAAAGACAACCCATGTTACAGAGAGAAATGGAAAGAATATTTGTTCTTCCATTTTAATTGCTTTTGACGTGGAAAGCAAATCTTAGCTATATCTCAGATTGTTAACCATTGAGGATTTAAAGAAAGCCTTAGAAAAATAAGAGAAAAATTTTAACTTTTTTTTTGGAAAAACTAAATTGTAACCTTCTTCCCAAGCTACTCATTTGCTTTTCATATGAAAAAAAAAATGGTATTGTTTTGAAGATTCTGCTTAACTAATATTAAAAATACCCCAACAAAGAATAATACCACATGTGAGTTTCCATTTCAAAGAGGATGTCAGGCTTAGCTGTTGAAAACAAAACAACAATGAAACTTAATTATATTCAAGTGTCAGGCTGGCACTTTAGTGTTGTTGATGTTGTTTTGTGTGTGTGTGTGTGCGTGTGTGTGTGTGTGTGTGTGTGTTTGGTTGCCCTGCATGCAGATAACCTGCCCTGAGTCCACACATATCAGTACATTAATTATGTGTTAATTGTTGGCAAATTTTACTCATATTACAATCTCAGTTATTTAGAGGGATGATATTCATCATTATCATGCATTTCTATGTTGACTTTGTCATTGAAACCAGACTTGGCCCAGTTCAATTAAAGTCTAGTGCCTGAAATCACCAAAGGGAGAATGCTCAAACTTCACCTGCAAAACATTTTACTTCACAAAAATAATATAAATTGAAATATCAACATACCTTCCCTCATACTAAATTATTAAGGCAAAAAATGTAAAATCCAACATATGTTAGGGTTTAAATAAATAGACACTCTTATATATTCCAGGTAGAAATACACATTAGTACATTAGCTTTGAAGACAGGCCAGAAATACCAAAAGCCTAAAGAAATATTCAAACTTCTAGGATTTAGCCCAAGGAAACCACCAGAAATATGAAAAATAATTATGCATGATACAAAAAGTAGTATTATTTATAATTTTTTAAAAATTGAAAGTGATCTAAAGTTTGAATAACAGAGAATTGATCAGGTTAGTTATGGGATAGCCACAAAAGCAGTGCTATTATTATATATGGTATAAAATGGCATAGTAAATAAAAGCATGAGTGTTTTTTGTTACTTTCTAATTTTTTTTTAGAAGAGGAAGCGAGAGAGAGGAGGGGGAGGGGCAGAGGGAGAAGGAGAGAGAGAATCTTAAGCAAGCTCCATGCCCAGTGTGGAACCCCAAGTGGGGCTTGCTTTCACAATCCTAAGATCATGACCTGAGCCAAAATCAAAAGCCCGATGCTGAATTGACTGAGCTACCCAGGTGCCCCTCTGATGGGTTTTTAAGGTTGGATAGTCAATGAACCTATGATGTGTTATTGTGTTCAATCATTGATTAAATTTGAGTTAAAAAAAAATCTATATATCTTTGGTGTGGCCTGGATGGCTTAGTCAGTAGACCATGCAACTCTTGATGTTGGAGTCATGAGTTCAAGCCCCATGTTGGGTGTAGAGATTACTTGAAAAGGAAGTCCATGTATCTTTTCAGAGGTTCCTCTCCCTGCCCTGTCAACAATGGACTCTTCCCAAATAGAACTCACCACCACCCAAGTGTGCTGCTATGAATAGTATTGTAGTTGCAAAATATGACTCAGACTACAAGTTATACACACAGAGATAATACATATTTTTATTTTGTCTATTAATGAACAATCTTTCTCATCAGCCTCCACCTGCTCGTGAGCAGGAAAACAAATGTAACAGTTTTGAATCTATTATTAAGCTTGAATTAATAATTTAATCAATCTCTTTGGTAATTTCAGGCAGTATCTCAGATTTCTGTCTTTTGTCCTTCCCCAACACTTCTGCAAGATGACCGCATGGGAGAGGCAGAATGTCTGCCATATTATGGAAGGACAGGAGTCTGCCAAACTCCTGATTTTTTACACTCCTTGGGTACGCAAGCTCAAAAAACCAGCAAAGACAATAGTGATGGAAATAGAAACAAAATTTTTGTGAGTCATTAAATGCAGTAGAGATATGTGACATATCATATGAGTCATTGTTTTAGTCTACTGGGGCTGTCATAGCAAGGTACCACAGACTTGGTGGCTTAAACAACAGAAATTTATTTTCTCACAGTTTTGGAGGCCAGAAGTCCAAAATGAAGGTGTCAGCAGAGGTGGTTTCTTCTGAGGACTCTCTCCTTGGCTGGTAGATGGCCATCTTCCTGTGTCTTCACATGCTCTTCCCTCTGTGTGTATCCGTGTCCTGATTGCCTTTTCTTATAAGGATGCTGGCTATATTGAATTGCAGCCTCTCCATATGACTATGTTTTACCAATTACTTCTTTAAGGCCCTATCTCCAAATACAGTTACATTCTGAGGTACAGGGGGTTAGAACTTCAATAGATGAATTTTGGTGGACAAAATTCAGCCCATAGCAGTCATGGTCCTATGTTTTATGGGTATGAGATGCAGGACATACATTTGACAATAATTCAGAGCATATTTAGCACCATGTAAGAGTATACCCCAAATTTATAAGATACTGCCTTCCTGCCTCTGGGTGAGGTTGAGCATGGAAGGATCAATGGTATCTGCTGATCCCCTTATTTCTTCTAGTAAAATGGGTAAGTGGTTCTTTGTTCAAAAGAGAAATGGTTTTTGAAATACCATTTGGGAAGTTCATGAAAGCTATTGCTGTTCACACCTCAGAACAAGAATCATTCCCAATAGGGAAAATTGCTACCTCTGCATAGCAGAAAGGGTTCAGTGTAATTGGGTGGCTACACAGGTCCACTGACAGCCTCCACTGGCTGAGTGTTTTTCTCTGTTGCTGGCATATGAGATGGACATTAGCCAGGTCTAGTTTTGTGAGGGAAAGTCCCAGTGCTAATCCTATACATGAACTCTGACTTGCCAACATGAGTACTTTGTAACACGTTTAGCAAGCACTGGGACAGCCATACAAAGGTCATCTCACATCTACCTGTTTACTGGGAGCGTCTTGTTTAGTGAGGGGAGTGAAAAGTGATTAACACGCAAGCATCAGTAGTCTCATACTATAGGCTCTTCCATCTACTTCTCCAAATCTTCTTTAATCCATTTTCTATCCTGTTTCTGACAGGTCTTTGGCTATTTATAGGCAACCTATTAGCCACTATATTTCCAAGCCACAGAGATCTCTGCCTCAGGCCACATCTCCTTTCAGGCAAAGTCAACCAAAACCTGTACTGCTCCAAGATCAGCCCCCTCATTTCTCACTATCTTAAACATATGCTTACAACGTGGCCCAATAATTCCACTCCTAAGTATCTACTCAAGACATCTGGAAGCACATGCCAATGCAATGATTTGTGCATGAGTGTTCTGAGTAACTTTATTCATAATAGCCCCAAACTGGAAATGACCCAATTTCCATTGGTAGGAAAGACATAAACAAATTATGATATATGCATGCTATGAAATACTACTGAGTAACACAGATGAATGAACTGCTGATTCATACAGCAACATAGATGAACCACACAGATGTTATGTTGGCATAAAACCAGACAGAAAAGAAGGTATACCGTATGATTTCATTTATATGAAGTGCTAGAACAAGCAAAACGAATCTAAAGTAATAGAAGTCCCAGTACTGGTTCTTTGTGGTAGGGAGTGGTCTTGGGGAGATAGGCTACAAAGAAGTACAAAGAACTTCTTTGGAATATAGTCATGTTATGTCTCTTGATTGAGATGTTGGTTAACATGGATATTAAAACTCATCAACCTGTATACTTAAAATCTGTGGAATTTATTGCATGTGAATTATACCTTAATAAGGTTGATTTAAAAATGAATTCTGTCCTCTGGGTTTTCTCCCTTTTTTACTCTCATTCAAGAAAATCCGTGAGGGGGGCTATAATTACTACAAGAATGTATTTCCAGCTGATACCAACATTTAATAAAGTGCCATCTGCAAACAAGGCTTGAATGGTTTTCTTCCTAGTCATAGTTTCCCCCAAGGCCCTGTGTGTGGATTTGGGGAAAGATGGCTCTGTGACAGGCACAATGGGAAATGGATCCATCTGTTATGCAAAACATTTATGCCTTCATGACCTTCTCAAGCCCCATCTTGTTGTCTGTTACTTCTACTTGGTAATGAGTAACTGCTGGGCATTCAAAGTTTTGTGGGTTGAAGCATCCGACAATACCAAGTTCATTATGAGTAGTGCAGATCATCAGCGACCGCTTGCTCACGTCCTGTGGGCGTGTGTTTACTCCGTAGTAGAACTATTAGCAGCCAGACATTTTTACAAATGATTTGCTCGAAAGTGTATAACTGGTTCAAAACCCAGGTGTCCCTGCTGTGATTCCTCTGTCCAGTTGTGCAATAGACTGCACACGGTGTTCCTGTCTGCCTCAGAGACTTGAAGCACAGTGGAGCTCTATGGTCATAAGGAGCAACTGGCAAACCTACGTGCCCTAGGTAGAGTTTTCTTCCTATAGAGTATGCTCCGTTAACTCAGAAAACAGTATCAAACAGTGTCCTTGACTCTGACATATGTTGTTTCTGAAACCCAAAGAGGGCCGTACATTTCTGTGCCGCTTAGAAGTAGACAGTAAAATATGTCACTTCTGGGTATATCGGAGCTCCAGTGATGGCAGGCCTTGACTTTTCTTTAACATTATCTTTTGGATTCCAGAACCTAAGTGTCACTTCAAGATATCTAGCGTGTTTGTTGCCACATGCTCTCCAAGGCCTATTGATGTGATGCTATCCATATGGTGGAAAGACATAACATTCTATGAGAAATGAGGTGGTTGGAGTTTTTGCAAACTGAATTATGACATAAAGCCAGAGAACTGATCAGCCTTGAAGTAAGACCATAATCATGTACCATTGTCCCGTATCTATATCCCCTCTAGATCAATCACTGTCTACCATGTTCCAGGGCATGTGCTCATTTGATCTAGTAAACAGGCTGCACCTTGATTTTAGCAGATGTTTGCACAATAACCCACTGTAATTTCCAAACTTTGATTTTTTCCCAGTGGCTATGCATGGCTTTAATATTTGGGTGTTCTTGTCTTTGTGTCCCTATGCTAGCAGGAGACACTAACCCAGAGACTCAGGAGGCTGGCGGGTGATTAGGACATCCAGTCAAGTACATTGCACCAATGACAAATGTATGTTCTATATCTTCACACCAAAAATATACAGCAGCATGACCCAACTGGTGCAAGTGTAAGCCGCATGTCTCACTATTACACATGGTGCTTCATAAAATTTTTACTTCTGTCCCTGTAACTATTAGCCTGGCTGGTTTGGAATTCTTAGTACCCAAGGAATATGAAGGAACCCAAAGTTCAGCAATCTTACTATCCCCAGCTCATCCCCAACTCACAGCTTCCCTTCCAGGAAAAATTGTAAGACTGCCTTAATATCTATGACCCCAAAGTCAGGGGTGAAGTACTGGGTTCATACCGGAAACTTGTTCTTTTTGCTTGGAGAAGAGTATTTTAGTTCTCCCACAGACCTTTACAGAATTCCAGGACACTTGACCATCTGATATTCTACTCCACAGAATATTAGAAACAGCAACACACTAATGATATGAGGGAAATGGAGGAAAATGACTCATAATCTTCTGGTAATAGACAAGAAAAATATTGCTAATACAACTTAAGGATTCAGGCTGTTTTCCATAGACTTTCTAAGTGTTCTAAATACTCTACAATTAATAGGTATTACTTTTATATCCATAAAAAAGTATTATAAAAGTCTTCTCCAAAGGCTTCCCAGATACTTTCTTTATATTTAGGAATATATCCTTTAGCTGTTATTGAGATATATAGAGAATAATGCAAAATGAACGTTGACAATTATGATCTTGAGACATAAAGCATCAACAAAGTTATATTTATTGCCTTCTGTATAATATACCAACAGAGTGAAATACATTTTCATATGTTTTATGCAAGAAGAGTTCTTTTAAATATTTTTGAGGCTTAAAGTATATTTTTATTTTACTTTGTGAATGTGCTTACGCAAAAGAGTTCATTCTCCATTGATCATGGATGAATAGAGTATGATTGTATTCATTAAACTCTTAGTGCACTGTGCTGGACCGGGACGTGAAGAAGTACTGTGTTGGAGGTAGCTGTGTGCAGAAAAGTCCCTCTTCACACTGGGCGAAGGAGATGGATATAAGCACAAAGATAACTACTAATTTTAGGATGACTATAGGAACATAAGCAGTTGAGCCATACAAATAACAGATGATGTAAGATTAGTTAGGAGACAGATTTGGCTGCTGTAATAGAAGTCTAAAATAATAATGGTGGAAGCAAGGTAGAATTTAGATGTCTTCTATAAGCTCCTATGGGAACTCTGCTCCGTGGTCGTCAGGCGTTTGGTCATCTCTTCTCGTGCACTGCCATTCTAATGGCTTTGCTCTCGTCCAGCTAGTCCAAAAGGATATGCCCCTTCTCTAAAGTGTGTGACCCAGAAGTTAAATACATCATTTCCATTCACATTCCACCTTTCCCATCTTATTCCTACGTCACACCTACCTGCAAGGGAGGTTGGGCGATGTAGGCTTTCACCTGGGCATTCATGTGCTCAGCTAAAAACAGGAAGTTCTGTTGTCATGGAAAAGAAGGGGAGAATGGATATTGGAAGATGACCAGTAGTCTGTTCCACAATTATTATGGCTGTAGATAGTAAGAGAACCCTTTCTGGACGTGTAACACTTGAGCTTTGATGATGGAATGGAATCAGGTTTGAACCGGATGAACGACATGGAAATGTGCAAGGGATGGGAAGGATGCTGACAAGTTCGTATGATATGTCAGGGCTAGTGTATCTGTCGAAAAGTTGTAGCAGAAGGTTGAAAGATGGAAGTGGAAAAGCAAATTGGGTTTGTATTATAGGGGCTCTGAAAGCAGATTAAAGAATATATATATATATTCATATATATATATATATATATATATTCTTATTCTTGGAAATATTCTAAATGGAGCAAAGTTAAATGGAAAATTACTTCAGTAAGATTCATTTGACTCTGATGTGTTGTGTGGCCTGGTGAAGACAGAATGGGGTGTAACCGATCAGGCACAGATGGAGAAGGATATGAATTTCAGGAATTGGCTGGTAACGCAAGGAGGTGTTTTCCAAATGAAGAACTGATGGATCCTCCTCTTTGTCCCCTGTTTTGGAGACAAAGTAGGTTCATTGTTGTCTCCATGGTTTCAGGCCCAGTTGGCTGTGGGAGGGAGAAGCCCAGAGGGTAGCACATTTTAGGGAGAATATTATCAGCACAACTGTAGTTTAAAGTGAGGGTGCATTATCCAAGGAGAAAGATCAAGAGGGAAATTAAGAATGTGTGGCTAGATGATGTGTAGGACATGTGCACACAATACCTCCATCACTGGTCAGATGAAATGGGAATAGATATTCTGAACACAAGGCTAGAATCAAAGGAATATGGGCAGCTCTCTTACTCTTTTCATAAGCTCCTGTGCCCAGGGACTTAAAAGATGATGATGTCTGTGCGCAGCAGGAAGGAAGAAAATTATATCTTGACATAAAAGAGGCAGGATCCTGAAGGCAATTAGCGTGGAGACAGAAGGTGGCAAGCTGATGCTGTCCATCATTCCCTTTCAAGCCTCCTCACTCGACCACCCTTGAATGATGATGGTATCTTAACTTAGGGGCAGTGCTGCTCTGGCAGAGATACCGATCAGAAAAATGGAAGAAACGCTGTCTTCCCAGCCTCCTTCACTCTGGCTTTGCGAGCACTTGGCTACAAGACTTTGAGTGAGGCTTACAGTAGTTACTTGAATATCGTCCATTCACAACACCTCCTCCCTTGATGGGAACTTCTGACATATGCATTATAAATTAGGGACTGTGCTACCAAAAAATGTTATAGAAGCAATTCTTGATCATCTCAGCCCAAAATTGATGAGAGAAACATTCATCAATTATCCTTGATTGTTAAACAACAATTTTTTTTTCCATAGGATTATGGCAAACTTATTTGGTGATAAAGTCAGACCTGAATTCTTATAAGGATATTCATCATCTTTTTTTTTTTTTTCATTTGTAAAACCAAATTTGTGTGAACATTTGTATGTTTCATGGTGGAAATTATACTGTTGGATAATGAATAGTCACCCTATTGGTGGTGGCATGACACATATCTGATATCCATGCCATATTATATTTTCAAAACCCCAAATAATTCAGAATGCTGAAACACTCTGTCTTTGAGGATCTGGGAGGAGGAACTGTGGATGTGTACCTTGTAGGTTTCACCTATTAGTGTTATTAGGTAGAAGTAGAAATATGATCTGTCGTTATATATAACATTATATTATATTTAATATATTATAGATACATATTGTATATTATATAATATAGTACATTATATGTCATATGTAATGTTATATATTTTATTTTAATACATTATGTTATATATTTTATATATGTCTATATATAGTATGCATATATATGTGTTTACATATACATATGAAATTTCCTTCTGTTGAGCTGTAGCTTTGGGTATGGTCTTGCTGAAAGATGAGGAAATCCAGCAAACTCATTCCTTAAGTTAGTTCTTTGAGCCGCCTATGAAGCCTGCTAGAATCTTCAGAGATGCTCTTAATACATAGCGTTCCAACCAGGGTACAAATGATTGGATGTGCAAAAGGGAACTTGGGATCATAGCGGAACTGTGTTCAGAATCCATGAGACGCACATTCCTCCACCATTATTTCTTCCACCTACATAAATACTCTCCCCTTTAGGTGTTTCTGCTCCTCCCCAAAGGCAGTGTCCTCCAAGCAGTGTATTACTTGTAGTCTTTCTATGCCCTCCTTTGTACCTGTGCTCAAGAATACATTTTTTTCTTTTTCTTTTAATTTAAATTCAATTAATTAACATATAATGTATTACTGGTTTCAGAGGTAGAAGTCAGCGATTCATCAGTCTTATATGACACCCAGTGCTCATGACATCACGTGCCCTCCTTAATGCCAAGAATGCATTTTTATCAACCTGTTTATATTAAGTTGGAAATGACTGGTAAGGCTTAACTGTTGTTTGTTTTGAAAGTTACGTAGTATGGGGAAATACACATTAAGTGAAGCTATTATTATTAATTGTGGCATTTCAAGAATCAGTCATTTGGCTGGAGGAATTTGGGAAGGAGTGAGGTAAGCACTTCTGTGTCCCTGAAACCATATTATTATTAGGATCCTTCTAGTCTTTTTTTTTTTTTTTAATTTATTTGACAGAGAGAGAGAGAGAGAGGACAAGCAGGGGGAGCAGCAGAAGGAGAGGGAGAAGCACTCTCCCCGCTAAGCAAGGAGCCCGATACGGGACTCCATCCCAGGACCCTGGGATCATGACCTGAGCCGAAGGCAGACGCTTAACTGACTGAGCCACCCAGGCGCCCAGGATCCTTCTATTCTTAAGACCAGATCAGAGGAAACTGAGTATTGCTGTGAATAATTTTTAAAAATGTGAATGACAATTTGGTGGATGAATTAAGTTAGATAGAGTTCAGGGTTCTGATTACAAAGCAATAGTGAGTAATTTTATAGCTATATAGTAATCTATATCTGCAGGCATATCTCTGTATCTATAATCTCTCTCTGTAAGATTCTATGTACGTACGTATGTATGTATGTATCTATCTACCTACCTATCTGTCTATCCATCTATCTAACTATCGTGTCTGTGTGTACGTTGCTTGTCTCTGAAAAGCATCTCTGGGGAACATGTATGAAGTCTGAGTACTTGCTAATACCATAAGCAGCAAATGAGCATAAAAGGGGAAGCTCATGTTCCAAGTTCTCATTTTCTGTGACTCTCTCTGAGAATGAAACCGCCCAGACACTAGGTCTGTCAGAGCAAGGTGATCCACACGTCTTTCCTTTCAGCAGCACAGGAAGACAACCCTGCAAATCCTACCATTACACCGAAAGAGCCAAAACGCCGCCCCCCCGCCTTTGGCAGCTGGGGAAGTTGAAATATCTGAGAAAAATCTGCTCAGAATTGAACAAAGGTTTGCACTTCACTTCACACATGAGCAAGCGAACATTTACCCTAGATCAATAACAGTTCAGCAGAGCGATGGGTAGCACTGCACCATTCTTCCTAGCCCCGTCCAGCAAGGACATTGCAGGCCATAGTCTATTCAGCTAATTTACTGGACGTGTCAGGAGCATGCCTTTTATCTGGCTGCAGCAAGGAGTGTGGTGGACGAGGCGTCCCGTGGCTGCCGTGCTGGGCACTGAGCAGAGCGCCATTTGTCCCTCGATTCTGTAAGAACCCTCACGCTTACATTTCAGACTTGCATGATGACTTTTTATTGTCCCTATTACCTGAAGTCTTAATTTATGCCTTTGCAGCTTTATGAAAGACACTGTTTGCTTCATCTCTGTCATGGGCCTCCTTAACATTCAAGGCGATATATTATCACTGATCACCGTGAGTCATAAGTTATCTCACATCCTGACAGAAAGAGCTTTTTTTTATCCCCTTGTTTTCCCGAGCCGGGGGGCACGGGGGTGGGGGAGGGAAGGATTCTGTCAAGGATATGATTAAGTGAGGCCTGAGGGTCACGGGTTTTTGTTGGTCAAATATCTGTTTTTTTCTCTAGTTTAATAATTAGTTACGTTGTACGATGATGAGTAAATAAAACTCATGGTTATTTGATTTGACCATGAAATGAATAAATGGGAAAAAAAGCTTCAGACTTAAAATGAGGTTGTGGTTGAAATAACAGGGATCTTACTCAGACTTCCTATTGTTTTCTCCCTTCTCTTCTTTGCACACATGGACTAATTACTTGGAAGAGAAACACATTTTAAATGAAAGAAAGTTGTTACTGTTTAATTTAGTTTCAGGTACAACAACTAGACTGTACAGTTTAGGGAGCCGTATTATTAAACCATAATGCAGAGAATTCTCAAGTTTTCTCCAAGTAAACACAAGAGCCTTCCAAGTCTGAGAACTATCCACTTCTATAAATCCTTTAAAAATGAGGATGAAGGACTGTGGCTTTGTGATTGAAAAGTGTCACAGTTCACTTTATGGGCAGTTTAATTGTTTAGTATTTTTACGTGGGGAACTTATAAAAGGGAATGTGCCACTGTTCCTTAAGGAATTGCTGTTTATACCGAAGTATTTCATATAATCCAAATATTTAGGGTGGGGAGAGGCACCAGAAATTGAGGAAAAAGCCTCAGTTGTCTCTGATTTAGTCCTTCTTCATAGCATTTTATTGTTTTATAGAATATACATTCTGATGATTGATTTCTTCAGCTACTTCCTGCTCCCGGCCTAAAATTTTGAGTTTATCCCACTCTGTGTTGGTCCTACATGATATCCAACAACCAATTTGATTAATTTAAGAAAACTGACAGAGTGATCTAATTTAATTGGCCTAGAAATTAACTGATTTAATTGGCAAACCAAGGATCTTTTAGGAGTGAAGAGTAACTAGACAGTACACAAGGGATGGGAGTTTTTCCAGGACTTGAAGAGTCGTATTCAAAAGAAGGTATTCAAAAGAAGATATGCATCAGAACATGAAAAGACACCCTGGAGACTGTTTTTATATGGCAAGCAGTGTGACTGACTTGAATTTGGGCCAACTAACTGTCCCTTAAAGATTCCTGAGAGAAACCTATGTGCCCATAAATCAAAGTGAGGAAGTGTCGGCTTACTGCAAGGATGAAACCTGGGTGGAAGTTGATGTGGAATTTATATTTTCTTCAACTTTTATTGGGCCTTTCTTTGAAAGAAAGGGAAAGCGTGACTTTTTGTTGTTGTTGCTGAGTTTGTATGGTTCTGAGAGGGGAATCTGAACAGAATTTAATGGGTTTTATGCAGAAGAATGGAGTACAGGAGTTGTATCTTTGGAGAAAGCACCGAATTTTTAGACCAATAGAGTGACATTTAGTTTACTAAGAAACACTTCTTTCCTTTTGATGAGACTATATCTCGTAATTACCATGATAAGAATGAAGACTGAACAGTGAATTCTAAGATTTCCATCATGGTACTAATCTCCAACAACCTAGAGTAGACATTCTTTTCCTCTTCTCCTCATAACTATATATACACACACACATATATATAGTATATATGTATATAGTTGAATATATAGTCAATTTTCTTAATTATAGTTAATATTAATTTATATGTCCCCATGAATTGTTTTTCTTTGCCTTTCCTATCAACTTCTGCAAGAAGTATGTTAATGTCTCCAAGAATGACACTGTGAATGTGCCCATTTCTCTTTTTAATGTTCTGTCAGTTTTTGCTTTATATTATAACTTTTAAAGATTTATTTATTTTATGTTTAATTTTTTAAAAGTATTTTATTTATTTATTTATTTATTTGAAAGAGAGAGCAGGAGTGTAAGTGCGGGGAGGGGTAGAAGGAAAGAGAGAATCCCAAGCAGACTCCCCACTGAGCACGGAGCCCATAGCCAGGCTCAGTCTCACGACCCATGAGATTATGACCTGAACTGAAATTACTAGCCAGTTGCTAAACTGGCTAAGCCACCTAGGTGCCCCTGCTTTATATATTTTGAAGGTATTTTATAATGAACATACAGATTTTGAATTATTATCTTCCTGTTGTGCTGGCCATGTCATCATGGTGAAACACTGTGTTCCTTCAGTTACTCCTCCTGCCTAAAGTTGACTCTGCCTGCACTGGCATGGCTGCTCCAGCTTTCTTTTGGTTAGCGTATGTCTGGTATAGTTTTCCATTTTAGGTTTACCATTCTGTTGCCCTCACATTTAAGGCATATTTCTTATAAGCAGCATGTGGCTTGCGTTTTATTTTTGTCCACCCTGATAAATTTAGTCTTTTTCTTGGAGTTATCTCGTCTTCAATTTTTTTTTCTTTACTTTAGCTTGATTGAGACCACCACCGTTTCTCTGTTTTTCAGTCTCAGATTCTGTCCTATGCCCAGAATTGGTAAAGACCTCCGGGGAAAATGCAGCTACAGATAGTCTGTTCACGGTTTTCCCACAGGGTTTTCAGCTGGTGTGTAGCTGAGCTCTGTCACCTTAGTGAGCTTTTCTCTTCTGTCTACCAGGAGACTGCTTAAAATTTTCCTCTGTTTTTCAGAAATTTTCAGTATAGTGATAAAGCAACCAACCCTACTCTGTCTACTTCTACATTTGGCAAATGGCTTGAGGGGGAACGTAGCTGTGTGTTGAGGTCCTTCAAAGCTTCCTGTTCTATTACTGCTGATTTCACTGTCCCGACCAAAAGCTCTGCTGGTTTCACTGTCCCCAGGCAGTGACTCTCCATCTGGGCCAAGCCTGGATTGACAACCTCTAGCATATGCTGAATATCAACATTTTCCTCAGGGAACGGACAATTGCAGCACATTAACTCAACATCGAGAGTTTCCCCCTTGAACAAACTTGCAGCTCTCGAAATCTCATTGCTTCCACAGCCATGTGAGGGGTCACTTAACATATATAGGCAGAGCCAACCTTATTAGTTGTTTTCATGGAGTGCTTTCCTTTGGAACCTACTCCATCTTCTCTCCGACTTTTCATTTAAACTAAAACAATTTCTCCAGTTTAGAATTTATTTGTATGCCAAGGAATTTCACGATTACTGTGGAAAATTGGAAAATGCAGATAGGAAGACAGGTAAAGTCGCCATTAAAGATGCTGTTTTCGTTCTCTATAGCTATGTAACAAACTACCTCAAATCTAAGAGGTTTAAAAACCATTTTAGTTTTACTCACAGTTGTGTAGGTCTGATAACGTTTAGTTGAATACTCTGTATCCATTTTAGCAGGTATCAATCATTTTCAAGATGGCAGGCATGCTCATTCATATACCTGGTGCTTGGTGAGACTTGCTCTGTTTTTCTCACCACATAGTGTCTTATCCTCCAGGGTTTTTCATAGTGTGGTGGCCTAAGGGTAGATGATCTTCTTACTCAGTGACTCAGGGCCTCTGAGACTGCAAAAAAGGATGCCAATCCTTTTAAAGGCTGGCCTGAGAACCAGGATGGCCCTGCTTCCATCTTACTTTCTTGGTCAAAGTGGCCCTGGGCCAGGTCAGGTTCAACAACAGTGGATATAGGCTCTACTTCTCAATGGGAAGAATGTTAATTTGCAGCCATCTTTCATCTGCTATGGTCCATTCGGAGAATTGTTTGCAGTATCTTGGCAAAACAAAACAATAATAATAGCTAACATGCATTGAGTACTTACGTTGTGTATTGCTTCACTTAGTCGTTATTATAATGCTGAGGTAAAGACCTATGAATACATGAAATGTTTTCATTGGAATTTTATACATCTATTTATAGTTGACCCTTGAACAATGCAGGGGTTAGGAGTGCCAACCTTCACACCATCAAAAATTCACATATAACTTTTGACTCCTCAAAAACTTAATTACTACTAGCCTACTGTTGACTAGAAGTCTCACTGATAGCATAAACAGTTGATTAACATATGTTTTGTATGTTATATGTATTATTTACTATATTCTTACAACAAAGTAAGTTAGGGAAAAGAATATGTTATTAAGAAAATCATAAGGAAGAGAAAATACATTTACAATCCTGTACTGTATTTATCAAAAAGAATCCACATATAAGTGGACCTGTGTAATTGAAACCCATGTTGCTCAAGGGTCAACTGTATTTAATTATACAAGTAAACCTGAATACATACTTATTAGAGAAAAAGCTAAACTGATATAGAAATTTATAGAAATTTATATCTTGGAGTGCCTGGGTGGCTCAGTGGATTAAGCGTCCAACTCTCGATTTTGACTCAGGTCATGATCTCAGGGTCATGAGATTGAGCCTCGCTGGAGCTGTGACTGGGTGTGGAGCCTGCTTAAGATTCTCTTTCTCCCTTTCCCTCTGCCTCTTCCTATGCCCCCCCACACCCCAACTCTTGAGTTCTTTCTTTCTGTAAAAAAAAAGAAAAAGAAATGTACATCTTTTCGCAGAGGTAAGCATGGTCAGTAGTCTAGTGGGTATCCTTCTCTAACTTTCACATCTGTGTATTTGCTACCATAGCCCACTTGACCCTGATACCTTTGGTGCTAGATGCACTCGGGCAGAAAATGTGGTTCAAAGCTACGATCCAAACAAATGAAAATAAGAAAGCCTCCCCTCCACCACTTATTCACGTTTCTTGTCTCCCCTTTCATCAGTAAAATATTGTTAGCTGTTCTACAGTACTTTGTTGACTTTCAGATGCTTCAACTAACAACACGGTTTCTGGTCCCTAGAGACTATTTTGTTTCATCACCGTCCCTGGTCTCTAAGGCATGTCAGAAGCGTAGGTGACCAATGGAGTATTTCAAACAAGGATAATGTCAACAAGCTTGCCATCATACGTAAGCACAATTTATATTGAACAAGTCTTGGTGTTAAACATCTCTCTCAGAAAAAATTGATGCTGAGCTTTCTAAAACTTTAATGCATAATCTATTTATTTTTAATGTGATTTACATATAAAATGAGTTTTACCTTAACATTCTTATGTATAGAAGCATTCAAAAATTTCAGACTAATGAAGCATATAGAGGAAAGCAAATTATTCATAGCATTATTTTGTTTTAGCATTATAAGTCAGCACATGTTCAGCAAGCCTGTGTCATCATGGCCTGGAGGGAATTGCCTTCACCAGATTCCTAAATAAGAATTACATGCCTTCAGGCGAAACATAATTCTAATGGCCAATTTTAGTTCCGATTCATGAAATCTAGGTTGGTATTGTTTTGTAAAGTATGTTATTAATCATAAAACCCAGTAGCANCGATTCCTGCTGTGATGCTTTTCGAAATTCAAATATTTGTGTCTCTGATTTGGTCTCACTTAGTCATATGCCCCTGTGAACAAAAACTAGACTTTGTTTCCGGGAGGCTGACCCTTCAATCTGAGCCCTTGGTCTCACCTCCTTGACCCTTCTTGGGGGTGCTCTCGGTCATTTATTTTCCTCCTTTTTTTGAATAGGCAAACTCTCTTTCTCTCTACAGGACTTCTCATTTTTAAGTATTCCTGGCTTGCTCTGCCCAAAGTCCAGTTTAATCTTTCTTCATGTCCACTGAGTCTGTGGGTGTGGCTTTTTCTTACTCTGGCTTGTAGAATTTCCTGGAAGAGTTCACTAGCTGCTTCTGTTGCCTTTTGTCCCTCTACTCCTAGTTCAGTGTTCATTTGCAACCCCAGGCTGCTCAACACTGTTGACTGCCCCTGTGTGTGCGTGAATATCTGTTTTCCTTTGGCTTTCGTGCCATGACTCCCACTCTCCTCTGATGGGACTTCTTCCTCTGTGATATCTTTGCTAGCTCTGCATATTGTCAGCCAGGAGTCTGTTTACAGAACTCTTCTCAGCATAAACGCCACTCTCCTGGAATAAATTCATCCACTCTTTAGTGCGCTCACTTCTATCTGACTAACACAACTTGAAAAAAAAAATCTTTAAAAAGTAATTATGAACTTACAAGAAATTGCAAAAATAGAGTACATTCCACGTATCCATCACCCAGCTTCTCCATTGGCCACACCTTACATATTTTTAGTGCATTATCAAAACCAGGAAATTGAATGACACAACATGATCAATTAGACTATAGATCTTACTGGGACTTCACTACCTTTTTCGTGCACTCATTTTTTTTTGCATGTCTTTGTGTATGATTTTATCATATTTTATCACATATATGGATTCATATGACTGCCATTGTAATCAAGATACAGAACTATTCCTTCATCACAAAGAATTCCTTTCTGCTGCCTCTTTATACTCATACTCTCCCTCCTCTTCCCTAACCTTTGGCAATTACATGTCTGCCCCCCATTGATATAATTTTGGCATTTCACAAATTCTGTATGAATGGAATTGTGCAGTATGCAACTTTTCTCGATTGGCTTTTTCACTCAGCAGAATGTCCTTAAGATCCACCCAAGTTGCTGCATGTGTCAGTAGCTTTATTTTTGTCTTTTTTATTGCTGAGTAGTAGTCCACTCTGTGAATGTACCACAGAGTGCTTCATCATTTACCCGTCGAAGGACATTTGGTAGATTTTAGCTCTTACGCTTAAAGCTGCTGTGATCATTCATGTGTAGGTTTTGTGTGAGTGTAAGTTTTCATTTCTCTAGGATGAACGCTCAGCAGGGCCATTGCTAGGTTCCATCAGCAATGTGTACGTGATTCAGTTTCTGTACGTCTTCACTAGCATTTGATGGTTTCACTATTTTACTAGCAGTTGATGGTTTCACTGTTCTAATTCCCATGTTATAGACATGCTGTGGTAGCCTGTATTTTTCGCTGGTTTCTCCCTGTGCCTAGCAATATTGAAGACCTTTACGTGTGTTTATTTGCCATCCATATATCTTCTTTGGTGAACCGTTCAACCTATCCATGTTCTAATTGGATGCTTGTTTTCTGTTGGATTTGGGTAGTTCTTTATATATTCTGGACATGAGTCCTCTGATGGATATGCGGTTTGCAAATATTTTCTCCCAGTTGGTGACTTAGCTTTTCAACTTCTTGACATAGACTTTTAAGAGTAAATTTTTTCTTTTGATTTTGATGAAATGCAATTTATCAATATTTCTTTTTATGGATAGTGCTTTTGGTGTCATATCCAAGAGCTCTTTACCTAAGCCCATTGCGAAGATTTCCTCCTATGTTCTTTTCTAAAAGTTTTAGAGTTTTACTTTCTGCATTTATATCCAGGGCCAGTTTTGAGTTAATTTTTGTATGAGGTGTAAGGTTTTAGTCAAGGATAGTTTTGGGGTGGGGGCAGCTATTGATGTCCAATAGTGTTAGCACCATTTGTTGACAAGACAATCCTTTATCCACTGGATTGCTTTTTTATTCTTGTCAAGCATTGATTGGACACATTTGTGTGGGTCTCTTCTGTGTTCTCTGTTTTGCTCCATTGATCTGCCTGTGTCTATTTCTCTGCCAATACCGCATGGTCTTGATTACTGTAGCTATATAGTAAGTCTTTAAACTGAGTAGTGTGATTCTTTCCACTTTATTCTTTTTTTCAATAGTGTTTAGCTGTTTTAGTTCCTTTGCCTTTCTGTATAAATTTTAATACGTACCTGAATAACACATCTTTATTTATTTTTATTTATTTTTTTAATAATATATTTTTTAATATTACGTTAGTCACCATACAGTACATCCCTGGTTTTTGATGTAAAGTTCCATGTGAATAACACATCTTTAATCTTAACCCCTTCTCTTGAGTGGTATTGGCAGAATTAGCAAGTAAAAATACAGAGTACCCAGTTATGTCTGATTTTCAGGAAAACAGCAAGGTATTTTTTAGTTTATGTGTGCCCCACGTATTGCAGGGGGCATACTTATACTAAGCAGTTATTTGTTGTTTATCTGAAATTCAATTTTAGCAGTGCATCTTGTATTTTATCTAGCAATCCTACCCTTATGCCTCAGAAGAAAGAAACTTTCTAACCTCTTATGCCTCCTTTTTACATGCATGTCATGCAGATAACATCCTTTTTCAATTTTTATTTCCAACCTTTTTTTAAAAAAAGATTTATTTATTTATTTCAGAGAGAGAGAGAGAGAGAGAGTGCAAGCAGGGGGAGGAGCAAAGAGAGAGGGAGAGAGAATCTCAAGCAGACTCCACCCTGATCACAGAGCCTGACGTGGGGCAGGATCTCATGACCCTGAGATCATGACCTGAGCCTAAACCAAGAGTTGGATGTTTCAACAACTGTGCAACCCAAGAGCCCCTTTATTTCCATCCTTATTCTTCCATCTTTTTCTGAATTTCCCATCACATTTATGGCCTTACTACCCACCCCAGAGCCTAAGTTTAAAGATGAGACTTGTCTTCAACTGATCTTTCATACCACATCTCATTAGTTAACAAGTGTTTTGTGCTATTGAAGCATCTGTAGGGCATCTCCTATCCCTTCTATATCTATTTCTATGCATTTCTTCCTTCTCATCATTTCTCTTGGGAATGCGATCCCATCTTTCAGACTCCTCCTTCTCCAGCCTTCCTCTGTATTCTTCTCGTTATCGTAGAATTTCTTACATCAGAGCCTCCAGTCTCCATTTTTTGGTGTCTCTACTTCTCTTTCCTCATTTTCACTTTCTAACCTCTTACGCCTCCTTCCAGAGTTACTGTGTTCGGTAGTGCCATGAGGGCAGGTATGTCTGGACTGGTGTTTCAGGATTAACGTCAGGGTCTAGATTATCAAGAGAGGGAGGCTCATTCGTGACATGTAGGTGGGACTGGGAATTTGCTGAGACTGAGGCTGTGCACTGTAGGAGTCATAGAGGAACAGAGAAGTATGAATAGGTATGAAGTGGGGGAGTGTCTAGACCAGAAGCCCCACTATAGCACAGGTTGAGATGTGGATATGCAAGAATGGTGTCATAGCATGAACCAGTGAGCCTCATAATTCACAGGACCCATCTTCAACACCAGCACTATGTGGCAATAACAAAGGCAAAGGGCAAGTGGGAAATGGAGCTCACATAGTACCATGTATTATATTGTATTTGTTCTCTTCCTTGTGCACATTTCTTTCCACAGCATGTTGCATTTGCCTTAGCAAAAACACTGTTTTGTTAACCAATTCACGTTTCTCCTGTTTCTTTAAGGAAGCACTTCCATCCTGACCACATAGCTAGAGTGTCAGTATATTCACTAATCAACTTCTATAAATACATTGCCATAGATAAGGACTGTGACATCAAGGGTCATATTTCATATGCTAATCCTGCTGAACACTCCTGGCTGCTTTGATTGTACTCATCATTAGCCACAACTGAGCATTCTTTCCACAACCATAGGTGGCTTTGCATTACAGTTTGACCTTCCCAGTGTGATCGTCACTCACGATCTTCTCTTGCTGTTTTGCCAGTCCGTAGGGTTTGAAGGAAGTATAAACGAAGATCTGTTTGGGGCTGGTAGATATTACTTCGGATCAGGGTGCCACGAGGAAGACTGTTTCTCTTCAAACAAAAAACTCATGATCTTCTCCTGCTGTTTTGCCAATCTACATGATTTGAAGGCTTTGTTTTTACATCTGTTTGGGGCTGGTGGGTACTACTTCTGATCAGAGGGCCACTAGGAAGACTATCTCTTTTAAAACGGCAAACTGCCTTTGGTGTATTCTTTCCCAGTTTTCTCCTTTGAAACTTCTTCATCTGTCATATCTGAGATTAAGGCCAGTATCTGAACACATCAAAACCCCACTGCAAATAGGGGGAAAGCCTCACAGCATATTTCGAATTTTTTCCCCTAGTTGTCTTGCTTTCTTTCCATTTGATTGTACCAGGCTACATATCGAGAACCCTAGCTACCTTTTGTTTGTATCCCAGGGTTCAGGCACAGCTGACTGTGTTTGGAAACTGTTAAGACCGTCTCGGGAGGTTCAGCTAGTTCAGCTTCATAGCCTCCTAGAAAAGACAACGCACTATGTCTGATGCTGAAATTTAGAACTATCTGGGCAAAGCTGATGAGTTATCGGGTGGCCTGACAAAAGTTTGTTTGAAGGGGGAGCTGAAGGGGCTCCCAGGTGAGGACAGATCCTGAGGGAAGAAGTCTAGCTTCATGAACTTGACCCGCTGCCTCATCCTTTCTTTCCTGGAGGCAGTACAGGCTGTGATTACAGCATTGTTCTGTTACATTAATCTATCTCCTGGCCAACTCTGTAGAAGTGTGTTTAGGTTCTGGGGAGAGAAACACGTTAAAGTAAAAAATAAAGACTATAAAAGTAAAGTAAAAAAGAAGAAGAGTGTTTTAAGGACCTATGAAACCAATGGAAGACCAAGTTGTTCTCAGGGTGCCCACTAATAGGGTGAAATGTCAAAACGAAGAGATACTCTTTCTTCTTTCATCTCAGACATTCCCAAAGCTCTTGCGTTCTAAGGGCTCAGACCAGACACTAGACCAGAGGAATATGTGACCAGAGGAACTGTGCTAGAAGCAGCAGTTGCTGAGACAGGGTCAGGAGGGCTGTGAAGCCCACTGGAATAACAGAATAAATCCAGGGACCTAGACAATAACAATAAAGATGGGAATCTGTCTTCTTTGCCCAGTGGGCTAACGCAGCATGGCTGCGTGGGGATGGGGAATTGTTCTTGAACACGTGTGAAATCCCTCTGCGGCTGTCCCAGGAATACTTGAAGGAAGGGGTCCTAAGCCACAATAACACTGGCGTCCTGTTAGGTTAATGCTTACATTTAATTACATCTAGTCAGTCTGGTCATTAGGGATATTTACAGACATTATGACTTACATTTTGAAAAATAGTGTGATAACCACATAAAAGCAATAATTTTGGTCAGAATCACATTATTTTCAAGCCTGGGGGCAGTATGTGGTAAATGTTTCATACAATATAATACAAAGCATAAGGTTGAATCTAATCAAATTTGGTCACTTAAGCAATTATTCCTGTATACATTCTTGCGTTGATTTTCAAATGCTTTCATTCTATTTACATAAAAGAGTATCAACAGATACAAGTTCACAGACTGCAGGTTTGAACATATTTTATTCATTGCACACACAATAGCAAGAAAGCAGTGCTTGGGTCAAGTGTCTGCCTTCATAGATGGGAAAGACTTCACTCAATGTACGGGTCTGATGTACATACGTCAAGAGCACATTTGATTTTCATCCATTTCTGTCTCCAACAACGTCCTCCATCCTGATAAGCAAGTAAGTCCTGTGAACGACTTTGAAAAGTCAACCCATTCACATGAAAGAGGAGGGAAATAGGTTTCCATTCTTTGCCAAGTATTTCCTTATCTAGCTTTTATCTTCACATTCATTCTTGAAGTTGGCTTGGAAGGACAAGAGTAGAAAGAGAGAGCATTCCTTTGGAGTGAAAATTTATAGGTTTGATACGCTGGTTGCCCAGTTTTCAGTGAGAAATTCCAGAGGGAATACAATCTCTTAACCTAAGGGAGAAAGGCTGTTTGCAGTCATATTCATCTCTCACACACATGTATTAGCTTAACTTTCCTGTATTAATTATCTAAAGGCAAAAATGTCCTGAAAGAATGTGTTTGCTTCNTGCTGAATATTAAAACATTTTATACCACAATAATTTAAACAATGTAATGCTGGCCTAAGACTAGACAAAGGGTTCTATGGAACAGAATAGAAAACCCAGCAGTAGAGCCAAGTAATACAAGAATTAAATAGAATTTTAAATTAACAGGGAAAAACGTCAATATTGTTAGCATAACAAGGTAGCTGTTATCCTAGAGAAAAATATCTTAAAGAAAAATAAAACTAGACTCTTTAAGCTAAGATAAATTCTAATGGCTCAAAGGTTAAAAACAAACAGAGAACTACAAGAGTAATAGGAGACATGAGATGTTTTTTAAATGTAATTCTAAATATGATTTAAAAAAATCCTGAGGCCATAAAATAAAAGATTGATATAAGTTCAAAAAAAATTCTGAAGGAATACCCTACATCAAAAACAAACAGGGATGCCTGGGTGGCTCAGTCAGTTAAGCATCTGCCTTCGGCTCAGGCCATGGTCTCAGGCTTCTGGGATCCAGTCGGATGAGTCCCGCGTCGGGCTCCTTGCTTAGCAGGGAGACTGCTTCTCCCTCCGCCTGCCGCTCCCCCTGCTTGTGCTTTCTCTCTCTTTCAATCTCTCTTTCCCTCTGACAAATAAATAAGTAAAATCTTAAAAAAAAATTGTCAAAGGGAAAAGGGGAAAATACTTGCAATTCATATTACAAAGGGACAGTTTTGTTAATATTTTTAAGTTTGTCAACATCTAACAGAAAAATCCAATAACCTAACCAAAAAATAGGCCAAGATTATAATCAGGTATGAAAGTATAAATGTATCTAACCCATGTAAATATATAAAACTGCCCTCATAATAAGAAAAATGAAAATTAAAAGTGTAATTTTTTAATTTGAGTGTAATTGACATACAATGTTACATTAGTTTGGGGCACACAACATAGTGATTCAACAACTTTGTATGTTATGCTCCCCACAAACCTAGCTACCATCTCTCACCAAACAATGCGCTTACAATACCAGTGGCTATATTCCCTATGCTATGTCTTTTATTTCCATGACTTACTCATTTCATAACTGGAAGCCAGTACATCCCACTTCTCTTCGTCCATTTTGCCCAATCTCTCCACCCTCCTCCCCTCTGGCAACCATCAGTTTGTTCTCTGTATTTGTAGGTCTGATTCTGCTTTTGGTTTATTTGTTTATTCATGTTTTTAGATTCCACATATGAGTGAAACTGTATGGTATTTATCTTTCTCAGTCTGACTTATTTTACTTAGCATAATATTCTCTAAGTCCATCCACGTTGTTGCAAATGCACAATCTCATTCTTTTTTCTGGCTGAGTAGTATTCTAGTGTGTGTGTGTGTGTGTGTGTGTGTGTGTGTGTGTGTGTGTGTCTAGCCCATCTTCTCTATCCATTCATCTGTCAGTAGACACTTGGGCTGCTTTTATATCTTGTATTGTAAATATTGTTGCAATAAACATAGGGGAGCATATATCTTTTTGAATTAGTGTTTTTCTTTTCTTTGGATAAATATCCAGTCATGGAATTATGAGATCGTATGGTAATTCTATTTTTAGTTTTTTGAGGAAACTCCATACTGTTTTCCATAGTGGCTGCACCAATTTACATTCCCTTTTCTCCACATCCTCAAATTATATATGTAATCAGTAATTTGATAGTATCTATTAAAATATAAAATGCGTATATCCTTTTAACAAGCAATGCCACTTCTGTATGGAAATAAAAGTGGTTAGGGGCACCTAAGTAGCTCAGTCAGTCTTGATTTCAGCTCAGGCCGTTATCTCAGGGTCCTGGCATTGAGCCCTGTATCGAGCCCCATGTTGGGCTCTATGCTCAGCGGGGAGTCTGTTTCAGGATTCTCTTCCTGTCCCTCTGCCCCTCCCCCAGTTCTCTCTCTAAAATAAATAAATAAATCTTTAAAAAGAGGAACAATGGTTATAATCACAAAAGCAAGAGATGACCTATGTACAGTGCCAATATTGTGGCAATATTGATAATAACACAAGGTTGAAAACAACTTAAAAGCATTTAACAGGAAACTGGTTAAAATGGTTATTTTCATATGGTTGTTTTCATTTATTTCATACTCCATTTCATATTTTGTATTATTTTCATTCATAATTCCAATTACGTAGCAATTAAAAAAATGGGTCAGGTGTAATAGATCTGCAAGATATTTTATTGGAAGGCAAAATATGATTCAGAACAGTGTGCGTGGTCTGCTGTCACTCGTATGTATCTATACATCTATGTGTATTTGCTGCCTAGATACAGGGGAATAACTCTGGAAGCACCCCCCAAAAATCACAGAACATATTGGGAAAAGAACCTAAGAAATTTGTTTCTAGGAAGATAAAAAGGGTGGCTCTGGGACAGGAGTGGGAGAGAGAATTCACTTTTACTGAGTACCCTCTTGTACTTCTTGAAGTTTTTATTTCAGGCATTCACTAACTATTCTAAACATGATTATAACTTCAAATTTAAACACACTCATGATCACTCATGATCTTTGCCATTTAAGCATCCAGCCTACCCAGTAACTCCCTCCAACAGCGATAGCATTTTTCTCGGCACTAGTGAGCATTGGCCAGTGTCCCTTCCTTCAATTATAATTCCCTGAAGGAGCATCTGCTCAAGAGGTGAGTATAAGTATTTTCATGTTACTAGTTTTTTTTTTCTCAAATGGGACATAATGTTAAGGGGTATACTCTCAAATTTTATAAGAATGAATTTAAAGTTAAGGTTATAAGTTTTGGTGTATTACAAGCAATTAGAGGACAGTTTTTCAGTGCTGACCCTATTGCTCTTCAGGGCAGAACAGTTCTTTGTTGTGGAGGCTGTCCTGGGATTGTAGGATGTTTATCACAATTCCTACCCACTACCCTCTAGATTCTACCCTCTAGACAGTGGTAGAAACTTGCCACTCCCAGTTGTGACAGCTGATAGAACTCTTCTCCCCAAATTGTGACAACCAAAAGTGTCTCCAGATGTTGGCACATGTTCTTGGGGAGCAAAATCCCTGCGCTGCACCTCTCCTTTTTTCCCCATGTGAGAACTTCTGAATTAGAGTCAACAATCATTTATTGGGTCCTGACATATGTAAGGCTCTAAGACTGTGTATGTGAAGTCTTGCTTTTTGTTGTTGTTAAAGATTTATTTTATTTATTTGAGAGAGAGAGAGAGTGTAGGTGGAGGGGCAGAGGGACAGAATCTTCAAGCAGACTCCCTGCTGAATACAGAGCCCCACATGGGGCTTGATCTCATGACCCATGAGATCAGGACCTGAGCTGAAACCAAGAGTCGTACGCTTAACTGACTGAGCCACCCAGGCACCCCAATCCACAATACATCTTTAATGCCTGAAGAAACAGTGTAGTGGCTTCTCTCCATGTGTGATTTTATCCTTTAATAGAAATAGCCACTCTTCTAAATATTTGGTCCTTGAATGAATAACTATTTGATCTTTTAAATGCAAAATAATAGAATTTTGAAAATAATTATTTTACTTGACAGCATATATCAAATTAGTGTGCCAAGCTTTGAGAAAAATAAACCCACTTGTCATCTCTTTGGACAATTGAAAATATGGCTCTTGTAATGTGAAGCATAAAACATTTTTCTAAACATCATGAAAATAATTTATTTTCAAGTCTTCATTCAAGAATCGTACATGCTTTCTTATTTTACTTTGGAAACATGTACGTTCTGAGACTCTGAGAGGGTTGTTCCTTGGGTCCTATATTAAGTCTCAGAATGTATATATTTCAGACCCCCAGGTTTAGTTATTGATTTGGAATGGTACATTTGTTTGTTAAATTTGGAGGAAATGTAATCAGTACTTCCTTGTTTATGGTTTATCGTTATACCTGTGTAAAAGGATATAGTTTAATAGTGTCTTATATTTCCTAAGCAATATGTGGTTTTCTACATCACTTCATGTATATCATTTGAGTTGAGTTTAGGAGGAACATGAACATGGGAGTTGCTCAGTAAGTGTTACCAGGCTACCTTATTTAAACCATCAAGGAAGACACTCCAAATTTCTCCACTCTAATGAAAATAAACCCTCAGTTACAATGTTATTTATCTTTATATTTCTGCCAGTAGTTTTTATTTTCAATTCATGATATGTTCATCCCAAATTTCAGCACACACTTTTGACAATTCTCTCTTAACTTCATTGCAAATGCTGACAGTCCATTGTCAACCTCCCGCCCCCGACATAACCTGAAGAGAGAATACACTGTCCTACGTATTGAGTGTAACTTGATTAATGGCAAGCTAATAAGAGGAAGCAAGAAATCATTCATTTATCTGAACCATAGGATTTGTATCCTTCAAAATAATTTAATTCTGATTTCATCTGGTTTAATGTAAGTCCAAGAATATAGGATCATACCATCTGCGTTAGTTTTGATAGTCTTTGTTGTGTTTGCATTTTAGCCGCTTAAAAAACACACACACACGCACACACAACTGAAAGGATAGTTTATAAACAACATGAAATAGATCCAAGCCTGGATTTTCAGGAAGAGCATATTGTCACCAATTGTTATGAGCCAAATGAAATGGGAGTGTCTTATTTCCCTTTGATTCATACAGAACCAGGCTTGTATAGTCAGAGTTCTGTCCTTTACCTGCTCTGCTGTAATTCCAGGCAATGAATGAAGATCCTCAAATATGCGTTAAGTCCAGTTAACAACAAGAAACAGCAGAATTGACAGAGATAGTGCGGGATGTTCTTGGATTTTGGATAATGGGTGTACTAGGGATATTATTTTCCACAGATTACTTTTGTTTTTATTACAGGACTTCTTGGAAGATGTTATTTTTTGTTATAAATGATGAATGAATTTTTTAAATTAATTTTTTAGTAATTCTGGACAGGTTAGAATGATTAATCTGAGAAACTAAATAAAAATAAGGTGTTGATTCCAATTTGGAGGTCAGAATCTTTTTTTCTTTTTTAATGTAATAAACAAATAATAAAATCCAACTCGGGATGTAAAAGCCATTCATTATGTCATCTAGAGATTTCTAAAGATTGAATTTGAATTGATAGTAATCTAGAGGAAATATTTTGTCCCCAAATGAAACTTGCCCCTTAAAGCTACAGCGTACAGGCTTTTCAAAGTGAATGCCAACCAGTTCCAGTCTTTAGAGATACCTGTTATGTGAGAATTGATATTTGAAATAGAACACTGGTTTTAAATTTCAAAATAAAAATATAATGCACCACCGAAAGTGCTGATTTGTTTCCTATTGTAAACCAGAAGTCTTATTAATAAAGAAGCCTTCTTTGATAACATGCTCCATTAAACTGCATTTTCAAATGTGTGGTTAATTCTCAAGACCGTTAGGTAAACGGTATCATGTTTGTTTTCTTTTTTTTTTGTTTTGTTTTTTTTTTAATACTTGAACCATCGCAAATTGCCTTCTGAAGCAATCGGGAGTGCAGCATCTGTGTAAGCAAATAGACTTGCCTATATGTTCTTAGCGATACCCAGAGGCAGCCTCATCCATTAGAGTTAGTTTTATTGAAGGGAGGCGTATTGGCTAAGACATCAGCCTGTTTCTAACTCTTTTGAAAAGACATTACAGAATCTTTATCATCCACCTTGACCAGCTCTTGAGAGCAGACCCTTGGCTTTCCAAATACCATCTGCAAAACTGGACTGGTTAAATTTCCATGAGATTAGATGTCCTTTTTCATCAGAGTAACCAGCCTTTTTTCAGCTTTGTTAATGAAGGAGAGTCTCCTTGCATGGAATATGCTCATTACATACAAATTAGAGTTAAAACAGTGGCATCCCAACCCCAGGAATGTTAAGTGCTAATGAACAGAAAAAGGGTCGCCCATGAAAAATAACTCCGGCGAGCTCCGTCCCCGCACCCCAGTTTGCGGCGCTTGGGAAAAGGTTCTAATATTAATGCCTCTTGTCAGAAAACCCTTACAACCTCTATTAAATCATCTTCCCTATCGAAGGTGCTGTAGTTATAAATAGGCTCACAATGAATTCGGAATTCTCTACATGTAAATCATGCCACATACCATTATCTGATATCCTTGAATTAGGTATGCGTGGCCTTGGGGGCAGTAAAGGATAGGTCGATGCAGCCAGCTGTCTCGTTTAGTAGTAACTGCTGCACGTTAAACACTAACAGCCAGACAATAAATAACATTTTCAAATCTGCATCTAGACTTTGAGTGGGAGAGAAATGAATAATGATTTCCTTGTGTTAGATTGGACTTAAGCAAAAGGTCAAACCTTTCAGCAAAAGGAACAACAGCTGTACAATCCAGTTAATCATAGACAAAAGTGTGTGTGTGTAAACCTGTAAGCAGGATAATTAACAGGTCGACTTGCTTTCAGTGTATTCCATTGTGCCATTTTATTCTTGCAAACTCCATTTTCTTTCATGTCGATCCCTCATTCTGACTCTCTTTAAAGGAAGGTGAGAGGTTAACAGATTAAATCCAATTTAGAACAAGGAGCTGGGAGTAATTGATATCATATTTGAGCATTGTATTTAAATAAATCAAGTGCATCTTTTCAATGCAGACGAGGTCTTTGTGTATGGATTACATTGAGTTAGCATTATATATTTTACGAGTATAGTAAAATATCTGAGTCTATTTGCATATCTTCTATGAGAACATAAATATTTCTGATATTGACTGAGTTTTATAGAAAAGTGAGATGCAAGAAGAAGCAATGTTCCTAAATTAAAAAAAACCAACAACAACACACACACACAACCAGGGATAAATTAGTTCTGTGAAAAACCTGCTGTGAGATTTTAATTTTCTTTCCCCATATAGCTCTGGAAAGATCACCTACATCAAAAGATTGAAGTCATATTAATGTTTCTTTTATGAGAGGGAAGACCTAACTGGCTGTAGTTTATTTGGAAATAATTCTTTATTATTTTATTTGCGTGATCATGTTGTGTGTCTGTCTCTGTGTCTATCTGTGTGTGTGTCTGTGTGTCCGTGTGTCCAAGTCGTGATTTAATTAACTTTGGTACAGGATCTCAGCTGCTAAAATGTATTCTGTATACCTGCAGATAAATAACTCCAGACTCTTAATTGTTTACTTCCCCGGACCTCTTCTATCTCTCTGTTTCTGTGTGAACAATACAATAAAACCTCTGCCTGCACCCCCCTTTTGGGAGGGAGTTTTTCAGTAGTGATACAAATATTGTTGTTTTTGCTAGCAAGTAATTCACCAGTGGCTCATTTCCATCAGCTTTTATTTCACAGCAATTGTAAAATAAACCACTCGTAGCGCATGCTGTTCATGTCGGGTCCCTGGGGTGTAACTGATGTTCGTGGTATGGGTCATGCGCTAGCTAAAGTGTGCATTCAAATAGGAGAAATTAATAGTACTACCACTGATTCGCGCTAAATGGTATTCAATGGGCAATGTCATCCTGTGAACAGTATCTCAGCGTATTTTGTGGGTTTCTTTTAGAGTCTGATTTTAATGCAAAAAAATAAGCAAAAAAAAAAAAAATCAGAGCATGCTTCTATAATGAATTCTTCAGAGGCAGAGCTAGTCATATGCTGAAGTTTCATTTATACATTACATTCTTTTCATTTCATTTTTGACCTTCATTTTATATTTGATGACACCATAAAACTCGTGGCACAATTACTAGATTCTGTCCTTCTGCAGAAGTTGATATAAATAATGCTATTCTTTGTGTGCTTGGCTATTTGTGTATTCCCGTTATGCATCTTTTTTTTTTTTAAAAGATTTTATTTATTTATTTGACAGAGATAGAGACAGACTGCGAGAGAGGGAACACAAGCAGGGGGAGTGGGAGAGGAAGAAGCAGGCTCTTAGTGGAGGAGCCCGATGTGGGACTTGATCCCGGAACGCCAGGATCACGCCCTGAGCCAAAGGCAGCCGCCTAACAACTGCGCCACCCAGGTGCCCCTATGTTCTAATTTTAATTGAATATTATTTTATTGTATTCTATTTGGTCATAATGAACAAGTCCATGAAAAGGCAATTCTTTTAAAGACATTCTTAATGCTTTCAAGATATTGTCACTCTTATGCTGATAACATTCCCTCAAGATTGATAGCTGGCACACCATTCATCTTCTAGATAAAGATGTGATCATACTGAAGAGGTTATTTGAGCACACAAAAGCATGTTTTAACTGCTTGTCAGTATCAAGTTCTGGCCTAGCTGCTTTCCTACGCACACAGAACCGATGTTCAAGCATCACGCCGCCCAAGATTGCAATCCCTGCCTGCACCTGTGTAATCTAGACGCGCAACCCCGTCTCTTCCTAACTGATACTCACGTATCTCTTCAGAGATGTATACAATTTCTCCGCTAAGACCCTCGCATGCAGAAGATACTATTAAATCCAGGCAATTCTTGTTTTTGTTTTGTTTGTTTAGTAGTTATGTTGTATACAGTCACTGTGAATACTGAATTAGCAAAAACTGGATTATTGCTTCTTGGAGAAATAATAAGGTTAGGTTCCTGCAAGCCTTTGGTCATAACATTTGTACCACCAGACAATACATAACCTTGTTTTATGTGTGTTTCTGTTTAAGGAAACACACATTTTATTATTGAATATGTAGTGAGATTATACATATTGTATTTATAAAACACATAAAATGTATTATTGAATATATATATTTTGATTCATTAACATTGCACTCATGACCAACAACACTCTAATTCATGCCTGAACCAAGCTTATCCAGCACAGTATTTTCTTCTGTAAGGTACATCGCAGCCTTTGTGTGCTCAGGGGCACTAGACGGTACTTCAGGGCTCTGCTTGGGAGCCATTTTAAACAGTGGACTCAGCAAAAGGCACAAAAATGAGAAAATGTGGCATTAAATAGTTGGTGAAAATGACACTTGTTTACAGTGAGAGCTGACATAAAAATGCCATTGCCTTGTTTGACCTCAGCTGGGAATGTGGGCTTCCTGCTATTCAAGATTTTCATTACTGCAGGAATGTTTGCCAATGACTGCGAAAATACCTCTATTGCTCACTTTGGGGTTACAAATAGATTTTAGCAAGTAGGTGACTGGCAAATATGAAATCTCTGAATAGCGAAGATCCACTGTATTCAGTGATGCAAAAAATAGCATAATCAAAGCAAGGGAGGAGGCACCTGGGTGGCTCAGTTGGTGAAGCGTCTGCCTTTGGCTCAGGTCATGATCCTGGTGTCCTGGGATTGAGCCCCATACTGGGCTCCCTGCTCAGCGGGGAGTGTGCTTCTCCCTCTCCTTCTGCTGCTCCCCATGCTTATGCTCTCTCACTCTCTCTGTCAAATAAATAAATAAAATCTTTAAAAAGAAAAACCCCGAAGCCCTGGGAACTATTTAGATTGATGCATTCCTATTTTTTCCATATATGTATTAATTTTAAATGTACATCATTATTTGATATATGTATATATTGCAAGATGATCACCACAAGTTTAATTAATAGCTATCCCCTCACGTAGTTAACATTTTTTCCTTATGATGAAAACTTGTAAGATCTACTCTTAGTAACTTTCAAATACACAGCACGGTATTGTTAAGTAGAGTCAGCATGCTGTACATTACACCCCCAGGACTTACTTATCTTACAACTGGAAGTTCGTACCTTTTGACCACTTCACCTATATCCATTCCTATTGAAAAATCTGTTAACTATTTCCTTCCTTTCATCTTTCTTCCCCTTTCTAAATTTTCTGCTCCATTCTTTCTTCCTACACTTTGTCTTTCTTTCCTACCAACTCCATATATTCTTTAAAAAAAAAATCTCTTATGGAACAAATTGAAATTCTTCATTAATTCTTTCTAAGTCTTTCTGGCTATCACCTCTCCTGGCTTCCTGGCCTCTAGATGGGATCCTGATACACACAGTGATAGTTAACTCGTGCTGCTCTTCTCTGCTGAGACATTCTTGCTGTAGAACGCTATTGGTGGTTTTGCCAGTGTCTTCCAGTGCCTTGCATTGGCCTATACTGGTGCTTCCTTGAAATATGAGGCTCTAGCTCTCCATCCAGGCAGCTAGAATATTCCACCCACGCTGTCCTTGGTATTTCAGAAATGCTGAGAAAAGTAAGTTAATCGAACTTCACCTTTGAATTTCAAATCAGACTCTTGATGCTAGCGGCCAGAAACAAGAACTTTGAAAGAGAGAAGGTTTTTCTTTTTGATACGTAAGAGACTAATTTTGGGGAGGCTTCCCTATTTTGAGGTCCATAGCAGGCTTATCAATATCAGTTCTTAAACTGAATACAATCCAAATTGTGTTATATTTGTTTCCTAGCTTCCTGTACGCTAAGGAAAAGGAACACATTATATACAGAAATATGGATGAAACTCATAATCATACTGTTGAATGGAAGAATACAGACACAGTAGCATACATACTGATGATTTCCTTTATGTAAAATTTTAAAAAGGGAAAACTACGATGTTAGAAGTCAGGATAGTAAATATTGGGCTGGAGGGTGGTGATTGCGAGGGGGCAAGGAGCTTCTAAGGGTGCTGTTTGTATTCTGTTTTTCGTGTGGTTGAACGTGGAATAGATGTGTTGACTATGGGAAAATACATTAAATCACATAACATTTATAAGGCGAACCCTTGTCTGAATATATATTCAATAAAATAGTTCTAAATTCACCATAAATGGTATGAACCTATTTATAGAAAATGTACTTTATGGTGCATGATTAGATTAAAGAAATAAATTTAGATTTATGAGTGCTGATTTGTAAGGATATACAAATTACACTGTTAGGTGAAGGAAGCAAGTTGCAAGGTACATGTATGTTAATGGAGTGGGATTAGAGGTTTGGAGCCTATGCAGGAGGGAGATGATTAGCTTTACCTTTTTACATCTTTTATTATATTATTTGATTTATTACAATAAGCATGTACCAATTGGATAATTTCAAAAACATCAAGAGAATGGAAATGTTTTATAAAGAAAAAAAGTGAGTTGAGGTCTGACTTAAATAAAATGCACGTAAGAATCTAGAGGTCCACCAGAGTGAAATATTCCTACCTGCTACAGAATTGTTGAAAATCCCAAGGGCTTTGGGGAGGAAATGAGAGTCAGAGAGGAAGCTAGGAAGTCGGATTCTACGGGAATGAAGAAGCATGACCACAGATAAAGATATTATCGGTGATATCACAATGTACCCAAAAGTCACCAGTTCTTACCAGCCAGCTTTCTATAAAACTGAAACCACAGTGACATGACTAACTCTTATTCTTTTTGCGTCCTGTTGATGCAAACTTCATGTCCCTTGAAGATACCCTAAACTATTTCTGGGGACTCACAGTTGCCTCGTAGGGACTCACAAACCCATTGGCTAGCCAGTGACCACACAGTTCTCACCAATACTCTGAGGACGAAAACGCCCTCAGCCTCGCCCCTGCCTTCCCCTGACATACTAACTCTGCCAAGCCTGCAGCACCCTCCTTGTCTGCATGTCCTCTTCATTGTCCCCACGTCAGGTCTTGTGCCTCAGGAATAGAACAGAGGAAGTGGAAAAGAATTGTGTTCAGAGTCTCCATAGATGGCAATACCTGTACCTAAATACCCCTGAGGATCCCCAACCAGCGCTTCTGTAATCAGGAGAATGAACTCTGCCTGCAGGTCTGGGCTTAGACAGGATGCAGCTCTGTGGAGATGCGAACGAGGGGCTGGCCATGGGAACCCATGAGCTGCTGGATGAAGTTGCTCGCTCCTCATCTTTGCCACTTAGCCTGTGACCGATCAGAGCTATTTGTAGATTTTTTTTTTTTTTGACCTTATATCTCTCTAGGAATCATCCTTGCAGACCACAGTGAGAGGCTGTTTTCATTTCCCCATCTCTAATATCCCTACCTCACGACGTCTATAGCTTCCTGGTCTTCTCTCACTGGTCCTTTAGACATTGTGTTATCAGCCTAATGTCTACGCAGTGTTGCTCCCTATTTTTTCCTCATTCCCAGGCTCTCACGCTTTTTATTTGTTGTTTACTAATTAATTTGTTTCTGAGGTAAAGCTGTTCAAGTGTTCCATTAGTTCTCATTCTGGGCCCTTTTGAGGGGACTAGCTTCATCAGAGCCCAGAGCCAAATGAAAGGTTGGTTTTTGCCCCCACCTCGGTCACAACATCCACTTATTATCAGTTCATTGGGAGTTAGGAATGGAAGATGTCCCGAATGCCCCCTGTTGCCTGTGCACCCTACGGAAACCTTAGAAGTGGACTGACCTGGTGTTCTGTGGTTGCCAGTTAGCCCAGACATGCCCCCTCTGAACTGTGAGCTCTCTGAAGGCAGGGTTTGGGTCTCATCGATTCTGAATCTTCAGTACCCAGGAGCTAAGTGTGAAACAGAGGGCACACGGGATAGAGGATTAACTCATCAAGCACCGCGACGTCTTAAACATCATCCTGCCCTGTGAGGAAGTAAAGATGAATAAAATAAATCTGTAGGGCTGATGGGCGCAAACCTTAGTGTTAAACCAACCAGTGTCTCTGTGTGCCTCTGTGTAGTTTCTAGTTTGGCATATAGACCTTGAGTTGTTCGCTGTGTTCACTCTACGACTTGATTCATTTCCTTCTGCATGTGTTCCAGAGAAAGACAAATGGAATTGGGATCCATGTGCTGTTCACAATGGTCCTGCTTCCACATCTGGTGTTGTTCAAGCCCATTCTCTCCATCATTGTTTTTACCAAAATTGTCTGTAAGAGCGTCTCTTTAAAATCTTGCCATCCCAACTATTTAGGTGAAAACAAAGGGCAGAAAATAGAGCTTGAATTTCCCAGAATGTGCCATCAATGGATTACAAAGCTTTGTTACCTCTAAGAAGAATTCATCTTTTACCTCTTAACATGCGAAAATAATAATCACTAAGTACACATATATAAGAAAGTGATACCACTTGGAGGGATGGTAAATTTTCATAATCCTTTTATTTTCTAAGATAGGAAGAGACATCTATTCCCAACCATGTCAGGTCCTAAAATGAAAGGGAATAAAACACAATAAATTGCAAGCCAAAGAATCAATTATTAAGGCAGATTAACGCTGCATCCCACAACGTTGTCAAAAAACCCAGATGTGTCATGTTTGAGTTGCATTTTCATTACGTGCACATACTTGGCTTTGAGCAAAATTATATGAGTTGGATTAATTTTTTATATGGCCCTCCAGCAGCTCAGTGCAGAACCATATGGGAGACATTTGGTTCTCATCAACTCCCTTTTACCCTACCTTCCACTCCATTGCTTTAAACTGAACTTTCATTCTCTTTAACTATCTGCACGTTTTATTCTGTTCAGAGAGAGGAGCTACTAAAATATTATGACCTCTAAGTGATGGGCGGTGAGACAGGGTCTCTCTCCAAAGCCAGCCCACAGCTGTGCCTTGATCGCCCGTGTCGGTGGCCGGGTGGACGCTGTGTACTGGTCTGTTCTCTTTCATCTCACTGGGAGGACACTTACAGCATGGTTTGCTTCTATCTTGTGGTCTGTAAGGAAGTGGAAGGATTCAGTTTTCAGCCCTGTTATTATGATGGGTTTTTGCTTCAGCTTGAAATTCACTTTTCAAAGAGGGGAGATATTTTATAAGGGGAATGGTTGTGAAGAGATTTTATGCGACTCAGCTTCAGTGATAACTCTTTAGAGTAATATCAAGGCTTCCCTGTAAAGATTTCAGACACATCAGCATGTGTATTTGCTAACCACTCTGCAGGGGAGGGAAGTGGCAAATATCAATGACTTTCTAGAAGGAAGGAGCCTGAGACTGGGAAGGTGGTAGAATGCCAGCCAGCACCGGAATCTAGGTTTTCTTACTATTCAAAATCTTTCTCTCTTCATTGTCCAGCCCATCCAGTTTCCTTCCGTTGTGGGCAGAGTCATCTTAGAGTCTGGAAAAAAGAGAATATCAATTTAAACAGAAAATATTAAAGGGCCAGGCTGTTATTTTTCTCTTATCTAGGTACTCGGGATAAGTGATCATTATTAAATATAAATAATGTTAAGTTGTTTGAATTTAAGAATTATCTGAGAGAAAGAGTACAAAAGTTCTCCCTCTCTGTGCATTGTGAATACGTGCATTGGAATAGAAACGTGAGGCCAAAGCATCACTTATAATCATGAGGTCAATTATCATTTGACACAAGAATTTGAAATAACCTGCACCTGGACACATAGAGTCAGAGTCCTGTGTCAAGTGAATGGAATTTTAATTCCAATCAACATTTAGTTGTTTGAAAAATGATATTATGAGCAAATGCAAACTTAAAAGACAGCTGCCATTTAAAGTGACTTACGTAACGTAGGTAAATTCCATCAAAAGACAGCTTCCCTCTTAATGAACTAAAAGTACTCTATGAGGTTAACTGTCAGTATTTTTATTTCACATCCCTGCTCAGCATACTAAGTGGAAGGTACTTTCATACAATACAGTTAATCCCTTGATGGAATTGGAGGGCATGCTAGAAAGTTCTTTTCAGCTTTTTTGATAAGTCCATATCTGGCTCAGGTTTAACATTTATTCATGATGGCACCTCATCCCTTGCCTTCCTGCTTAAATGCCAGAGGTTAAAATTTCTTATGGAAATTCTACTTAACAGAAAGCTTTATTTTGCATAATTACAATCTGGCTCAACCTCAAATCATCCAACATTTATTATAACATTTAAAGGTCTCAGAAATACCTCTGAGATGTTTTTTCCTCTTTTTTCTTTTTTAACAAATGGAACAATTTTCATAAGTCGTATACCCAAGTTCTCTCTCTCTCTCTCTCTCTCTCTCTCTCGGTCACAGCAGCACCGGGCAACTCTCCTCTGATGAGCTAGGTTCTCATTCATCATTTGTCTTCAGCCCCGACCTGACCTGAGCCTCTTTCAAACTTACTGCCATCAGTGTATCACTTCACTCAGAATTCTTGGGCCGAAGCCTGCATATATTTCACGATCTGCAAAGTAGTAATTTATTTTTAGTAATTCTACTTCTTGTCTCGATCCATTAAACAGCATGATGTCTGGTCACGCAATTCGGTTAAATGAAAGTTTGAACATTTATATAGTTAGAGTTTATAGCAAAGCTAATGTAACTGACATGTTTTGAGTTATGGTTCTGACAATTATGTATTTTTTGTAATATAATTGCTAACTGGGCAGAGTCATCTTAGAGTCTGGAAAAAAGAGAATATCAATTTAAACAGAAAATATTAAAGGGCCAGGCTGTTATTTTTCTCTTATCTAGGTACTCGGGATAAGTGATCATTATTAAATATAAATAATGTTAAGTTGTTTGAATTTAAGAATTATCTGGAAGTTTGCTGCATCACTAAGCTATGTCTGACACAAATAATTAAGGGTGGTTAGGGAATGTGACTTCCTTTATTAAAACATTTTTTTTTTCTATTCCAACTTCTCTAAGAAAAAAAAATGCTGTTCTCACCAGTTTTTTTTTTAAAACATAATCATTGCTATCCCATCAGTAACACAATTGGTGCCTAAGAACATCAAATGGTAAATCCAAGCATATTAATTACATCATTAAAGTAGCATTTGGTACACTGCTGAGATACATTACAATAACAATAACCTTTCTGTTAATAGGATTCGCAGCCAGCGTGTAATGCAGAAGTTGCATACAATGAGGCTCTCCCATTCCACCACCTCATGGCATAAATCAGTATAGTCAGAGCAACAAAGAGTGAGTATTTCCATAAAAATGACATTCAACTATTTGTGTGTGTGTGTGTGTGTGTGTGTGTGTGTGTGTGTGTGTCTGTGTCTGTGTGGGATGCCACAATTTAAAACCCAGATAACTGCTCCAGAGAAAGCAGAGTTGCTTGGTTACATCTGCTGAAAACAATCTGCTGTGTATGAGAGCTCATGTCAGCTCAGTAATTACCACAACTGAGATAAAGCCTGTGCTAAATGTCACCTGCCACTGACAAGCACAGGAAGCCAAGCACCGCTAAATGAGTCAGTTACTCTGAGAGTGTTTAGCTCTCCTTGTGGGCTAAATGCATTTGTCTGGCATAGAAAAAGAAAAAAAAATATATATATAGAAAAAAGTTAGAAATACATTTATCGTGAAACCTCACCAAAAACCATCACCGCCCGCTCATTAGGTTAGAAGTATATTAGGTAGGCAGGCTTACAGATGCAATCAGGTTGCAGGAGAAAGATTAAGGCATTAATGAGAATTTCTGTGAGTCAGGCGCAGCTTTCCACTGTCTACCACAAATTGGTCATTAGTCAGTGCAGTGCAATTTCCCACAGTCTGGAAGGATCCCCCAGAAGACAGGTGAAGTTCATGTCGACAAGCACCAACCAATAACACACTGGAACAGTTTGCCGTTATCTGGATGGATGCAAGGATTATTTTTAAAAATCTTAAACACCAGGAGTTAACTGGTGTTTTAATAAATATTCCCGACCAAAGCAGAATTAATAATGTTGGTATAAAGATAATATCTCTCTCTCCTACTTATTTTCTTTTATTGTCCCTTTAAAAATTCATTCTTTCCTGTTAAAATATTATTTTAACTGCCTTGTAATGCGATGTGATTACCAAAAGACCCTCCATACCTCATCACCTAACACTTTGCAGACTTACGTGGGAATTCTCATACCTGGGCAGAGGAGCTGGAGTGCAGAAAGAGCCCAGACCCAGAGGGAGATCCTATAGCTAAAGCAGCTTCTTCAGGGGGTCGATGATGCCAGGATGATGATAAGAGGTCTTCATGACCATCTCTCATTACCTTGCTGAATTTTCCAAGCTTCAGGGTCTGCCCCTTAGCCTTCAACCTCAGAAACCTTATTTTGAGAATACCACAGGTGGATTCAACTTTTGGGGTGCTCTTTCATGAACTAGGCTAACAACTACTTGCTAAAATGAGTATTTGCAATACTACAGTAGTACCGCGGAGTCTGAGACTATCTGAAAATTGACTACGTGAACAGGCACGTCATTATTAGAGGATGTTTTCTGATGAGTAGAGAACCAGAATCAGGGAAGTTGCATGAATTGAATGTTTAATTGCATCCTTCTCAGCGTTGGGATGATCTTGCCAATGGGATGGGAATATTAGGAATCTGCTGGTTGTAGCTACCAGGGTCTGTTTTCACATGAAGGATGTGCTTGCCCACGGGATCGGAGACTTGCATGCAGCCTATTAATAATCTTTTATTGAACTCTTACTATGTACCAGCCCCCTCTCCTAGATGATTTCCATGCTCTGTCTTATTTATTCATCACAAAGGCCTGTGACAAGAAGTACAATGATGATCCTATTTTTACAACTAAACTCACTCTAAATCACACAATTCAAGCATTTATTTTTGTGTTTTACTGACGATGTATTAATTGACCCACACAGGAACTACTCATTTTAGACAAATTGAAAAATTATTATCACAGTGTAATAAATGGAAGTAAATCATGGTTTAAACTATAATGATCATTTCCTGTAGTTCAGAGCCAGGGTGTTCAAACTATAGCCTAAGGCCAAATATCACCTGCCTCCCGCTTTTTCACACGACCTGCGAGCTAAGAGTGGCTTTTACATTTTTAAATGGTGGCAATAAAGTAAAAATATTACTTCGTGACCCATGAAAATCATTGGAAATTCAGATGTCGGTGTCCATTAATAAAGTTTTATTGAAACACAGCCACACACATTTAGGTGTTGTATATGTATGCTGTCTTTGAGCTACAATGGCAGAATTTAGTAGGATTTAGTAGATGTGACAGAAACCATATGATCCACGAAACCTAAGTCAACTATCTGGCTCTTTACAGAAAATATTTTCCAACCCCAGATTCAGAGAGATAATGTATTCCAAACCTCTTATCACAGTTTGTCTTTTGGGCTTGATGACAGTGAGCTTAAACTTCAGGTCACATTGCACGTGAGGATAGTTTGTTTATCAAGAAAGCTTAATGTAAAGAAGGGCGTTGAAATGGTAGCAAGTGTTTGATAGTTACAGCAGACGGTTATGAATATTTGGATCAAACGTGGACACAGGAATGATAAATCAGTGAGTTCTTACTGGAAACTACCTTCAGAATTTTCCTGAATGTTCCCACGGCGAATCTTTCTCTGTGAAAACCCAGTGGGTAGACTCCTTCTCTCAGCTTTGGTTGCATTCAGCTCTGCAATGTATTTCATTACATCCTATGTTATCATTTGGATATGGTTTCTAAAATTTGGTCCAAAATTTATCAAAAATTTATTTCTCCAATGAATAAAAAAAATAATCAAATGGGAAAAGTCAGTTTCTGGGGGGACAAAGCCATTTGCAGCCTTGTTTGGTCTTGGTAAACAAAAAATATCCTGACATCTTATCATGGATATTAAATATTATGCATTTTTTGTCCTGAAAGATAGTTGATAGATTGTTGAGATCTGCTGCTTAACAGCTTAACATGATAGAAATGGTTTTTAATTGACAGTATCAATTATATGAAGAAATATCACATCCCATATTTCAAAAATTCATGTGAGAATCTTTCCCTCCACTATTAGGGAAAGTTTTACTCAGCTTTGTTGGAAGAATTAGTCTTATATACATGGCTTATTTCTTTACGTGTGTAAAAGCAGATGTCCTTGGTGACTGTAGTGTAAGTATTAATAGATTTTGCTATTTTCTTCAGCAATTAAATCAACCGGAAAACTTTTAAAATTTAATATTATTTTTAATTCTATAAGTAATAAATGAATATATTATCATTTTAAGAGTATTAAAACATCAGAAATAAATTGAAAGTACCTCAACTATCATATATAATTCCATTGTCCTCTCTAGAAGCAACTATTCTATCAATTCAGTAAAGTTTCTCAACATCTTATATGAATTAATACATAGAAATATAGCTTTTGTGTTATATATGGTTTCAGTATCAATATTGTAATACTATATGTATTCTTCTGCAGTTTGCTTTTTTCACTCAATAGCTTATCTGCTACTATTTAATGTTACCGGGCATGTCCTGTAATATATGTAGTAATTTTGTTGAAAAAAGCATTGAGATTGCTTTAATTTTTTTTTTTTTGCTATTGCAAACATTGCTGTAATAAATATCTTTGTTTATATTCCTTTGTGCATATAAATCAGTGTTCCAACTAGAGCTGCTATCAAAAAGCAGGTTTTCTAGAGGTTTACACATTTTACATTTAATAGACACTCTCAAATTGGCCTTCATACTGCTGCAGATTTATATTATTGTGAGGGTGATGTGAGCGTCCCTGTTACCCACATCCTTAACATTTTAATTTTTGCAAAGTAGTAGGTGAGAAATCCTGTTGCTATCTTATTTCATTTGTAAGGAGACTAAGGGTCTTTTATATGCTCTATTAGTCATTTGAATTTTTTCTCTTTTCTCAATTGCCTGCTCATAAATTTTCCCCATTTGTCTGTTGGGTTCATTGTTCTTTATGTCAGCACTTTATATATTTTCAATATTTTGGGTGGAAAATCTTGTTTTCCCAGGCTAGCACTTCCCTTAACATGAATGGCAGTGTCTTATGTCAAAAGGAAGTTTTAATTTGGTTATCAATTATATCAGTCTTTTTACATTTGTTTTTGCTATGCTTGTTTAAGAACTTTCTAAGACATGTAAAAATATATTTATTTTTTCTATATGATTTTACAATGTTTTATTTAAGTAGAATTTATTTTATAAGTGGTGTGAGATAGGGATCTTTTCCCAAATTGTTAGCAGATTGCCCCCAAAATCTTTCAAGTAGTTATTCTTTCCCATTGATTTGAAGTAATACTCTTCTTCAACCTTATATTTCCATATGTACATAAGAACTTCAGGACTCATATTCTGTGCCATTTGTTTGCTTGCTATTAATTTGATGTTTTTGGCTAATATGATACGACTTTAATTTCTATACCTTTATAATTATTTTTAGTATTTGGTAGTGTGACTCCTTTGCCACTATTTTATTTTTCAAAATTGTCCTGGTAATTCTTCCACATTTCTTTGTATAATCACAGAATTAGCTTACTAAAGTCAATGGAAAAAACTGAAAAAATTTATTGTGATTTATTTGGATTTAGTGATAAAATCTCATAAGAGTTTAGGGATTTTTATTCTGGTGATTTTCACTTCTAAGGGTATGATATATCTCACCATTTATTCAGATCTTATTTTATGTCATTCAATAAAATGTCATGATTTTCCTCACAAAAGATCTGTATATTTTATGTTACATTTACTTAAATATATTTTAGTTTTTTATTGTATACAGAAAAGGTATTATCTGATTTATTTTGTTTCTACTTATTGTTAGGGTAAGTACAAATTTGCCTTCTGGTAAGACAATGTCCATATACCTTGTATTTAAGGGATAATCATTTTCAGCCTCAGAAGGAGGCAGGGGTGGGCTTGTCAAATTGGATGCTCCCACCCAGGACTTTATCTCTTAAGAGAACAATTCAAATATTTAAGGAAGGTTGAGGAGTTCCTAAAGGAAGCACGAAGTTCAAGCAGCTGTGGCGGTGTGTGTCAAGTGGTGAATCTACCAGAGACATGTCTGTGATTATTCTGTATAACACCTTGGCTGTGTTCCACCATCTAGCCTTCCTGAGACACTGCACTGCCCTCCAGGTAAGCCTGTGTTTTCCAGGCATCTCACTGATCCCACACCTACCTGTTCCCCTTAAAACAAATTCTTTTTCTATTTAAATTCTTCAGAGTTTGTTGTCTTTCTTGCACTCAAGAACACAGAATGGATAGATTTTGGCCCCAAAGATTAGGTTTCAGGTGAAATTCCCTCAGGAAAATGAGGCTGTAGGGAATCTGGGATGGGTCATCCATTCTGGGTTTGGTACAGGTCATGAAAATCCCATTAACATCCAGTGGTGATACTCCGGAAGCTCACTCCCAGCAGTGGCCAAGAAGTTAATTAAATTATCATCAGCAGTCACTTTGAGCAAAGTGCTTACTGAGGTCGCGGTTTGGAGGGATCATGGTATTTTGCCATATTGCACTATAAACGGCAGTAGCTACTTCCAGTAATGCTGCACAGCTTAAGTAAGACTAACCAAATTCACATCCACAAGTTCTTGTCGCAGGGATATACTGAAAATAAGAGATTTACCATGACTCTGTGTACAGGAACTTTTCATCTGTTAGTTACAGAGCTAAGGTGACTAAATTCAAGCTACCAATTTGCTGCAGCATATTGCTGAACTACATTGTTATTTGAATCACAGCTTTGCCAGGTCACTTTTGTGAATGTTAGAGTAGTCATTAGGTAAGAGTAGGCCTCAGCAATTTACATGGGGACCAATTAGAATAATTGAAGGACTCTCATCCCCCACGGAGCCTTTGTTGATAACTTCAGCACATCTCTCCCCTTGTTTGATGAAAGGTATCCTCTCTTGCTTGAAGATATTACACCTCCCTCATCTATGGGAGTTTCCTTGCGAAAGGAAGACAGTTCTGTTCTCCTTATGCCTCCCTCCCTCTGAACAACCAGACATATAGGTACAATCAAATCTTAACAGGACCTACGGGTCCAACTGTAAAATCCAATCTGGGAAGAAGTGAGAAACTAACAATTGTACAACTCTGGTAATGTATAGGAACAAAATCTAAGAAATCTATGAGGAAATGAATTCTGGAAGTTACACATCCAAAACAAAAGAGACATTTCAGCTCAGGCTGAATTTAGCAACATACATACACGTAACAGAGTTGTGACTCAAGGAGCCATTTGCTCTGCCGGCTAATGAAACACTGGGGCCCCGCACTAAGGGAAATTGTCAGAAATTAATTTTTGTAAAATAAAATATTAAAAAGCATAGATCATTTTATTTAGCTATGGTTAAACTTCTAATTGAAAATGTCGACCACACATTTCAAGGATACTTAATGAAAAACATTTAGTGAAGTAATTGACACAAGTGCTTTTGAGAATGGAAAAGTCATTACTTTTGGTAAGGGAGAAATTGAGAGATTGTTTACCAACCATTCATTATAAAGCTTAAGTTAAATTCACACTTATTCTGTTTCTAGTGGTCATGAAGTTGAATTTCTATACTTGTTTACTAAAAAGAGTAAAATGATGTTTCCATAATAGTTGGAAACTGGTGTAGTAGTTACTTTCCAAGGACTGCTAATTTACTAATTTATAAATAGCTTGTATTTATTATGGAAAACTACATTTGTTAAAATATGCATTATATAGAATTATGGTTTTTTTCTCACTTCTCTACTAGAGTAGATTAAATTTGCTGGTTAACTTTGTGAAAGCTAACCCACTAAATATGACCTCCCTGACCTGTGATAATTAGTTGAACTAATATATACTGATAACAGTCTTTTATTTTTGAAAATAAAACTGATACATGACTAATTGTTTAGCTTTATAACACTATATAAAATTTTGTTCTTCTACTTTGATATGTTGTGGAAGAAAGAATTGCTGGTGTGGATTTATCATTGCTCATTGCTGAGTGGGCCTGGCAACATTTCCTGCATGAGAGCCTTGGTAAGTATGTAGATAATGACAGCACCAACATCTTTACAAAGAGCTTTGTTGGCTCTTTTCTCAACTATAGGAATGCTGGTGGGAACACTGCAATTTAAATAGGCTGTATGATTTTGATGGAAAGGAAATACCCAGGGGACGGCAAAGGCTAAGAAGCAATTTAGTTAATAGCTAAGTTAATAGCTCAACTATTAAAAGCAAAGAGAGCTAGTTACCGTAATAGACAGCAAAACCAATCTGGTAAACTAAATAATCTAAACCACATGAATCTTTAGTAGTACTTAATTGATCATGGGAAAGCTAAATGAATACAGACTAGCAAACAATAACGTAGCCACCAGAGTGTACTATTTGGGATTGATTCTGTCTCCAGGAGATCCAGTTGGATCCCAAACTCATCTTGTGGGTAGTTCTCTAGTTTCTGAGTGCGGAGCTAGAATCACTACATGCAGATGATTTTTGTGACTTCTCCCACATTCTCTCAGTGTACGCTGTATTTCTTAAAATGTTATTTTTTCCCCTTCTTTTCTCTACTTAGGAGAAAAGGTGAGATCTGGTATTACTGGTCATTGGGTGAGATCTAACAGATAATTGAAAGCGTTGGCCTTTTCTAGAGATTGTAAAATGTTTTTTAAAAAGAGAGATTGGGAGAGAGAAGGCAGTGCATTTGGACACAAATGCAGGGAGCCAATAGAACTTGCAGAAGTTCACTTCTGATTGCTTCTTTTCTCTCATGGAAATAAGAAGCAAGTTCATCAACCGAGAGAGGGAGGAGGGAGGAGCATTTCAAAATTTGAGTACAGGGGAGACTGCATGGAATCATCTAGGTGAGCAGGAGAGTGAATGGTCTGGGGAAATAGAGTGAAATTGCCAGATAGCATTTCGGGCCCATTTAAAGCGATGACAGATTCCAGTATATACAGTCAGCATGGTTCCAGTGGTGAGTGTGAAGGTGTCTGAGCCTGTGTATGTATACGTGTGTCCGTTCTCAACTTCTTACCTCACTCACCTACTTAGGTACAGGTGTCAAGTAGGCAGAAAATGGAACTTAACTAAGGCTAAGTTTAATTTAACTAAGATTAAACTAAGGTTTTGTTTCACCAAGGGAATAAGAAAAAGGGTGGGTAGGGGCACCTGGGTGGCACAGCGGTTAAGCGTCTGCCTTTGGCTCAGGGTGTGATCCCGGCATTATGGGATCGAGCCCCACATCAGGCTCCTCCGCTATGAGCCTGCTTCTTCCTCTCCCACTCCCCCTGCTTGTGTTCCCTCTCTCACTGGCTGTCTCTGTCAAATAAATAAATAAAATCTTTAAAAAAAAAAAAAAAGAAAGAAAAAGAAAAAGGGTGGGTTAAACCAGAATGGGCATATGCAGTGGAGGGATTTTAATGACCTACTAGGGCAAGCTGCATACGTTGAGAGATGAGGGCATCCAAGAGTGAGAGAAAAGGAAAAATTCTTAGAAGCAAAGAATTGTGAGCAGGGATAGGGAGAAAGAATCGTTGTGGTTGGTGTAGTAATGTGTGTGACTTGAAAGGATAGGAAATGCTAGAGATTGGGAAGACTGAAATTAAGATTTGGGAGGAGGGGATTTAGTGTTTGGTAATGACAAGATTTAGGGTAGGGTCTTGGGAATGAATAATCATGGTAGGCTATAGGGCAATATCATCAAAGAAGAAGAAATAAGAAATGAAGTTTGGAGATGAAAAAAATCATCTATTTGCCTGTCACCAACACCAGTAATTAAGACCATGACCAAGGTGACTGTGTAACTTATTGACCAAATGGGAACATTTTTAAGAGTAAAATGTGGGTCTATTAAAAATTACTAAAGGACAACAAGTAAAATTGGGACCAGAATGGCTTAAGAGGTAGTAATGGAGAGAGTACCAGTGAGCAGTAGATAAAGTCTTCAGAGAATTGGAAGGGTGACTTTGGGGTGATCAGAAGAATGAAGGGCAGTGGATGGTCTGATGGGATGGGTTTTAAGCTGGTGTTGCTTGTTATTGATGTGAACAATATTTAAAAGTCTGATGAGTACAATGGTGGAAAGAATTTGGTGTTGAGGTGAGGAAGGAGTTTGGTAGGACCGTCCCAAAGCCTGAGGCTCCCATTTAACTTTTGATCACAAAGGCGTGGAGTCCGAGAAGAGGCAGTGCACACTCTCTACTCTCTCGTCCTGCCAAGAGTAGCCTGCACCTGCTAACAATGATCATCTTGTCCTAGACTAGATGCTTCAAAGAGTCACTGGGAAATACAGACCAAACATGAGGAGAAAGAGGCAGGAGGAGGAACGATCTAATGTGTAGACCACATAAAAACGAAATGAGAATAATCTCTCCTGGGTCAAGGACTTGCCCTGATGTTTTAACCTGCTATGGTTTAAGGTTTAAGGTTTTGTTTTGTTTTGTTTTTTTAATACTTCTGCATAATTCAGATGGATTTCAAAAAAGGTTAAAAGGTATTCATTTAATTGCCTCTGTGAATGCTCGGGCAGGAATTAGAAAAATCCTGCAAAATTGAATGGAAAATGTGGTTTGTTAAGAGTTCGTCTTCAGGACTCAAAGGAAGACTTGAAAAGAAAATGAAAGGGCAAAAATAATAGACAAAAGACATATCTCACCAAGTTGGTTTTATATAACTTGTAATAATCAGCTTTCAGGACCAGAAGATAGCACATGGCTGGCTTCCTTTGTGTGTCTGTCATTAACCATGGGGAAGTACTAGGGCAGGTAGAATTCCAGTTGCATTGTGGGAAGTGCCTTGTTGTCTTGAACAACGGCCTGGCTGATGTTATTGTCTGACTCAGAAGGAGACCTCATTCTTATGAGAGGAAAAAAAAAAAAAGGACTTAGTGCTGATAATATACCAGGAATCCCGAAGCAAACTCTTTTCAATATGTAAATAAGGGCAAATCATTCACTCTTTGTCACTGTTTCTCTCTGTCTTTCATCCCACCTCCTGAGGTTTCAGAAGTACATTTAGCTATTGAAATTACTTGGGCTACAAATAAGTGTACTTGAAAAAAAAAAAAAAAAACTCTACATCTGTGAAAAGCAGCTCCAACTAGAATATAAACGCATGTATTTAAATTTAAAATCCATTCCAGGTTTTGAAAAGCTTCAAGTTTGCTAACTTTTTGCTCTGTGACAGCGTCTTTCTGTTCCAGTCAAATGAAGGAATTGTTCTCTTTGGTCCTTTTGTTTTGAGAAGTAAAGCAGGTAAAGAAATGAGGTGTGAGAGGTGATGTGTAAGACTTTTTTTCTGGGAGCGTATTTCACTACTTAGTAAGTGATGTGATAAACACACATCAAAGGTCATTGTGAAACCCTCCTCTCCCCTCCTTTCCCGGGGTAACCCCTAATTACCCTTCAAACCTCAGGTAGTAGTTGTCATTTCTTCTAGAAGTCCTCTCGCTGTCCTGGGAATAGATGCTTTGCGTGTCATAGCCCTTCATGTTTTCCTCTTTCACAGCACTCATCATCACATTATACTAAAATTACAGTCCTAATTCATTTTTATATACGCAGTGCTATCCATTATATGTGCCTATAAGGAATGCTCAATAAATGTTGGTTTAATTAAAATGTAGAGAAAAATGCTTCCGCTATTTCTCCTATTGTCTTATACGTCCACTTTGTCTCATATAGCACTCATGTATCGCAATGGCATTTTTGGATCTGAAAATCCTAGTGAATCTTCCAGAAGTGTTCTGCTTATAATCAGAAGGTAGGTTAAATGTTAAGAAAACAATAAAAGTCTGTAATATGCTTGTGCTAACATGCAAATCTACCCTGGGCAAAATAGTGAGGAAGCAGAAAGTTTTAAAAAACCTTTCCATTTCAGCATCGAACCCCCTGGAACAGTGCTTCCTTCTCTTTAGGGTCGATTATGTCCATGTTGCTCCCTAGATTCTGATAAAGGCCAGGACACCCTGCTCTTCTTCTTCCATCAGAATTTGTCTTTACGGACAGAACATTTGGAAAGGATGTAAGAAAAAAAAAATTCTGTCTAAAATGTCATTCACTGCCAACCAGCATGGGATGTGGCATATTTGTCTTTTCACAAAGGCTTTGACAAAACCCAGCTCTGGATAAACCAGTCTTTTTTCTTCTGTGTTTACACTTGACAAGAAGGTAGAACCTAGAAATCATCTAAGTTAAGTAGATGGTTTTTCACTCATTACCCACAGCCTCAAATGGGTCTTCAAATTTCTTGTTTTTTTTTTTTTTTTTTTTTTTTTTATTTTTCCAGATTCTCTAGAGCACAGAGCTTGAGGCAAGGATTAGTATACTGTTCTTAATGCGGATGACGGTGAGGATTTAAAAGCTGGGAAGTGAGGCATGAACACATGTAAAACAACATAATGTAAGGAGTTATCATGTTGCCGGCCTGCTTCATGTAGGCTGTGAAGTGACACAGTCTTGTCCCTCAGCAGGCATGTTCTCTCAGCCAGCAGGGTATTTCCATTCTATAGATCTGTTCTCAGAGTAGTCCGTGGAAGGGAGAACAGAGGGAAAATGGCACATCCAGTTCCTTTTTATCTCCCATTCCCCGTGCACTTTTGGGGTGCGTTTGCTTGCCCTTCAGTGGATGTTCAGGGAGCACTAAGGTATGGCATTTGACTCAGGGCTAGAAGAAGAGGTGGCTTAGAATGGATAGCTCAGTGTGTGGGATGGGGAGCCACATCGGCCCCGTGCTCAGAATCTACCCTGGGAAGCCTGCCAAAGGCCACAGTGGTGGGCATGGCACAGTGCAGGAGGGAAGTAGTCCTTTCTTGAAAAAGTAATAATCAGAGGAATGTAAGGAGGGTATGGTGGCATTGTAATGTGTCAGCTTCGCTCGTTTCCCAGAATTCCTCTTCCTTTCGATTTCCTTTTAGATGGGCCACAAAGGCCATTTTCACGTGAGATATAAAAAGACAGAAGTAAAGCACCAGCCATTTTATATTTTATACTCAGAAGGTTGGGGCAGGAGATTTTATAGCTCACATATGTTGTTGCTTATCTCCTGGCTCCACTCCCTGCCTCCAAGTATTCCCCCGTCCTATGGATTTTCCTTCACTTTCACTTCTGGGCCAAGTGTGTGTTTAGTTCCTTGATGAAAGGCACTGGCTTCTCCTTAAGGACACTTGCTCCATCAAGGTTGGGGTTTAGATTGTCCTCATGGGTCTCAGTGGCTTCCCACTCTCTCCATTTTGCATCCGTCTTCCTTCTCTGCCTGCCCTCCAGTTCCAACATCAGACATGAAGACGAGTTTTACAGTGTTTTACCAGTGTCCATAATTCCATAATGTCAAATACTATCTCGTAGTTATTTCCTTACGAACCCCTGACTAACGCAGAGGGGAACGAGGTTTTTGGGCGTACAGTCTCCCACTTGTATCTCCATCAGCTTCTTGAATCCTCTCTTAAATCCAGGTCTCTTCTATTTTGTGTGTAAGACTGGCGATGCCCTTCCTCCTCTCTTGAAGAGTCCAATTAGCCTCAAAGGCGGTGTTTAGTCTTCATGTCCTGGATGATTAAGCCAAGAGAGTCAGTGAAAAAAGCTCTAGTCCCCAGAGTTGGCAAAAAAGGAATGCCCGGGCCATGTTTTCAGATAACCTTCCTCATGATGCAACATACCTTCTTCAGTTGAGTTCATTCTTTACTTTCTAGGGACGGGGCTGTTTTTCCTAGTAAAGATGGGCCAGTATTATTTGGGCTTTCAAGATTATTGGGTTTGCCCCCCAAAATACCCCATTGCTGATCTCAGTGTCCCGCTGTTTCTTCCCGCTACCTTGACTCTAATGTAAGACATCTGAAAGCTGCATATTTTGTATCCACAGTAGCTCTGTCACCTGTTAACCAGATCCTGGGATTGAGTCTCAGTACGGTCTGCTGCAGGTACAAAGATAAGGGTCTCCTTTAAAGCTACCACTCAGGTAATTGGGCTTTTAAAACGTGCTCCGCTTTGAGGGGAGTGGGCAGGATAGCTCTACACCTACCATTTCGTCTTGCACAGTCTCTAGGGTTGTTATTGTAATGCACGTTTTTATATTAACATATTTCCCATACTGATTAAGTGCCACAACCAGTGATTTCCCAATGCCTTGCTTTTTATACGCCGTCATTCCTATTAATCATAGGTGAAAGCTTAAGTACCACCCCAATTCCCACCAATAGGGTCTCTGTTGGTTTTATACAAATGAACAATTCAACACCAAGTTCCCATTCTGAGCGTCCCTTTTTTGGAGCCACTTCCTGTACCAATTGTTTTAGTCCAGTTTTATTAAAAGCTGAGCCTAAGTAAAGGTAAAGGTGGAGATTTTTGTGTTTGTGCTAGTCAAGCTGAGGTAAAAAGGGTCAACAAAAAGAAAAGCCAATAAAGGAAATACCTCGAGAGCAGTAACATGTGATGTACCATCACACTGGGCTCCACTTCCTGATAAGTTTTGAAGAGACACATCAGGGCGCTCAGCAGGCATGTTTTCTTGATATGTGCTTTGACTAGAAGCTACACACTTAGTGGTAAATAGAAGGAAGAAAGAAATGAGACTCATCTGCCTGACCCCATCCCATCTCTTGTTTCCCGTTGGTCAGGTTTCATGTGACAAGAGACAATTATCTTGAACTTTGGCGTACCCACCTGGCTCCTTGGTGGGTGCTCTGGAAGCCGATCCTACCCTTGCAGTATATTATTTTACCCAAATATAGAAAATTTGGGGTAAGAGCATGGACTACATCGTATGTGAGGTGTACCAGCTATGGAGTTGACCTTGGGTTTCACCGTGAACGATAGCCAACTCAGAGGCTCTGCAGCCGTGACAGTGGGAGCGGAGTAGTGGTTTTGGAGGCAAATGGTAAGTTCTGAAAGAGGAAAGCTGTTGATGAAATTTGGGGAAGTACATTTGTGCTGATTACACTGGTATCGGTGATAAGCTTCTCCGACCAACTTGTTTTCCATCCTTTACAACCATTATTTCAGACACTGTCTGATCTACCAGCAAACCCTTTTACTCCTTCACACTCAACAGAAAACCTTGGTTTCTCTTTTATAGAGACCACAGGAGCACTGAGAGAGATAACTTCTCATGTTGTAGACATCAAAGATGCAAGCTCACCTCTAACTGTAGCCCTGCTATATTTGTTTCCTCTTAGTACCATAGAAGAGTTTTCTTTTCTTTTATTAAGATCAGTTCTTCAGTTTGTATGTTGTGTCCCATCCCCTCTTGTCATCCCAGGAACCTGAAACACAGTGGCTGACTTTTCCTTTTCCTGCCCTTACATTCAAACTCTCCCTCTTCGCTGGTCGCAGAGCAGGCGTGATCTGTAGATTTATGTGTGTATGGTGTCAAGGTGGTTGTGTATACAAACATCCCTGATTTTAATACAGTTTTATTTCATTTATAAAGGCGGTACTCGCTTCTTGTTACAAGTTAAATGTTATATGTAGAAATGTTCGTAATCTTTATCTTCCTCTCTATGATCGCTCTTCAATAGCAACTATTTTAACAATTTGATGTGTTCATACAAAGCTATACAAAATATATGGTGGAAGAGATAATCAGCACTCATTGACTAGCCTCTGTGTCTCCCTTGCTATCAGCAAGGTTCATGTGATAAATCTTGGTCAGTGAAGTCTGAGTGGAAGTGATGTGTCACCTTGGGACTGAGGCCCTGCCAGGGCAATCTTAAAGGCTCCAGAAACTGGGTGGCATGACATTGAGATGGAGGAGGTCTCCTGATCGGCATGGGTTTTGTGTGAGAAAGATACAAGCCTTTACTGTGGTAGTCTACAGAGCTCAAGGTTTTCTGTTGAAGTACCTTGTGATATATATGGGTACACACTAGACATATTATTCCGTGAATTTCTTCCATTTTCTTTTTACTTACTTAACAGTATTGCTAGCACTTACCCATCTTTTCTGAAAGTTGAATCATATCCTATGACTATATCCTGACTTATTTCACCATTTCCTTACCCCTGGGATTTCAGATTGCTTGTGATTTTTGCTCTAGTGTGGTTTTGCCTCCACAAACAATGTTGCCGTAAATACCTTTACACAGACAACTTTACATAACAGACACTTTTATTTTTTGGTAGTGTTATTTTCCCAAAATGAGATGCATGGGTCAAAGGATTTATGTGTGTTTATTTAAGTAGTTTATTTCTAGACTACTTTACAAAATTATTTTAAGCTTTTCACACATCCCTCAAAAATATATGAGTGCCTGTTTTTCTTTAATCTTAGCACTGAATGACATTGCTTTTCACAGTTTTTGCTAATGTAATATTTAACAATTAATAGTAAGAACTTCTTATAATATAGATAAAATAATTAGGATGCAAAATTATTTTTTGCCTCCTTTGTTCAAAGTATTTTTTAAAAATTTTACTCCAAATTTTTATTTGAATTCCAGTGAGTTACTTTGTTCAATATTTTAAAATACTATGATTTAATTTGTGTTCTTCACCAGCAGTTTTCAAGCTAGCATTTATCCAAGGCACTCGGAGGACTTGTTAAAATACAGATTTCTGGACCTCACAAGAATTTGTGTTTCTAACAAGTCCCAATGTACTGCTGATGGTTATTCCCAGGACTTTCTTGGAGAACTGGCCTAGACAATAAAAAGAATAATATGAATAAAGCAAATTAGTAATAATGAGATTAGGATGCTTATCTCTGAATTTATCTCACTGTGTAGGGCATTCATGAGTCCTTTTCTATTTCCCTAGGCACGATTTTCTGGTAGGTAATAATTTTACATGTTCTTTAAGGACATTTAGGAAACTCCTGTGAATTATTTGTAGGAAAAATAGCTTGAGAGTAATAGGGTTAGAATCTTATTACAAATAAACCATGGCTTTTAAAGAAGTATCTTGAACTATAAAATTAATAAAACATATTAATAGAATGTTTTAGTGGGCATGGAATGCAGAGACATTGGAGGGATTTAGAACATGTCTCTATTTTGTCTCTATGACTCTAACTGGGCAAACATTTTCAGTTAACTTTTAATCATATTGAATGGACTCTATCAATATTTTATTAGGTCTATTCATTGATTCATTTGCCCTTTAAAATTATTAGAATAATGTCATAAGTTTCCTCTTAGGAACTACCTGTTTCCTTGACACAAAACGTTTAATACATACATTAGCATGAGCAAAGTATTCTTGGTTTTTCCAAGATTCTCTTGAGAAAGTTGTCACCAAATTAAAATAAGGTGACATTATTATAGGAGTAAACTTGATTCTTCTCCAAAGTATATAATTTAAAGCAAGTCATTTTCAAGTTCTAAGTCTATAATATGTAATCATTACTAAACTAGTTTATAATATCATATAACAATATAGTTATATTATCATATAATTATGATTAACAATTATTTAACTGCAATTATTACTTTAACTGTTGGTGCCAAAAAACTTGTTATGCTCCTCATATCTTGACAATACACCAATATTTTTACCCCAAAGGTGGAATTTATTACTTTGGAGATGTTTTATGTTTGAACAGTGAATAGCACAACCTAGAGGCCTTCCCAAGGACTAGGTCTGTTATCACCACACAGAGAAGTTGTCAACCTTAAGTGGATGTAGGAGATTGGTCTGGCATTTGGCCCTCAAAAACTGTAAGGTCTGATCCAATTTAGAGCATAGGATTTTATACAGGCAGAAATGGTTAGGACTGGGAAGGACCATAGTGCAATCCCATCATTACAGAAGAAACAGGCCAGAGAGGCTAAAGGGACACGCCCAAGATCACAGTTGTCTAAGGACCCAGGCAATAGTATAATAAAAACTGATGAAATATATCAAGTACTTTCTTTGTGTCAGGCAGAGTCCTTTAGATGTATTATTTTATTTAATAGTTACATTTTGATAGTTTAGTAATATCTTCCACTCTGAAGATGTGGAGACTTGATGAAGAACAGGTGAGAATCTTTCCCAAATTCACACAGGTGGTTGGTACTGGTAGTGAGTCTCTGCACAAGGCTGAGCCCCCCATCCCATGTCCTCTCCTTATTCCCAGTGCAGTACCCTGTTGTCTCAAAACTCTCTCCCGTGGGGGGCTCAAAAACTACAATCCAATTTCAGAAATTGTACTTTGCGGTGTACAAATGCTAAATACTTAGCTGGAATTTGAAAAATCTGACTTATAAATCTTTATTGCTGTCCAGAAGATGTCTTCACAAACGTAGCCGAGTCTAAGTAAACAAGGAATTTAATGATCATAATCCCACAGGCCTTTGCACCCCCCCCCCCACAATACACATGGCCATCATTTCAAATATAGGGTAGGTGGTTGACGTTCTTTTTCTTGTATTACTTCCCCTCTTTCCTTTGTATAAGATTGAAGTTTATTTTTAGCCTATTAATACATCTGAAATATATCGTGTTTGTTCGATGGGAAAGAAATCAATAGCTTTTCCTACTTAGCCTTTATACGGTGATGAGATTGTAGTTTATACATTGCACATTTCACCTTCCCTCACTGTTTTTACAGGCAGATTATTTTTATGGCCTAATGGTTCTTTAATAGGCCATAAACACCTTATATATTTTAAAGTTCCCTGATAACAAGCAAAAGGAGCATGCCAATTCTAAAAGTCTCAAAACCAGGCCTTTGATAAAGTGTTAATAAAAAAATCTGTAAGTCATTAAAAAAAAAAAAGAAGAAGGGTTAAATTTTGTTGCTGTCATATTGAAATGTTATTTTTGGCTAACGTTACATCCAAATATAATGGGTTTCTTTAATAATTACTTTATGAAAACAAGACTTACTGGAAATTTTTGCTCAAACGGACCAGTGGGACTTTGCGCACATTTTGGGGAAAAAGTCTTGCATGGAGTTCTCTTTTCTTTGGTCTCGCTGACTACCGACTTTGTCTCAAGAAAGATCATCCTTGGGGCGCCTGGGTGGCGCGGTCGTTAGCGTCTGCCTCCAGCTCAGGGCGTGATCCCGGCGTTCCGGGATCGAGCCCCACATCAGGCTCCTCCACTAGGAGCCTGCTTCTTCCTCTCCCACCCCTCTGCTTGCGTTCCCTCTCTCGCTGGCTGTCTCTCTCTATCAAATAAATAAATAAAATCTTAAAAAAAAAAAAAGAAAGATCATCCTTATGGGACACACTTGTAAGACTGATTTTACCTGTAGTTACCATATTACCTCTGATTCTGTTTCTTTATTTTAAATGGTAAAATAGGAACCAGATGCCAAGAATGCGGAGGCGAATTTCTCATGCTCCATTGAGAAGGTCCATTAATTCCCTGTTGTGTGGCAGTAGGAACGCTAGGTGCTTTAGAAGTAATCTAACACATGGGAGACACCGTTTGCAGCATCTTATTATTTGCTAGTGAGTTTTGGCATCGTTCCATTAGGAATTTGCTGGTTGTATGATGTGTGTGTGTGTGTGTGTGTGCATACTGCATACTCACATGTATATGTGTGTACTCAACAAAGCTAAATCTGTAAACTTCTGGTGGGGTGGTGGTAAAGGAGAAGTTGGTGGTTTAAATATCCTCTGTGAAACAGATGCCATGGTTTTCTTTCTCTCGAGGTGAAAATCGCAGAAATGCCTTTTGTTGACTTGCCCCACATTTTTGGATGAAATGGTCCCATTCATCTTACTTTACTGGAACGTGTAAAGCAGTTGTAGAGGATGAGTAGCAATGACACCTGTTTCAAAGGCCCAAAGACCTGAATTTTTCCTGGAAAAATTAGAGCACAAGCTCAGCCTGCAGGCAGATTCCATGTGGTAGTGAGTTTCGCTTTCCTGGGCAGCCAGCAGCCTGCTCCATGGTTGTCTGCTGGGGCTTCTGCCAGCTGGAACACGGAAACACCGGTCTGTTTGTTCCTTTGGCCAACAGACCCAAAGCAACCCCTCATCCCCTTTGAAAACATCATTATATAAAGCAAAGTAATACTTGCTCAATTTTTCTTCTCTCTCTCTTTCTGTAAATGGCAGGAATGTTTCAAAATGATGTTGCTTCATTGAATGCTCTGGAAACATCCTTTCATGAATTAGAGCAAAACTGACATTTTCATTTTGTCTCTTTCGGTTGTTTAGCGTTCAGTCAGCTGCAAGGACCTTGCAGAACACACATAGAGAACATTCAGAAGTGCTGCTGGATTCCTCACGCCACCCTTGTATTTTGAGACTTGCCCATACAAGTCAGCTTGAATTTGATAATATCCTGTCAATTACACTAAACCTTGTTTTCAAAGCCAAATAGCACAAGTGCCCCGGGCACCTGCAAAAAATCCAGGCACACAGGCTCAAGTGGATAGTTAGGTGTGCAATTACTTGATTTATACACACGTGTGTTTCTGAAATTACAGCTGCAGGGTTTGTGGTCTCTGTGGGGGTGTGAACAGTTTTGCTGGCAAGCCCTGTATGCCTTACTTTGGAAATTTGGCTCCCAACACGAATTCCCCTTCCATCGCTGATGGAGAACAAAGTCTATTTGTCACTTTTCCATTTGCCTTCCACAGTGATTCAGAAAGAAAACAGTGTTATTTTGCTGCTCTAATGGGGAATTGCTGATTCATCTCACAAGTGCAATTATCTTTGCTATTCATTACACGAACATGAGCTAATGATGCTGCGCGTGTGGTAGACGTTGGTGTGGGGAGGGTGGGCTTTCCACCCCTGTTACTGACCCGAATACTTGTAAAGTTGCTTGAGGGGACCCGGTCTTTTCTACAAAACTCCCCCATTTCAGTTTAAGGTTTTGAAACGTAGGAATTCATACAGAAGAAGGTTCTGTTATTCTTTGAGTTTTGCAGCTATTTAAAAACAATCCTTGCCGTCAAGTTCTATGTCTACTTTTAACCTTTGGCTTTAGCTGTAGAAAAGCTTATTACTGCAAGCTGACTCCATCACTCCTGATAGCCAACACTCGGGAGACCTTATCCATGCACCGTCTAGTTGAGTAATTAAATGTAGGGTAGATTTACAGTTCAGTGGACTTGCTCATGGTAGGGTGGCAGCCATATCTTCTCTCCCTTTTGAATGTTCCCACTTCCCACTGCAGCTCTGTATCAGGATGACTGGAATCAAATGTGAAACCAAATATTAAAGAGCAAACATCGACTATAAAAGGGGTGGCACATTGGGAAAAGAGAGACAAGGACATTGAAGGATTTTGCCATCCAAGCAGAGGAAAATTATTCTGACTTGTGTAACTTTGCAGCTTTGTTAATATTAGGAGATGTAGCTATTATTAGATTGCCTTTTCATAAGGAAATTAAACAAGGACATTTCAGTAACACTTAGAAAACTCACACTTTCCGCAAAACCCCTATTTCCTCAAGAGGCTAATAGGAGCTCAACATGGATAGAATAAAAACCCACTCCTTTCATCTATTCTCAGAATAGTTACCTGGAATCATAAAGGCTGGAGATTGAAAAGGCCTATTCAGCTCTCGGCGGCAGCCTCCAGGGATCTGGACAGCATTTTCCCTCCTGGTAGAGTACATTCCCCACTGTTTTGAATGGTTTTATTTTAATGGCCTTGAAGCCTTCTCCACTTCTATGGAAACCTCATTCCAAACTCTAGCCAATCTCATCATGAAAATCACTTTCTTAACAGAAATGGAAAGATATCTCTATTTTTTTTTTTTTTTTTGGTAAGAACTTATATTAGACATATAAGAGTAGGTAGAGAGACAACATGTCTTGACCAATTTAGACATTTAAGAATTGGGGCAAACCTGTTTCAAAATGATAACAGTAAATACTTGAGGATGACTTTTGTTTTTTATTTTTTTATTTTATTTTTTTTTTTTTAAAGATTCTATTTATTTATTTGACAGAGAGAGACAGCCAGCGAGAGAGGGAACACAGCAGGGGGAGTGGGAGAGGAAGAAGCAGGCTCATAGCAGAGGAGCCTGATGTGGGACTCGATCCCGGTACGCCAGGATCACGCCCTGAGCCGAAGGCAGACGCTTTAATGACTGCGCTACCCAGGCGCCCCCAACTTTTGTTTTTTAGAAGATGCAAATTTCAATAGTGTATTTGGCATATGAGGAATCATCTTTTGAGTTAGTAAAACTGGAAAGAAGCTTAGGTATATCAAAGAAGAGAGTAAATAAAATCTTTTTTTTTTTTTTTTTAAAGGGGGTGCCTAGGTGGTGCAGTCAGTTAAGTGTCCAACTCTTAGTTGCAGCTCAGGTCATGATCTCAGGGTCCTGGGATCGATCCCTGCATCGGGCTCTGAGCTCAGCGGGGAGTCTGCTTGAGAATCTCTCTCCGTCTCCCTTTGCCCCTTCTGCTCTGGCTGTCCCTATCTAAAATAAATAAATAAAATCTTAAAAAAAAAAAAAAGATAACAGAGTTTAGGCTCGGTTGATATCTTAACTGTTGAAAAAAAAAAAAAAAACCTCTTGATTTCTATTAACTCAAATATCCCCTATCTTTGGCACTCCCCATTTGTATGTTTTTTTAATTATATAAAAAAACAAACGAATTTTTCATCAGTTACTGTTTGAAGAAAGCGTTATTACCCTGTTCCCTTTCCCTTTTTAATGGTTTACTCATATTTTATAAAAGCAATTAAGCCACATTTTTTTTCCTTCATAAGGGACAGAGAGAATATTCTGTACTGAGTTTATAAATAGCAATACTGTATACATATCAGTTGCCTCAGATCATTTTTGGGAACAAGCAAGTCATAAATACTACTGAATAATGAATAAATACATATATGGAATATTTATATCATAGCTTGTTAACATGTTTGATTTGTCACTGATAATTAAACAACTATTTTTATCTTCTGGGAAATTTCTTAAATTTAAATATTGATTTCCCTCATTTATTTATTCATTCAGATAAAACTTGTTGAGTGCCTATGAAATGTTGAACACTGTTGTAGGCTCTGGGGATTTAATGATGAATAAAATAAAGTCCCTGTCCTTGCGAAACTTATATTTGAGTGGTACGAGATGAATATCAACAAATGAATATAGTATGACAAATGGTGTTATAGGCTTTGGGGGAAAAATCAAGTAGGATAAGAGGGATCAGACCTCATTTATGAGTCTATGTGTACACTGTTGTGTGGATTCATGTGCCTGTGTGTGTATGCGTTTATGTTGGAAGGCGGTCGTTGCTTCACACAGGTGGCCAACAGGACAAGGTGACCATAAGAGAAGAAATCCCAAACTAGGACCAAACCTAAACTTTCCAGGTTGAGTAGACTGCTAAATGTAAAAATGTAAAATGCTGCTTAAATAGTAATATGCAAAGTGGCTATTGGATTTAGCACAATTAGAGAACATTGGTCAGTAGTCTAGAAGAATGAGAGAAGTATAGTAGGACTGTAGTTCCTGGCCATGATTATAAAATGAATCCGGTCACTGTGGTTTTGTTTTCCTTCATATATTCACCTCTCATGGGCAGAAACAGCCCATGTGGATAATCGAATTTAGCTGGGTTTGAGGTTTTTCCAGGGAAGTATGATGAAGGGGGGTCATTGTGTCTATGGTGGTTAGGCGTATGTGCAGGAATGATGATATTGATTGAACACGGAATTTAAGTTGGGTTCAAGAGGGATGTGACGGTAAGAAGATAGGGAGGGAAAGCTAAAAAATGTTCTGATCACTGTCCCACTGGGGGAAAAATTGTGGAAATCAAAATCCTGAGGGGGGGGAGTTAGATATAGGAGCACTTGGTCAGAGATGAATGAAACATCATTCTAGACGAAGGACGTTGTTACACGAGAAGCTCGGTTTGTAACCACAGATATTAATCACCACTTTCTCTTGCCTTATGATATCTCATTTCCATCTTTACGCCTCTCCTTTGGTAAAATAAACATCCTAGAAGAGACCTTGATATTTAGTTCCCCTCTCCACATCCCGGACATAATTACAACAACAACATTTATATTGTGCCTTGGAGTTAAGAATTCTTTCACACGCAGTTTTATTCAGTTCTCTCCAAAATGCTGTGAATCCATGTTTTACGAAAAGAGGAAATTAAGTCTTAGGTTTAGAAGCTTTGGAAAGGTCAGAATGTTACTTACCGCAACTCCAAAGGCAGAGTGGCTTCCGCCGATGATGTAATCACATCGCCCACACACATAACACACCACAGCCTCACCTCCCCCAACAGACATGCGCATGTACGCACGAACGCAAGCACACCACATTTTCAGAAAAGAAAATTAGAAAATTTCAGCCTTCCTTTGTACTTGCTTTTGGCGTTTAATAACATTGCACTTGTCTCTCTGTGTCCATTCTTCGGAAACCTTCCCCTCTTCCTTGGTCAATCCATTCGTCTCGGTGCAGCCAGAATAATCTTAAAAACAAGCAAAACTGACCCTAGCTTGCCCATTTCAAATCTTTCAAAAACTTCCCTGTATTTTTAGGATTAAGTAGAATTCCATAATTTGACCTATCATACCTTGTATTATATTAAAGTACCTTTCATTTTCTTAATATTGTATCCCCAGCATCCAGCCCAGGTACACGGTAGTAACAGCTAATACTTAGACGGCACAAAGGGCAGTCTTTGTTCTAGATACTATATATCTGTAAGTGTGTTGTCATCTGTAATTATCGATATCTATTATCTTTCCATCTATCCATCCATTATCTATCCATCTATCCATCTTTCTCTATGTATCTATCTATCTTTTATGTATCTGTGTATGTATCTATCTATCATCATTTAATCCTCACAACAACCTAGGAAGTAGGCATCATTATCATCCTTCACAAATGCAGGAACTGAAGTACAAGAAAATGAGGCTACTTGCCTAGAGTTTCAAACCTCTCATTTGGTGGAGATAGGAGTTCCATCCATACAAGCTGGCTCCAGTGCCCATGCTCTTCACTGTGACACAGAGTATCACTCACATAGTATATGAATGAATGAACCAGTTAACAGATGAATGAAAATATTATCCTCTGTTCGGCCATCCTACAGGAATTACACTGGACGTTTCTCTTCCATTTTTCAGTGAGGAATAACTCATCCCTTGCTGCTCAAACTTGTATTATTGGCAAGTACTAAAAGACACCTGACTTCATCTCTGCAAACTCAAAAAACTCTTCTCCTTAACATTTTGTAACAAGGAGTCCATGCTTATAATAGAAACAAAAATTCACAGTCTCTAGCTCTTGTGAAAGAACTATTTTCCAATGTTATTATTAATCAAATGAAAAGGCACAGTAAACTCTATAGAACTTTAAACATACATAAGTTCTTAGCATTCTTTTTTGCAACTCAGAGGGGTAGATTAACCAAATAAACCAAATTCTTGGCAAAATTACCTTACATCAATAAAGCTGTGCACTAACAGAAATTTGACCAGGAACATGAAAAGGTTAAATTCACTAGAATAAAAGGTTAAATTAGCTTTTTGCATGGATGACACAAACATACCATTAAGAGAATTTATTCCTTTTCAAAGAGTTGATATTTTTATTGTGAAAATAGAGAACTTCAGACATTTTTGAATCCCAAGGGGCATAGACGTCCTGTTCTACAACTTGGGACATAGATGGACTGTTGTCCAATGACTTGTTCTTTGTGGGAATTCCTTTTACTGCATCAGGATGCCACCTCCACTAGAATATTCTTTTCTTATAAGTTGCTGTTTTGAATAATTGTTTTTAATTCTTGCTGTTAGAAATTTTTTTTTTTTTTACCTTCTTTCAATTTCTGCCTACTGGAATTCCCAGATGTTGACCTCACTTTTGCCCTTTTGAATAACATGGACCATCTGTCCACCCACTCCACCACCGTACAGAGGGTACCTCCTGATGTACTGAGGATTCATGTGCTTACGCTACTTGACTGTCTTGAAATCCCAACCATCTGAATAAGGTGTTGAGCCCAGGTATCTTTCCATTCTGGGGTCCTTCCCTCTTCCTCCTCATTTTTCCTGTTTTTTCCTCATAATTCTCCTTATATTATGGCATCTCATATCGAATACAACATTCAGAATGAATTCTGACTTTTTGTGTTTTGGATACTGTACTTGCACTAAAAGAGGTGTTAGATCTCATTTGCTGTTTGTTCAATTTTTTATTTTCAGCTCTTGGTCCACATGGAGTTTATGGTCAACTAAAACCCCAGCATAGCTTTAAATCTGTTTCATATGGATGATCAGATTTTGAAATAGGGTACTACTTCTGTTTTTCTGCTCTAAGACCTACATAATTTCCCTTCTCGAATCCAACGGTTATTGAGAAGTATTTTCTTCTAGACATTAATTTTTTTAACATCTAACTAATACATAATTTATTGCTTTATAGATGAAGTCTATATAATATTGATTGGGAGGGATTTATCCAGACTTTGTGGCTTTATACAAGGTTAGGTTTTCTACACTTGATCTTAGCCAAAAGGCCGAGAAGCGATACAAGGTTAGGTTTTCTAAATTTTTAAATTTTGCTTGAAGCACATGTATAGTCTCTATTGATGTCAAGTTTATTAATTAGAGTTTTTTTATCAGAAGGAATATATTTGCTTTTTCATGGTCTGTTTGATTTATTGGCAGTAATTAGTTAATAATCTCCAATTATAATTGTTGATTTATCCATTTCCCCCTTTAGGTCTGTCAAAGTTGTTATATAATATTTTTGACTGCACTGTTATATGAAGATAGATCCATGATGATTATACATAGCCAGTATATAATATCTGTTTTTTTCTCATGATCATTTTTTAAAGATTTTATTTATTTATTTTATTTTAGAGAAAGAGAGCGTGCACGCTCTGTGAGAATTCTCTGTGAGAACAGGGGAGGGGCAGCGAGAGAGAGAATCTCAAACAGACTCCCTGCTGAGTGCAGAGCCTGACCCAGGGCCTGATTTCATGACCCTAAGATCATGACCTGAGCCAAAACCAGGAGCTGGACACTTAACCAACTGAGCCACTAGGCACCCCTCCTCATGATCATTTTTTTTTTTTTAAGATCTTATCCATCTATTTGATAGAGAGAGAGACAGCCAGTGAGAGAGGGAACACAAGCAGGGGGAGTGGGAGAGGAAGCAGGCTTCCAGCAGGGAGCCCGATCCCGTGACCCTGAGATCACACCCTGAGCCCAAGGCGGACGTTTAACGACTGAGCCACCCAGGCGCCCCTGATCATTTTTATTTTAAGTTATTTTGTCTGATTCTGGCTTTCTTTTGGTCCATGTTTGTGTGTAGTCATTTTTTTCTCTCCCTTGATTTGCAAACTTCATATATTTTGCATTTTAATACTTGTGAATCTTTTAAAAAATCCACCAGAGATTTTTAATTAGTGTTAAAGGCCATTTACATTTTTTAAAAATTACTATTACGTTGGGACTTCTGACATACATGTTTTTTCCAGTTTATTGAATGTTGTTTTTTTTTTACCCCCCCCCCCCCACCTTACTTCCCCTATTTTCCTAATATCTGCTGAATACGGTGAATTTTCTTCTGCTGGTCTGAAACGTGATTATCTCTTATTAAGACTTATGCTAGGAGCACCTGGGTGGCTCAATCCGTTATGCATCCAACTCTTGATTTTGAGTCAGGTCTGAACTCAGGGTTGTGGGATCAAGCCCTGCATTGGGCTCCGTGCTCAGCAGGGAGTCTGTTTGAGATTCTCTTCCCTCTCCCCTCCCCCTGCTCTCTCTCACTCTCAAAAAAATAAATAAATCTTTAAAAAATGACATGCTAAAGTTTATTTTTTCTAATTACTTTTTTTAGCTTATAAATATAATCTATAAATTCTATTTCATTAAATTAAACCCTTTAGCAAACATTCCATTTATACAACATCTAGAATTTTAATTCTTGACTCTTAGGGACATTTTCTTACTTTTTAGATTTTTTTTTTCTTTATGGTCATTGCATTTTTGAATAATAAAATATTTCCTTAAGTTATTTATTCACTCCTACTTCTCATGTATTTGCAACATCCTCCTGGATCTAATTCTTTATTTGCTGAAGAACATGTCAGAGAGGTTTTTGTGTGATTAACTTTTCAAAGTCCTTTTTGCCTGGTAATATTTTTATTTCACACTTAGATTTAAAGAAAATGTTTAATAGGATATAGAATTCCAGTATCATGTGCTTTTCTTTCAACATTCTGAAAATGTAACTCTGTTGCCTTCTTGACTATGATGTCCTTGAAAATTTCAATGTCAGTTTAGTTCTAACTCCTCTATGAGTGATTGGATTTTCCTCCCTGGAACTTTAAAGAACCTTTTTTTTTTTACTTGATGTTCTTAATAGTCACCAGAGCGTGTGTCAATGTAGGTTAGTCCTAATTTATCCAGTTTGCCATTATGCATTCTTTCAAACCAAGGTCTTACATTTTTCTTCAATTCTGAGAATTTTGAGTCATTACGTTTTCTAAAATGTCTTACCATCTATTTATTTATTCATTCCCTATAAAGTTCATATATTAACTTAAGTTGACATTTCTATTTCTATTCTCAATATGTTTACAACTTCTCTTTCATTCTTACTGTCTCTTTATCTCTTCTTGATGTTTTTGGGGCATCTCTTTTCACTTGATCTTAGCCAAATTGCCAAGAAGCAATTTTGGAGATATGTTTTCAGTCTGATTATGGTAGATACTATTCGTGGCCTACCCATCAGCCATTTCCACTTCTTTCTTCCTGACTTTGTTTGTATGACAATGTACCCAGAGTCAGGGAATGTATCGTTATTGACTTAAGGCAATCCAGAAAACCCAGTTGACCATTGGCATCTAGGAATGATCAGATGACTCTAAGATTGAGTACCATGCTTTAAGGTTTAGGCTTAATTATTAAGGCTGCCATTTTCCTGGGACCAAAGAAAGCAAGAGAGAAGGAGCCAACATGACTCCACTGGTAAATGGATTCTCAGCGTTCAGATTAGATGTTTTTAGGAAAATTGAGAAATATAGTATCTTTACATTTTGTGAGTCATGGAGCGTTTCATTTCCAGTATTAACATATTTGAGTGCATTATTTAATTTAGCTAGTTCGGGCTAATAGGATATTAGGGAAGTATGTTGGAGACACTGGGAGATATTTTTCTTTACTACTCCTGATATTAGCAATAATACTAATGATTGTTGCTACCATTACCACTATGACTGAGGATTAGTGTTATAAAGGGATGCAAAGGAAAAACTCTTTTGGCCTTAGGGCTGAGTTCATTTTTTGGGTCTTCTACTCCTCTCTCTTGTTTACCTGGCTGGAGCACTACCTGGCTTCACCACACATCAGTCCCTGAACTATAAGCCACCAGCTGGTGTCTGGAGTCAATGTGATTCAGTGAGAGCCCTTTGGATCTAAATGCTGTCATTAGCCTGATGCCAAGTTTCACCACTGCCCAGTGATTCCTGTTGAAAACACCCACAATACTGAAATAGATTACTCAAATGATTAGTCAATATTTTGGGATATTGGTCCAGGTATATTCTTGATCTTGGCTATTTTTTGCCTTCACATCCTCTTTGCCATCCTGTTATTGTGATCCAAAGGGTTCCAAAGTTGAGACCTGTGTCCTACTGGAAACATATTTACAAAATAGAAATAGTGTGGGCACCTGGGTGGCTCAGTTGGTTAAACATATACTTTTGGCTCAGGTCATGATCCTGGGGTCCTGGAATCGAGCCCTGCATTGGGCTCCCTGCTCAGCAGGGAGTCTACTTGTCCCTCTCCTGCTTCTCCCCACTCCTGCTCTCTCTCTCTGTCAAATAAATAAATAAAATCTTTAAAAAATAGAAATAGTGCATATCCTCTAGCAGATAATAGTCCTCTAGGAGATAATAATCTGTGGGTAGAGACAGTCAAGTAAACAGGTAATTATAATATAATCTCAAGTATATTATAGTAGTAATATTAAAATGCTATGGAAGTGAAGAGAGTAAGTCCCTTAGAGAAGTTAGTGATTAATTAATAAAATGTTGACATATGTACTGAGCCTTGAAAATTCAACATTTTGATTCCAGGAGAGAAAATGTCATGTACAGATATAGAAATGGGATCGTGAAAGAGCGTGATATAGTTGAAGAACTTAGCTAGAAATTCATCCACATGCTTTTTGAGTGCTTGCGGTCCAGGTGTAACAGGGTGAGATGCTGATGCGCCGAATCAGCCATGGTGTTTATTTTCCGCTGCCTGTGCAGGAATGGGCTTCATCCTTGGGGGAAGAGGAGAGTACTACTGCATTTTTTAAAAATTGACTGTTTTGTTTTCTTTTTGCCTCAGAATAGTTAAACAGGTGTTTTCTAATTTGGGGGTATGGAGCCTAACTCTGATGAGTCATTCAGGACTTCTCCGTACTGTTACCCTCAGCTGTTACAGGAAGCAACCAAGGGAGAACTACTGGATCTTTTACATAGTAAGAGGAAGGAGCAGGGAGCGCCAATGAGAGGATAATTCTCAATAAGGAAAAAAGGAGAGGGGCGAACAGATCATGTCGCAGGTTTGCGGGAGGTAGAGAATGGAAAGTCTTTTGGATGTCATGCCTGAACGTGAGACGTTGTGAAGAGAGCTCAAAAGTGGCCAGTAAGTGGTGGTTCCCTGGAAGCTTTGACAAAGATGTGAGGAGGAGGAATAAGGAGAGAGGACTCAGCTCTCAGCAGCGGTGCTTGATCCGCCGACTGCCACAGAATGAACTATGGCATGGAGAAGGGCCACCATGCGCTAAAGCTCCCTGCCATTGTCCAGGGACCAAATAAAGCAAAGAAGAAAGGAGCCAATGTGGCTGCTCATGCCCTTCTTGCCACCAGTGGCAAATAAAGTCTTGGAGTCCAGATTAGATTTGATTTCAGAAAATTAAGAAATAGAATTTTTTTTTTTTTTGCATCTTGAGTGTCACTGAGCACTTTGCCCCAATTATTAACATAGCTGAGCGCATAATTTAATTGAATTTAATTTTTCTTAACAAAGGTACGGACACCTTGAGGACTGCCATTGAATCTTAATCGCCTCTGTGACTTCAGCAGCTGCCATTATGCTACGCACAGAGCAGGTTATCAACAGTTATGGGCTGACTGAACAAAGGACCTAAGCATGAGGAATTCAGAGAGGTGATCTCGCCGTCGGCTGGTGATCTTATCAGCATTTTTTCAGTCAGTGTGTAACTTCCAGACCCACTGGAGATCCTTGTGCTTCAGACTGATTATGATGTAGTTTTTTGTAAGTGAGGAAATAATGCACACTTTATTCTAATGATAATTCTCTTTAGTTTCTCTGGCACAAAGGTTACTGACAACTTGGAGGGAATGGCATGGTCTTATGGAGACTATTATCAGCATAGACAATATACCGGGGACGACTGTGCTTCTTTCCTGAAGCACCATCATCCTACAGACGAGGGATGCTTGTTAAGTATCCACATTAGTCTCCGTGTAAGTGTAAAGCCTATGATCCCTGTGCCACGTAAGAAAGGGTATATTTCCCCTTTTGATTTAAATATATTTCCATCTCCTAATACTACTTCTAAGTATGGCAAGCTTTTTTAGCTCATATTTCCCACACATGTAGGTCATCCACATTTTGTTACTGAATGTCCTATGAAGGGTGCACATCGTCCATTAACGATGTAACCTCAAATTATCATCCCTTGGTCGTGATTACATATTAGCATGCTAAATGCTTTTCAGATTTTGAAGCACTGTCTTTGTCAAGATGAAGTTGTAAGTAGAAAATAAAATGGCAGCAACAATAAAAACTGGGCTGCCTTTAGAGGTATGGCGTTCAAAGTCAGTTGAGTAGCGTTTAAGAACTAATGGTGCCTCCTGTGAACTGATTGACTAGGGGCGAATGATCTGTTTCTTTATTTTTGACATGGACATGACAGCCGTGTTTACCTTATTGGGTTATTATGAAGTTAAAATGAAATAGTATATATACAAGCACTTATTATTACTTGTCATTACTATTTTAAAAATCTATCAGCTTATCTTTTTTCTCTTACTGGAAATATGTTGGTTTGATTAATTTAAGGTGCATATATATGGGAGGGAGGTAAGTAAAGGTATGGTCCGTTCTGAAATATATCTTAGGGTTTTCAGAGATTGGTTAAGTGTTGCAAAAAAAATAGCAACATGCCAGCAATTTTATAACAGTTTTTAAGGTATGTAGCAACAATATTGCATTTATGTTTACTTACTGCCTGAAGGCCCTCCTACCAGGGCAAAACAAGTGAGTTGCTTTCAATTAGGGATAGCAGTTCAGTGCTCAGTGTTTACACATGATTATTTATGTATGAGTTGGGGGTTCCTACTCTTTCGAAAGGGGTATTAGAAATAAGCAGCTTGATTTTACATCTGATGTAGCTGCCTAAAATTCAAGCCTAATAAAAATACCGTGCCTATGATATGACAGCATTGTAGATGATTTTCTTAGTTAATTTTCTATTACTCATAATGTATGGATATTCCTAATGATTCCATTAGAGTTTAAATAACAGAATTCAGCACAAATGTATTTTTACTAAGCAGAAGAAACATAATTTCTCTGGAACTGCAGCTGCTGTAGTTGAAGATGAGGCTCTTACTATCCCTTAGGGAGATTACTGTCTCTGCCAGCTGACTTCGTTTTTCTACAGCCAGCGATTTATTAGATTGCTTTGCTCTTAAGTGTGATAATAGGCCTTATGCTTAGCAAGGTTTAGAGACTTCCAGTGCATTAATATTTTATGACAATGACAGGCAAGACACATTTTGTTTACCTAACAAGACAAGCCAAGCCAGAGCTGATGTGTATTGGATATCAGCACTTTCAACTTGGAGGAACCCTGCCAATGATCTATTTAGGGCTCTGCAATAGCTCTTCTAATTGTAATCTAATCAGTTCCTTATTTGGTGCATTGCTATTATGTGTAAAGAGATCATCGTGGCCTCACAGTCTGGACTTAATGGGAAGTAACCTTCCTATTAGGTGACTAATATTAACCATGTAATGACCATGGATTTTCTAGTGACTCCTTTTCTTCCAGTAACAGATTTTATTTCACTTGGAAATCATTCAGCCATGTGCCAAAGCTTTGGTAGATGCACCTGCGTTCTAGTTTTATTCGGAAGGTTCCCCCAAGTGATTTGGGTCACGTATTAGGGAAAGGTGTATCATGTTGCTCTTGATTTCCGGATTGTATTGTTATCTTACTGTTAATACAATCATTATTGTGTTGTTATTTTACAAAGCTATTTAAAATAATGTGTTTCCTGTGGTTCCTACAGAATGCAAGTACAAATGAAACAGCCCTAGATGAAAGAGACCAAGCGAATTACCACAGTGCCATTTTAATTTTGTTTCTTTTCTTCGTAAAGTTAACAGTCACGTCAGTTTCATTATTGGACAAAAATCATTAAGTTTCAATGAATATTAAATGTTGGACTATTGATTCTCTTTAGTTTCAAATTCTGTTAGTTTACCTAGCCCATACGTATATCTTTGAACATTAAATTACATGTGCAACATTTCCTCAATGTTCTTATTATTTAGGTATTTACTATTTGTAATATTAGGCTGCATTTTATGCATCAGTTAATAAACCTTTAGTTTAGATCCTACATATAACTATAATTTATGCAATAGAACTTGAAATTTCTCAAGTTGTCCATATCACCTCAGGATGTGACCCTAGGCATCATCTGCTCCAAGAAAACAGGGACCTTGTTTAGAAAGGGGCCGGAAAGCTTCCATCAAATTGATTAGAGTATAGTTTGGGGAGGGAGGGTGAGGGAAGGGACAGACGCAGGCTTAGAGTGTGAGGAGGGGGCATTTGCAAGGGAAAGAAGCCTAAATATGTTGAGAAGTGAGTCAGTACACGTGCAAAATCAGAGGACACCATACACGTGAAGATTTGGAAGAATCGCTAATACCCACAGTGTTCCAATGAGGCGTAAACACAAACCACGTCATGCCCTGCAGGGTCTCTCCGTGTGTTCATTACTTTTAATACCATTCTGTGCAAGCCTCAGAGGAACACAGCCAACTCCCATGTCTCAGGGTTAGCGTAGTCTTGCTGCGGCTGGCACTTTGCCTCTGCTTGACTAAGTCTGCTGATGTTTCTGAGCGAGGAAAAGAAATGGAAAACATTTGGTTTGAGTTTACAGATTGCTTTCTTTTCTAAAGTGGGGGTGGGATGGTTGGGGTGGGTGGGAATGAATCCTGTCACCTGGGTTAAAGCCTTGAAACTTGCAAATACACAATAGAATGAAATTAATCCTTTGTGCTCATCCTTAGGATTTTTGTCCTTGTTGTCCTTTGGGGGTGTGGGGATTTCGTGTGAAACTGATGACCGTTCCCAAGAATGCTTGGCCCCTAGGGTGTTATAATTGTGACTCCTGTTTCAGGGCTTTGCCCCTTTCTCTGCATTTGCCTAGGGAGTGTTTATTTAAATGCTAGTTAATTACATTTTAGTGAGGACCAATGCAATCAGATTTATCTCAGTCTCTTCATCTTCTGTTCCTAATTTAGCTTCTAAGGAGTACTTTCTGATTGCACACCCCATGGAAGAAAAATCAGAGGCTATGAGAGGAAGGAATAGAGATTGTGTTAAGCTTCATCAACCAGGAAATAAAGCAAGCATACATTTTCAAAGTGCTCTGAAAGAGTAGAGACACATAGGCACATACCCTGTGCTCGAGCATGGTAATGTAAGGACGGTCTCCATTTTATTAAGGCGTTCAAGTAATATTTTTTTTCTCTGCCTCCCTCTCCTTCCCAGAGCAGTATGGTACTCAAACTCGACTGAAGCTCAAAATACCACGCTGTTGGAAAAGTGCTGATTCTAGCTTTCTTCAGGGAATTTAGAGACCCGGAGACTTGGAGCAAATCACATGGCTGGTGATTGGCTTTGTCTCTGTTTTTATAAGTGATTAAAAAGAAAACCACTTCAATAATCCTCAGACCTCTGCTCTCTGCTGGGACCTCTTCCAACCAGGCCTGCCTGGTGGAACCCCGGGGAGGAGGAAAGTGCACAAACCCTGGCCAAAAAAATTAGAAAAAGCAACAAAGACAGTGGAACTGAAAAAGTTCATTGTGGGCTAGAATTCAAGGGCATGATTGTTTTTTTTCTTTGAGCCTCATACTCTACTGCAATTTGTTTTTCACATCACCCTGTCTCAGCTCTCAGGAGCTTCACAAAAACCGGGATTATTTTGTATATGTTTGCTTTGAACACATAGATAGTTTGGTTCTGAGTTGCCACTAGAAAACGCAATAATAATGATACCAATGAGATAATTTAAGTAGCATGAGTTTCAAGAGCAGTGATGTTGAGTTGCTGGGTGAACACTCTGAAATGAAGGGATCTCCAAAGGGATGGCCCAAGTGACTGAGTTTCTTAATCCTCAAACAAAAGCCACAATCTACATCCGTTTAGTATTCTCTATATTGGCTTGTGTTGTTTTTAATGAAAATACACACATGTGCCTTTTAAGAAAATCTAAATCAATTGCCTGGCCAGTGAGGAAGGCTGTACGTTCCAGGGTGTGAATTCTGAATGCTAGGTTTAGAATCCTAATTCCACCACTTACGTGCTCTAAAATCTGGAGGTCAACCACTGACCTTTCTGGATGCTCTTTCCTCATCTGTAAAATGAAGGTAATAATAAGGAACCTATCCTCTGGGGTAGCTTGGAGCAGTAGAGGAAATAATGTGTGTCAAATATTTTACACAGTATCTGCAACAAAGGGAGTACTTCCTAAAAAATGACTGTATTACCTTTAGGATGGAAAACTTGCTTTATGTTCTTCTGTATCCCCATACTGTCTAGTTTTTTTTTAAAAAGACAGGACTATATAAAGGATGGTGGTTGTGGAAAATAGTGATTTATAGTCATTTTCTGTGCCTTCAACTTAGAGGTGTATGATAAAATTACTGAGTCTTTTTTTTTTCTTTTTTGATCAAGTAGTAATGGGAAGAATATTTCTTTTAGGATATTGTAGTATGTTTTCTTTTCTGCAAATCGCTGAAATACCAGACAATTGTCCATTGTGAAATCACAGTGGGCTTAGTGTGCTTAAGAGCTTTTTTTGTGTTTATAGTTGTGTAAATGCAAAGAAAGAGGGAATAAGGCTACATAAAGTCACATCTGTATTTAGACTTGCATTCGTTTAATACTAATGTTTCCTATCACTTTAAAAATACATTGTATTGCCATTTTTGTTTCACCCGGAAGTATTTTGATGAAAAGAAAATCCAGGAGTAATTATATGAATTCTGCACATAAGACTTGCTGTTTTGTTTTATGCTATTAGCTATTTAATACTCTAAGTATTTGTACAATGGTCAAAACATTAGAAATAATTAGCCTAAATGTGTTTAAACTTCAACAGAAAACACTTGTGCTCTAAAAGATCTAAATATTTAATGAGATTTTTGAAAACCACAATTATGGCTTTTTATAGAAAAGGAACTTTACCTCCGAGACCTGGAAAAGACTGTTTATTATATAAAGAAAGAGACTTTTATATTTTTAACGTATAATTTAATAAGAATTATACCATTCCCATCTTAAAATCTATAGCTTGAGAAGAAAAACAGAAAAGGCATGTCAGAAAAATATTTTAGAAGGGTAGCACCTATTTATTTTTTAGGAAAATGTCCAAAGTATACAGAAGGCAGAAATCTTACTCAGACTGTTTTAGTTTATTGAATTTTCTGTGCCTTGAAAATCATAGCACAATTCTCTGGAGACACCTATAAGGATGTATTACATCATAAAGTACACCAAGGATAGTAACCCGTGTTATTAAACTGTCAACATACATTATACTACAATTTGTCCTCCATCCAGTGCAACTAAAAGCCACATTGTTCCCCGGAAGTTTAAAACATAAGACTATTCTCTAATCATCTAAAGCCTAAGGTACTTTGGGGAAAAAAAATGCTGCAGTAATCGCTCCACTACTCCATAGCAGCATGTGTGAATTTCATTGGTTTTGAACAGCAAATGTTCGACTATTACAAGAAAGGATTCAGAAGGATTACCACTTAAAGGCTTTTACTAGCAATGCTGTAGATGTCTCATTTCACAGCATATTAATAGTGGTTTTGTATAATAGTAGCAGGGAGAAATAAATCTTAGAAGTAGAATTTAAATCATGTTTAATTTTCACACAAATGTTTAACAGAAGATCTGGCGTTGTAACATTGCTGATACTGTCAGAACTCACAATTATAGAATCCTTTTAATTTCTGAAATTTAAGTAATCCACAGAAATGTGGACAGGCTAAGTGCTGGTCAATGTTTCCTAAAATACTTTATTTATGAAATGGGTAAAGCATTCATGAAAGAGGAAATTTGCCAAGGGAGAGAAAACTCCTGGTTCAAAGACTGTTGAGGTTTCCCCCTCATGGGTGTGGCACCGTGTGCTTTGTCATGACAAATGTCAAAGGTTTACTTGCTAGAAGGATTTCAAAGTCAAGGGAAGACATAAACTAGTGGTACGTAATTTTTTTAATGAAAATTTGATCTTGGGAATAAGCAGAGAGGACAGGGAAGTAGGGGAATGGAGGACTTATTTTCTTTAACCTGAAGCTCACCCGGCCAAGAGATTGTGGGTATATTACCATACACATGTGTTGTTTAATATAGAGAGAAATATCATTTTTTAAAAAAAAAAATGCAAGCCATGTCTATAATGTAAGGCTGCCTAATAAGAGCAGCAAAATTTGGGGGCGCCTGAGTGGCTCAGTTGTTAAGCTTCTGCCTTTGGCTCAGGTCATGATCACAGGGTGCTGGGATTGAGCCCTGCATTGGGCTCCCGGCTCAGGGGGAAGCCTGTTTCTCCCTCTGCCACTCCCCCTGCTAGTGTTCTCTCTGTCAAATAAATAAAATCTTAAAAAAAAAAAAAAAAAAAAAAGATCAGCAAAATTTGTGGCGTGTGAAATTCAATTCTTTTTTATAAATAAGTTGTTTTCCACAGCATAATTAAGTTGAGTTGGCTGGAAAACTAGGGGAACCTGTTAGAGTGAAGGAAATAGCTTTCCCTGCAGTTTCTCAACATCTCCCGGAGTCAAGGTTAACCTTGGTAAAATACAAGTCCGATGAAGTCAGTGTCCTCCCATTGCTTGCTTAGTGCGAAATGGGAATCATCTGAAGTGGCTTCTAAGCCTGTGTGTGATCAGCCTTCTGTCAGGTCATATAATTTTATTCAATTTGACATTGTTTTATGTCTCGCTATCTACACCCCAGGTTTCTGCTTCCAACTGCTACTGTGTAGGTCACTCTGACATATCCTTCCATCTCATGTTGAAACCAACCACCTCAAGGAGTTTTTCCCTGGTCCCCAGAGTCTGACGTGTTCTCATGGCTGCGTACATTTTCTTCCTCATACTTCTTTTTTTTTTTTTTTAAAGATTTTATTTATTTATTTGACAGAGATAGAGACAGCCAGCGAGAGAGGGAACACAAGCAGGGGGAGTGGGAGAGGAAGAAGCAGGCTCATAGCGGAGGAGCCTGATGTGGGGCTCGATCCCATAATGCCGGGATCACGCCCTGAGCCGAAGGCAGGCGCTTAACCGCTGTGCCACCCAGGCGCCCCACATTTTCTTCCTCATACTTCTAATGGCTTGCTTTCTATATTTATGGGAATATTTGTTTATCTGTCCCCTCCCCTAGATTATCAGATCCATAAAGGAAGAGACGTGATTTTAGAGTATTCTTGTGTTTTTTAAATATCATCTCTGTAGAACCAAGCAGAATCTAGCTCATAGTTGACACTGAATAAATAGTTTTTGATTAAATGGAATGGTGAACAATTGCAATAAGTTTAACTGAATGGAATAATCAGGATGAGAACCAGTCTCTTTTGTTTTCCCAGCAGTGACTAGAAAGGTAGTTGGCTCTAACATGTACCAGCATTTCATTTGTAAAATTCATGATAACTTGGCATTCTGGAAAGGTATAACAAAGACAGAGATTGATCTGATGGTAGAATCTGAAGATTTTTGATATTTGCCTCATTGTGGGAGTTCTGTTACAAATGAATGAACGCCCTTTCCTTGGGGGAGTACCTTTTGAATGCTTTGTCACCATTATTTCTCAACATCAGCATCCAGTAGCCATGACACCACTGAGGAAATAGTCAGCCTACCACTGTGATCTTTGTTCCTAATATGGAGATGTTCATCCTTAGAGGTCTCTAGTCTTCTGTGCAAAAAATCCTCTGCCCCATCAATATTAAAATCTTAGGGTTTAACACCACATTGTGGGAATGATAATACCAAATGGGCCAGAATCAATATATCAGTCATATACCCGAATTACTTAGATTTGACCTAACAGAGTTATTGTGAAGTGTTTTATGACATAAAGGATATGCAATGACCAATAGCCCAGTTTATATCTAAGGGTTTAGGATAACAAATATAAACTAGACAGCACATTGTCTAATCTGTGAGAGCTAGTGGAGAGAAATAGTGAGGACAGAAGCTTCACCATCAGACCTTTGCTACCACTTTCATAAAGAATCCAGAAAAACTTCCTCGTTTCTGTTGAAACCATCCTGAAAGAATCCAGAAAAACTTCTTTGTTTCTGTTGAAGCCATCCTCCACTCTACACGGTTGAACTTTTCAACCTCATGTGTTAAAATTCAAACAACAGCAAAATGAATGTAGATGATCCCTTAGGGTCGTCAGAATAAGTTTCATGTAGTAACACATTTATAGCATAATTTACCTAACATCTTTTATTAAAACTACCAGAATTACTTTTGCTGTGTAAAATTTGTGTCTAACACTTATCCTTCTATGTATACCGTAGGTACTTCTCTTCTGGAATGTTCCATTGACTGTAGAATGGCAATCTTTCCAAACTCTTCTATAACTTATTATGATTCTGCTTTGTGGCTATCTCATGACCCAGAAGAAAGAGCCTTCCCAAGTTAGGGGACTGTGGACTCACAACTTGAGTTTTCCTGGTAAGTTGAGATTTCCTAAAAACACAATTTCTGTGGAAGAGACAGCTAGCTGTCTGCCAGAAATTCATGCTGTCCTTCCATGGTGAGGATTGTTGAATTAACCTTCTGGCGGGGAGACACCCTTGAACAAGAAGAGTGTTTGGAATCTGTACCATCAAAAAATAAACTTGTGTTAAGCTATTGAGATTTGTGTTAAAATACTGAGATTTTAGGATTTATCTGTTATAGTAGCTATTGTCACTTCACTAATATTGTACCTTACAATAAAAGGAATTGAGCCTAGCTGGAATATAGAAATTTATCAAACCAGAATGATATTCTTAGTTGAAAGGTCCTAACTGGACAGTCACTGACTGCCCCAGGCTAATGAGCCCTTTCATAAAGAAAAACACTGACCTACTCTTATTTTTCTCTGAAATTTATTTTCGATTTTCTGAAATAAGCTTTCAGAGTCAAAATTCTTTTTATTTAACATGTGGTTTTCATGCTTTTTTCTTACAAGAAATTTTACTGAAAACGGGAAGTTCCAAATAAGCAAATGTGTATTTTGCTGACTCATCCAGTGCCTTGTAACATCCCAAAATCTGTGATTCTGTGATTCAAGATAGAAGACAGAGGAATAAAAAAGATGATGAGAATCCATGAGGCAATCATATCCTAAAATATTCAAAGTGAATCACATTGCATGATCCACAAACAGCCAAGGTCGGTAGCTCTTTGCTCAATGTTGTATTTTCCGTCTGGTGGCTATGAATGCCAGACAATCCAATTAACATGGGATGGTGGACTCAGGGTCTAAAATGAAAGAGGTTACTCATTAAATTTTAGCTGTTGCCACAGTTTTTCAATTCAAATGATTATATGTGTGTGTGTTAACACTCTTGTTTCCTTCAGATATTTTTCAGTGTAGGTTAGGAAAGAATATTTACAGACTGAGACTTAAAAACCAGTATTACCAGCTCTTATATGTAACCCACTGTGCTTCATTATTGGGTACCATATTAGATGCCATATCTTCATTCCTGCATTTGCAACTATGTATCAGTAAATTTTGGATACTCATTGGTTTCACAGAACTTTGTAATATGCACACCCCCTGTTTTTTTTTTCTTTTTAAGGTTTATTTATTTATTTTCAGAGAGAGAGAGAGCACAAGCGGGAGGGAGAGAGGAAGAGGGAGAGAGAATCCGAAGCAGACTCCTTGCTAAGCGTGGAGCCCGACTCAGGGCTCAATCTCACAACCCCGGGATCACGACCTGAGTTGAAACCAAGAGTCAGATGCTTAACCAACTGTGCCACCCGCCCCCCACCCATTTTTTGCACATTCTTTAATGCAGTAAGCACTCTCTCTTGTCCCTATACAGGTGAGTGCATTTGTTTACCTTTTCATGTCTATACACAGACTGGAGAGCACTGAGATTTCATGCTGCATGACCTACGCATGTAAATCAGGACCAGATTTATCTTTTTTTTTTTAAGATTTTATTTATTTATTCGACAGAGAGAGAGAGAAAGCCAGCGAGAGAGGGAACACAAGCAGGGGGAGTGGGAGAGGAAGAAGCAGGCTCATAGCGGAGGAGCCTGATGTGGGGCTCGATCCCATAACGCCGGGATCACGCCCTGAGCCGAAGGCAGATGCTTAACCGCTGTGCCACCCAGGCGCCCCAGGACCAGATTTATCTGACAGGAGCGTGTCTGAAGTAACATCTCCAGGTTTGAATTCAAAGGACAGAGAAGTGAGTTGCTATGTAGATAGCATAACCCACAATACTCGGCTTCCCCTTAGCGTAGGGTGCGTTAAGTAAGTCATAGTAACCGCTAGTAAGTTAGATTTCATTTATTTTCTGTTTCAAGTAAGAGGGTTATACTGGATGTGCATCCTGGTGTTTGCTGTAAACCGGTATTAGTAATTCATTTAGAAATTAGTAATTCATTTAGAAATCTTTTTTCTAAAAGATTTTCTAAAAGCCTTTGTCAAGGCTTTTTTATTCTTTTTCTTTTCTTAGGAAACAGATACATTTCAGCATGAGTTCATTGTTATACCTGCCCTCAGGCCATTTGCTAAGAATTAGTGAAATATATAAAATTCATTATTTGGTCTGCATGATTATCTTATCTGCATGATGCTAAAAGGCTTGCTTGACGAATGCTTCTAGCACCTTAATGAACTGGCTCAAGTGTATTTTCAGATAGGGCAGACATAGCCACAGATTAACTGCAACTAGGACTTTGTTGATTCCTCAGCTTGTAACGTTTCTCTAAAAAGATTTTATTTATTCGTTTTTATTTTAGAGAGAGAGCAAGCATGAGCAGGGGGAGGGGCAGAGGGAGAGAATCTCAAGCAGACTCTGTGCTGAGCATGGGGCTCGATCTCACGACTTTGAGATCATGACCTGTGCCGAAGCCAAGAATTGGTCACTTAACTGACTGAGCCACCCAGGCATCCCTTAGTTTATAACATTTTATTTTATTTTATTTTATTTTGAAAGATTGTATTTATTTATTTGAGAGAGAGAGCTCACAAGTCCCGGGAGGAGCAGAGGGAGAGGGACAAGTGGACTCTGAGTTGAGTGTGGAGCCAGCCGCGGGGCTGGATCCCATGACCCTGAGATCGTGACCTGAGCCGAAATCAAGGGTCGGATGCTTAGCCAACTGAGTCACCCGGGCGCCCCAGCTTGTAACATTTTAAAATAACCTTTTAAAAATTATGAAACACAACCCACTTCTCTAAAAGTTTACAAAATATAAGTTATACAGCAAGGCAAATAATTATAAAAGGCAAACCCTTGTAACCACCACCCAATCTAAGAAATAAAATATGGCTTTTATATTGTAATAATTACATTTTTTTCATAGATTCCCATCTGGTTTTAGCTATCCTGTGTTAGGGTCTAACATTGATGTGTGCCTTTTTGAGAATAAATTCTAAAGGTTTTACGAGTTGTAATGCAATATTATGTCCTCCTTCCTTAAGTAAAATTGAAAAGTTTTCATTTCACTTTTGTCTTCAAAGATCTACAAAGTCAATATAAATTTGTTGATTTTCTTATTCTTTTTCATTTCTATTCTAATATAAGCATCTCACCTAAATATTTCTAAAGTTAAAGAATATAGAAGTCAGAAAAAATAATATGAAACTTGCCTTTGCTGTGGTTCAGGGCCTGGACCACTGTCAGAGACTGATTCTGTCAGTTCTCTTTCTTGACAGTCTTCACAGCTGGCTTCGAAGACTGCTGCCAATCTAATTGTTTTTGCCATTTGTCATGAACATGTTGCTTCTTTTTCTCAAGGAGCTATACGTGTTACCTATTAGCGTGAGGATTCGATTTCAAGGAGCTCATTTTTATACTGAAAACGAACTAATCACTCAGGCCATTGTACACTGTTAACTTCATCTCCTGCTGCCCTTAGAAGGGAATAAAAATGTTCTCATCTATTAATTATTCACATCACACTTATCAAAACATTTTTTAGCCAGTGTCTTTTTGCAGTGTTATTTGGACTTTGCAAATATGCTGCATAACTCTTTCTCAGTGGGCATTTTCCCAGTGAGGGGTGAAGTTGATTTGAGTTGAGTCATTAGAAAGTAGATTTCATTTTGTTTTCTCTGTTTCAAATTATGAGGGTTGCACTGGGTATACAATTTGTGAGGAACTGGTATTAATAATATTCCCTTACAATTGTATTTTCCTCATCAAGGCTTGACTTTCAGGAGATAGGTAAAGTTTTGGCGTGAGTTCATCTTTATGCCTGTATCCATTTACTAAGAAATAGTGAGATATATAAATTTATTATTTTATTTCACTTTTGCCATTATATATGCTTCTATAGAACATTTGCACAAAGTATTTAAAACATATACAGAAAAAGTAAGCAAAAAGTCTCCAACCAGTGCATTTAAGTGCAAAATGGAAGTATTTGATTTTGGACATACAGTTTGAGGTGCATAGCACATATGGAAGAAAAAATATTCGTTTGTAACTCTGGATAAAAGTTGGGACCATGAACCTGTGTTGGGGAACGGCCTACAGAATAAAACTCAAAACCGCAATTCTGACTAATGTTTATATCATGTTCATAGGTACAGGTCCTACCTTTGCCTACAGTCCGCAACAAATGATTCTAGGCATTAAGAATAAGAAAGATCTAATGGAATAGCAGATTTGATGTGATATAGCTATTGTTATAAGTCCTTGCTTTGTTTATGGCTGTTGGAAAGAGATTGAATTTGGAGCTTAACTACAGTTAGGGCGACTGTGCAGCTTATCCTTGTTTTGACGTGTCGTAGTCATATAGATGTTCCGTTCAGATCACACTATTTTGGCTCTTTAGAAATACATGCTGGTGGGTTCAGAATTCCGGAATTCCCTGGTCTTTGAAATATATTTGTTCCTTCTATTCATCATCTCATTATTGTGATTTGAAAATCATATGAGCTTTCTTATTTGATGTTCATAAATGCCCTGTGACTGAAGCAGAATATATATCATTAATCCCTTCTGATGTATGCAGAAATAGACACTCAGAAACGTGAAATGACGTGGCCAACACGATCCAGTTTATAAGCGGCAAAGTCAGGGTTTGAATTCAGGGATTCTGCACTAGGGATTTATACTTATCCCAACAAGATTTATCTTTTATAGCATAGTAAGAATAGCAGTCAGTCGGATTGGTTGACAATTAAGGCTTCCATTAGTATGTACGTAAAACATATATTTCGAGATATCCTCAATCTGCTTCATAGCTGAGAAATTAAAGACTGGCTTGAGGTCAGTGTTTTCAGAGGGAGTAGTTGTTGGCACCTTAAAATGTTGACTTTCAGGCCACAGAAAATGATGGAGATAATGTCTTTAAACCTGGAAATATGCTATGCGTTGTAGTTCATTATAAAATGGATGTTAGCATAAGTTGAAAGGGAAATTTATTTGGGGAAGTTTTCTTTTTCTTTTTAGAAATGCTTATTAATTTTTTACTAAAAGTTAATAACTCAAATTATAATAATTCAATTAGATGTACTTTTATATTTTAAGTGTTGCAAAGAGAAAAATATCAGGTGGGTTAGGTTATCAAACATAACCTTTTTAAAAGGTGTCATGTAATCCAAGTTCCCAAAGGACTTTAAATTGGGGTTCATTGTAAAGTGTGTCATTTGGTTGTAGAGAAATTAAAGAAATCAATTGTCGTTATTAGTGTAGGGCTTATTGTAAATTAATGGTGTATGCTGTTAATGAACCATTGCCACAAAACTAATAGAGGCAGAGAAGTAAATGCTATTCCCAGCACTGTACATATTTCCCTAACATAATCAAGTAGGCTAGTACCCAACCATGAAAGTTATATTGATTTGGGCAGTTTTTAAAACAGTAAGTAAAAAAGGCAGTGTCTTCCAGAGGGGAAAAATGACGTGATTAAGAAGTCATTTCATTTTCAATTTTCAAAAAATGTATCTCAGACTGCAGAAAGCATGGAAAATATATCTTCACATAATTGTGTGGTTCAGGAAAGCAGTCAAGGAGAAACTTAATGGACAGGTAGCAAAATAAATATCACCATTATTTGTTGTGTAGAATGCATTGATCAAAACTTCATTGGGATTTTAGAACTTGGCAATGACTTTTATCTAATTTTGGTAAATGGCACTCATTTGTCATTGAAATTGTTTTCAGTATTTAATTATCATTGAAGATCATTCGTGCTGGAAAAGAACACTCACTCTGAACCTATGAGATACATTGCAAGGAATAATTTTCAGGAGAATGTTTGAATACAAGTAGTCCCTGTAGCTTCCCTCATTTAATCAATAATGTTCTGAACTTCTTTTCTCTATGTTGGTAGGTAAAGCAGAGAGAATGTTCGGCGCTGTCTTCTCTCAAGTATGTATGTCTTTCGTGTTGGTGCTGATGGTGGTGGATGCAGTCATGGGTTTTGAATTTAGAGGACCTTGAAGCGGCATAAATTAGATAACCGAATATACCTTTAATTGCTTCTTTTGAAGCAATCCGATACATCATCCTCTTCTCCCCCCAAACCCCAAAGTATCAAGCCCTTTAGCCAGATACACTGCAAGTTATTTTCACACTGTTTTATTAACACAAAGGGGTAACCATCAGTATTTTTTTCAAGGAGGATTGAAATTTGAGAAATATCTATGAATACTGAATCTGCAACTAAATTTTTTGAGCAGAAAAAAATGGGAATTTTCTAAAGGAAATTAATCCAGTGGTTCTTGATCTTGTCCGAGACAGCATTCTATTTAAAAAAAATTAGGAAGTGCCTCTTTATTATCCGACCGCAGAAAGCACAAATAATATAACCTCCCTATACATACCCGATTAAAGTATTGATAAGACGTCTTAATTATAATATAAAGGAGAAATATTGGAAAGTGATTTAGAGTCAAATATTTCAATAAGTTTGTAGATGCTGATGTCTCTCTGTAGTAGATCTGCTGATATAGTCAGATGCTTACACCAGTGTGTAGGACCACGTGAGTATCCCAGCTCTGAGCATGGGCAGCTGCGATGACGCCAGTACCACAGCACGGTTTTCTGAATCGATGGGCCATTTTTGGTAAATTTCCAGACAAAACAAAGTACAATCTCCCTTCACTTTATTTATATATTTATTTTTTAAAAGATTTTATTTATTTATTTATTTGACAGTGAGAGAGTGCGCACGAGTGGATGGGGGGTGGCGGAGGGAGAGGGAGAAGGAGGCTTCCCGCTGAGCAGAGAGCCCAGCTGATGGACTGACCTGGGGCTGGATCCCAGGACCCTGTGATCATGACCTGAGCCGAAGGCAGATGCTTAACCGTCTGAGCCACCCAGGTGCCCTGACAATCTTCCATCGCTTTAGATGGTACCTTCATTTTTGAAAAAACAGTACTTAATAAAACACAGCAGAAATGTTTTGCATTGACACAGCTAGTACCCGGGTTCAGAAAATGACATTTTCGCCTATGTGGCTGTCCACAAGACATTGCAATTTCACGTGGGGTTGTGAGACAGTAACTATTGTGTGTGTTCTCTCTAGGGCTGCAGAATGTAAGTGTCCCTGATGCCCGGCTTCCAAAACATTCCGATACCATCCGTTATCCTGGAGCAAATCCCAAGGGTCCTTGCATATTTTCCCAATTTGAGGGGACTGGTTTGTTGTTTTTGTTTTGTTTAAATTCAATTGCAGATTCTGATCTGCCTTGTTGTATTAGTTATTAAGACGTCATTATTGCTGGAGCCTTTGCAGTATTTTGGTCCAAATTTTACATGTAAGGGAAATTAAGGCCAGAGGGAGTAATTACACATTTTCAAAATATTAAAATGGAACATTTAGTGAAATAATACCAAAGCATCAACTACGTATCTACTGGAACAGCTATTTGGCCAAGTAAGTGAAGAATTACAAAGAAACAAATCAGGCAACACGACACCCCAGCAATAATTTTCACTTTCCAAACATGTGTTTTGGCATTGTGTGTTGGCCTAGCGATAAGCCCAAAGCAGCCCTGGGCTGGATCTGTCCCCGGCTCTGTCATGGATTCATTATGGTGCTTGGATAAGTCACTTACCCCCTCTCTGTGCACTTCTCTCATCTATAAAATAGAATAATGCCCACTCCATCTACCTCATTATTAGGGCACAATAGTACCACCTGTGAAAATATGATATTTGGTACTGACAGTCAGGAGTACATCTTGTTAAGCCTCTGTTTGGTATGAGATCCTTTTTTATCTTTATTGCCATTCTGGCTTGCAATGTGAATTGCAGGCTTTATGCCGTTGGAAGAAATGAACAGTTAAGGATGTTTGAACTTACACTATGCAATAACCTACCTACAGGTTAGCAAGTAGTTAACCTGAGAATTCTGTTCTATACACAGTGTATCCATATGTGTAAATATCTGTGATATGCTGGACACACAGTGTTTTTAGCTCATTGGTTCTCAAAGTACAGTTTGGGCGCTCCTCTGGGCCCCTGGGACTTTCAGGTCATCTGCAAGATCGAACTTTTCTTGTAACGGTGCTGAGACTTTTATGTAATTTGTCAACAGATTGGCTTTCTCTCTACGAGTAGAGAGGCATTTTCCAGAGACCATGTGACATCTCAGGGGATTGGATGCAGACGCAGATAAGAGGATCTAGCTATCTTTTGCTAAGCATCAGGAATTGCAAAATGTAAAACAATATCACTCTTCTCACTAAATTTATATAAATGTCAAAAAATATCTTACTTTTAATTTCTAGTACAGGAAACACCAGGAAATACAAGCCACATAAAGCTTTTTGAGATCTTCAATGATTTTTAAGAGGGGATGTATTCCCAAGACTAAAAAGTTTGAGAGCTGGGGTGTCTGGCTGGCTCAGTTGGTAGAGCATGCGCCTCTCGACCTTGAGGTTGTGAGTTCAAGCCCCTCAATGGGTATGGAGATTACTTAAAAATAAAATCTTGAAAAAAAAAACAAATATAAAAAATAAAAAGTTTGTGAACCTCTGATTTAGATTGTAGTCAGATTCTCTTCTTCGTTAAAGGATTGGAAGCATTGGTTTTTCTCTAGGACGTATTTGTTTGCTGGCTCTAAAGCTTCATTGTCAGAGTCCTCCTTCTAGCTTCTTTTTAGGTTCTTTGTGAATCATTTTGACCTGTGTTGGAACCGTTGCTTCTTCATAACAGAAATGTTACAGCGAATGTAAAAATAGTTCAGCCCCTCTACCTGTAAACCCTGTTTTCTCAGGTGATGATGTGCATTCCTCTCATTTGTGTAATCCGCAAAATGCCCAAACTTGTCTCCTCTCCATGTGCCCTGCAGTGCAGCTCCCTTACCTTGTGCTGCCTCCTTAAGAGTTGCATGGAAGCAGTGGATGGGTTTTATAATACTGACGTTTTGGCAGCAAGGAAATCACTTCCAGGGATGTATGAACTGCAGTAATGGCAGTGCTCTGCAGAAATAATTGACTCTGTAGCCTTCTTATATTTAAGTTCCTAACACATACCTGGGTACTGCAATCCGGAGCCTTGGCATTGCACTCTGTGGCCACGCTGCATGGTCTAGTCTATAAAGTCTAGTACAAAATGTGTAAAGCACCTTATAAACACAAAGATATATTCTAAACCAGGTTTCTCTTATTTTCCCTTCCCATTCAAGTATTTTTCTTTCTTTCCACAGTGTTAGCCTTGAAAAGTAGATTGCTTTGGTATGTGTTAGTCAAGTCTCTAGGCTCCAAGTCTCTTGGAATAATATTAATGTACTAATGATAACAGTAGAGCTGGCAGTATTCTCTGCAGTGGATTTAATCCTATTTTTAAGCCAATAGATTGTGTAACAGTGATTTACCTTTCAATTTTTCCTTCTTTCTTTCTCTTTCTTTCTTTCTTGCCTTCTTTCTTTCTTTTCCTTTTTCTTTTCTTTTCTTTTTTTGGTTTTGGCATTACCTCATGGGTCTCCACATTAGGAAGTGCTGACATATTTCTGTAAATTATTTTGCCTAATAAAAGAGGGTCTTGTCAGTTCCCAATTTATGAGTGATTTAGGTATATAATAAAGAGATAGGTTGGCCTTTTAGCAACCACCCTTCCCCCTTCAGTTGAGAATACTTAAACAAAGAATAACCAGAGCGTTTCCTAGGTACTATTTCAGGGAGCCTTAGGTCCTTGTTCAGAGGTTCCAAAATCTCGTAAATTAAGGGCATCCTGGGCACTTTAGCCCCAACTTGGAAATTCTCAGACGATGTCTCCCATTAAAAATCCCCCAAATCCCAGATGATGGAAACCTGTTTAATTATGTTTAGTCCAACATTTCTTCAAGTTCATTATCCGTAGAAAACTTTTATGAAGGAACATATTTGAATGAGTCCTGGGACACTTCTGTTATGGCAGGACAACATTCAGGAAATATGAACTAAGAGAAAATCCATGTCTTAAGTAGCAACAGAGGATTACCACACTTCTGATGCCCCCAAGGGCCCACCTTGCTCTCTTCTTCCCATACCACTTGTTCTAGGTACCACCAAGCAGAGGTTGATCTTGTGTCCTTAGCTGGAGGACAGAGTAGATTTTCTGACAGAAGCTATGTTGTCCACATGGCTATGCCCAACTGAATTAGTATCATTAATAATCTACCACAAATGTATGAAGCATTTTGAGTACTGCTATAGGAGAGCTTTTTCTGAATTGCAAATCTATCTACTTCACAGTAAATGCTTAAAAGATAACCAGCCAGCAAATTGGGAATTGATGCTACTAATTTTTTACCTTATGGTTGGGAGAGTCAGTAAGTTTGAAATGTACTTAAGAACAAAGAAATATTTAGCAAAAGAAAGGGATGATGTAAGATGAACAAATGAAAGCATGAGAACCTTTTTAATTCAATGCATTACTGAATTTGGATTACAAGTGGCAAGCCTCCTTATGTATGTCCTGCAGAGCAATCATCATCAACAAATATTTTTTGAAAAATATCTGGCTGTGAACCACTGAATTCATTTTTCTGAGGCAAGGCTGTATGATGAAATATATCCACTCGAACACGCATTGCCTCTAGGGCCCAGGAAAGCAAACGCTCATCCATCGTTAGTTCTCTCTTGAAATCTCCCACAACCACAAGTGCAACTATAGAGCAATTAAATGCCAAGAAAATAGATGTGTGACAATGTTGCCTGATTATAGAACTGATATTATGTCTTAAATATATCTCAGCTGCCACGTCTCCCCTGGAATATAACATGCCAACATGTTAACCAAAGAAATGGTACTCCAAAATCAACTTTCAAATGGAGATCTGAAGAAAAAACTCTTTTGGAGGATTTTCTATTCAAGGGGCTCTAGGGAACTTAAACCAAATAGTACAGCTATCTTAGTGGTGACTTTTTTTTGAGCAACCCTATCAGTTATTTGAAATTTTGATAGCATCATTTTAAAAAAGATTTTATTTATTTATTTATTTATTTATTTATTTATTGAGCAGGGGAGGAGCAGAGAGAGAAGGAGAGAGAGACAGAGTCTCAAGCAGACTCCCCACTGAATGAGGAGCTTGATGGCCGGGCTCGATTTTATGACCCTGAGATCATGACCTGAGTCAAAAATCAGGAGCTGGATGCTTAACTGACTGAGCCACCCAGACGCCCCATAATAGCATAATTTTTATATAAAACCTAACTTCAGAATTCTTCAAAAATTTGTTATCATTGGGGGAGATTTCTAAGTTTTTAAGGATCCTGGGGGGGGCAGAATTTAAGAACCACTTATTATAGTAAATTAAAAATATGAACCAACTAATCCTATTATATTAGGACGAGAATTAAGGGGTTTGGAGAAGTTGAGCTTGGTTACTTCTTCCTGGATGGCCTTGGTGCTTTATGTGTGTTCAACTTTAAAAGGGGCATCCTAATTTTATTTTAGCTAATTAGAAAGAGAATTAAGAGAAAATAAATCACTTAGCAAAACATATAAGGTATGTTTTACACACTTTAAGCCTCTTTTTTCTACCTCTTTCTTTTTCCATTCTTTTTTCTTTTTTTTCTTAATGGTGGGTTTGAAGTTATGTATTCTGGGCATTCTAATGGCCTTAAGTTTCAACACCATAAGAGATGTGCAATACGTATTTGCTAATGATAACATTTTAAAGTACTTTTTCTAGTGATGGTACTAGGAACGACTGTCTGCAAACATTTCCACGGTTGTTCATTTGCTTTAATATCTTTGACAAGTTGCAGTTCCCTGTTAATTGGATATAAGCACTTGATGGACATATAGCCAGACTACCCAGACCAAATTCTCATAATCTGATTTATCCAGGAAACTTTTTGGAAATGCTGTTCCTGGGTCTGCAGTCTTAGCCCCTCAGGGATTCACCCATAAATGGCCTCCTACTCCTAGTACAGGATGATTTGCAATGAGCATATCTTCATGCTTATTTCACTTATGTTTCTCCTTTCAGAAGCCCTACAAGTCTGGAATTCATTTATAATGACTTAATCAGCTTCTTAGTAGGGAAAAGTCCTCTTTTAGATAAACGTGGTGAACACGAAGTGGAGAACCTGCCTGGGTCTGAATGTTTTTACATAAGAGCTCATTAGGTATTTGTTTGGAAAGATCACTTCAAGAAAACAAGTATCTTTGTTTCACGGAAACATCTTGAACTACTTTACTATGCTTTTTGGGTCATGAAAACTCCAAACATACTTCGTCAAACACTCTTTCTTCAACTTTGAAACCCATGTGTATAGCCAGGGAAGAGCAATCTGTATGTTTCTAATTAATTTACACTTAACTCATCAGAATGTTGTTTTCTAAGAGCTATTTGATGTGTAAGACCCCTTATGAGCCTTTCAAATATGGCTTCTAAGCATTTTTCCTTTGAACCAGAAAGTCACTTTTTTTTTCCCCCTGAAGCAAATGGAATTCAATTCTCAAAAGGCTTTAGTTTGGTTCAAAAAATTGTCAGACTCACACAATCTGACAAAACATGTTTTCTCACTTAAATGGATTAACTCATGCAGTAGGCACTAAGAATTAAAGGGCATATCATTAGGCAAAGATTTACTTTAAGTTGCCACAGTGTTAATGAATTTTTTGTTTATTTAGCAATGCTTTCTGATAAAGTAACGCTAAATACACTCATGTCAATGGACATAGGGTACTGTTGTAGGAAAATGCAAAGGAATTAAAAAGTTTTATCTTAAAAGTACACATCCATCTTTACAACATATGTACAAAGGGTTTTGAGTATTATTTCCCTGGTTTCAGTCCTAAAGTCCATGTTGCACACAGGAGAGACTCATAGATTGGTATCATCCAATACTGTTTCTCTCACCTTTTATATAAGGATCCTAAAAGCAGTGATTACAGTGAGATGCGATGACAGATCCCGACCGAGTGCAACCATTGACAAATGTTCCAGGTGCATTATGTTTCATTATGTTTGCATGGTCCAAATGTGTGTGAGTATTATATTTTCATCTAAATCCCTACTTTATATTAGGTGTACCAGTACATTTTTGCTTTCGAATAGCTACTTCTCTTGAAATATCCACATTGATTTTCAAATTCTTTGTTCATAATTGCCTGACTTAGTTTTTACCTATTCATTGTAGTAAAAATTTTGTTTAGAGGCATCCAGTTAACCCATATATTAGAGAAAAAAATTCTTAGAGCTTCCTTTAACTATCTTCTCTGCTTCCAATATACAAGAATCCATATATGTGCTCTTATGATTTTTTTTCTACCATTTACACCCACATTTCTCCCTCAAGATTCAGGCACACGTGAATTCACCATCTCTTTCTAACTTTTTGTTAGTGATCACTTATTTAGATTTAGCTTCTTGAAAGACAATTTTAGTTTGCAGGCAAAAATAGATAGAGGATTTTGTGTTATTACCCCTGAATTCTTGGGTAGTCACATGCTCTTAGGACATTATAGACAAAGAACTGATCCACTGAATACCTACAACCCATCTAAATGCTATGAATTTCTATTTCAAGAACAGCTTTCTTTTGATCTTCTTCCAGAACATTTTTTGTTGGATGTAACATGAAAACCAAGGCACTTTGAGCATCATATAAAGACAAATGCAAATCTGGTGGAATTCAAAATGCTTTTGTGTAGCAGCAGGTAACATATAACTTCTGGAAGTTTTCAGTACACTAGTTAGAAAGATTTCATAGGATAAGTTCAGAAACATTTTCTTTTTTAAAAATTTAATTTAAATTCAATTAATTAGCATCTAATGTATTATTGGTTTCAGAGGTGGAAGTCAGTGATTCATCAGTCTTACATTAACACCTAGTGCTCATTACATCACGTGTAAAAAACATTTCTGTAGAGGTAATATTGCTGACTTCAGGATACACGTGAATGTTTTAAAATGAAAAATCCATGGAGTCCTTTATTGTCATTATCGCTGAAACATTGGATGTTTGTTGCATCCATGTATTTCTCTGTGGGAAGTTTTAGAGAGTTTGGGCAATATGTGTACCCTGCCTTCAGTGAGTTCTATAATTGGATTATAATCCAAAATCCAGAATCTCATTTTCTTCCTATAAAGGGCTATAGAGCCATATTTCCCAATTTCATCTTTAGTGTTCAGTGCCTTTGAAATGAAGTTTAAAAACTCATTGCAACAACCCTCAAAATAAGTCTACTTCTTTGACTTAAAGATATCCTTGGCTTATCTCTTAATGAAAGAGCCTATTCCAAGAGAGAGCACTTTCAAAGACATTAGCAACACCCCCCCCCCCCCCCCCCCGACTTTAATTTTCAGGCAGCATCAGTAATGTGAGATGAAGTGGCTCTGGAATTTTTTGTGACAAGCCAGAAGGACATTTAAATAGAGCAGTACTTGTATATTTTGTAGCCTTATTCCCTGATGACCCATAACAAACAGTTAAAGCGTACTCTCCACTAGTGGCAAACTGCTATTGGGAACCACTCTAGTTCACTTGTGGGTTATAAACACATTAGTTAGGATCAATTCTCCTATGGGTTAAAATTCAAAGTATTATCAAAGAACAAGGAGGTACTAAGTGATTACCTTCCAGTAGATCCAGTGTGACTACATTTAAAATTCAGATGAATAGGACCTTTGAGAGAGGGAGAAAGAGAATAAGAAAGAGGAGGGGGAGAGACAGAAGGAGAACTGGGAGGGGGGAGGCAAGGGAAGGGAAGGGGGAAACAGGTAACCTCCCAGCACTTACTTGATAGTTAAGAGAAAAAAAAAATGTTTTAGCTTTCAAAGTGGTTTTATAGATGTCTACCTACTTATTTGAATTGTCATTATGTTTAAATGGGGTGAGTAAACTGCCAAAGTAAGTTTTTAATCCCCTCATTCTGATACAAATATCAATGGTCTCTCAGTAACTACATTTATTTAAAACACCAAAAAGGATAGAGGACTTGAATAGATATTTTTGCAAAGACATACAGATGGTCAACAGATACATGAAAAGATGCTCTATATCATTAATCATCAGGAAAATGCAAAACGGAACTACAGTGAGATAACCTCACACCTATCAAAATGGCTAAAATAAAAAACAGCAGTAATAACAAGTGTTGGTGAGGATGTGGGAAAAAAGCAACCCTTGTGTACTGCTATGGGGGGGGGGGATGCAAACTGGTTCAGCCACTCTGGAAAACACTAAGGAGTTTCCTCAAAAAATTAAAAATGGAATTAGCATATGGTTAAATACTTCCACTACTGGGGATTTACTCATATTTACTCAAAGAAAATGAAAACACTAACTCGAAAGGATATATGCAACCCCATGTTTATTGTGGCATTATTTATAATAGCCAAGATATGGTAACAACCCAAGTGTCCATCCATAGAGAATGGATAAAGAAGACAGAATATTACTCAGCCATAAAAAGGAATGAAATCTTGTGATTTGCAACAATAATAGACCTAGAGGGTATAATGCTAAGTGAAGTAAATTTGTCAGAGAAAGTCAAATACCATATGCATTCACTCATTTGTGGAATTTAAGAAACAAGATAACAAAGAAAAAAAAACCATACAAACAAAAAACTCTTAAATATGGAGAATAAAGTGGTGGTTGCCAAAGGGGGAGGTGGGTGGATGGATAGGTGAAATAGATAAAGGGGATTAAGCGTATATTTATCCTGATGAGCACTGAGCAATGTATAGAATTATTGAATCATTACATTGTACACCTGAAAGTAATCTAACACTGCAGGTTAATTATACCTCAGTAAAATAACAGAAATTAAATCATTTTATTGTGAGATTAGAATTCCTTTCACAGGTTAATAAATCTTGTTTATTAATAGAAATAATTAATCCAGACCAGAATTCTACCTTCTAACTTGGCTATAGAAAGTATAAGAATTCACAGGAACTAAACAATCACATAAATGGATTTGAATGACTTGAAAACATGTTTGCCAAATGTACATTTGGTGTAGTACGTATCATGCTTCTGTTATGTTGTCCTTTCTTTGAACTCAGGAGTAGACTGGGAGAATGTTATGGAACCATGTGCTGTCGTCCATCTCAGCAGTTTCTTCAGAAGACATGGTCCATATACATCTTCTCAGGTTGCAACACAGCTGCTCTATTGTGAAGAATCTTCCATATGTCTCAGTGGGATAGATGTCATATTTCCATAAGATAATTAGCTGTTTGTTGAACCCTAAAAACCCTATGGAGATATTGTTACAGGATTTTTTTCTCCATTGGTGCCCGTGGTTCTTGGTCATGTTGCTTCGAAGAATGAAGAGGCAGACCAGACAGAGTGGTGGGCAAAAAAGCAAGGTTTATTGAGCAATAGCAAAGTGATAGTACAAAGCCCCGGAGGAGAGAGGGTACCCAAGAGGGTTGCCATGGAGGTTTCTAAGTCTAGGGGTTATTATGGGCTTGTTGTCTTGCTGTTTTAATCTGATTAACCCTCCCTGTGCCTGTCATCCAATCAGGCTTTTTGTCCTCTCTCACTTGGAAAAGGGTGGAGGGCTCCTTCCGGGGTGGGTGTAACGTCCTTTTAAGGGTGGTTTCCTCTTAAGGCGGCCCCCACCCCTATTGTCCCTGCCTGCCTTTCTTCCAGTTATCCTTCATCAATACTAGTTTGTCATTTTTGGGGGCCGTAAAAGTGTTATATCCAAAAAGACAGTATACTAAAGTTTACGTTGAAATGGAAATATTTTCAAATACAATTAAGTTGTTGAGTTTTCATGGCATGATACTTTTCCGTTTTTTTTTTTTAACAAAAAGTAACAAATATTTTAAATATTTTGGTGTTTTTCTTTCCCAAGGGAAGACTACTCTAAAAGCGAGAGGGCAGTTTGATGTCTAAAATTGAAAGGGTAAATTGCTGCTTTATCGCGTAAGTGTCTTTCGTAGGTTGGAAGTGAAAAATATTTTTAATTTAAAAGTGAATTTAGAGATCTGAGCATGCTCACTACACATTACTTTAAAATTATTAAAGTAGTTTGATTTAATAGAGTGAATCTTCTCAGGCTGAGAAGTACTTCACTTTGCACTGCCTAGGCTGAGATGTTAGAACCCGATCTCTTCCCAGCTGAAGAGCTTATAAAAAATGTGAAGTACTCTAATAATTTTAAATTACTCTATATTGCACATTTTCAGGTCTCTGATCACCTCCAAATTCAAGTGCTTATAAAACTGCTCCCATAATTTTAAATTGCTATGTGCACAGTGATTTAAAATTGTGAGAGTGCTTCAAAGTTTTTTAATAAGTGCTTTAATTTAGAACCGAGTTGAGCGATACTCCAGTATAACTTCAAGAAATTATTAAACTGATGTAAAAATTTATCCTCTGGAAAGAAAATTACATTATGTATAAAAGGGTGAGGATTCAAATGAATATATATGAAGATGAAGGGTACCAAATGCTCAGGAACAATCAGTAAATGAAATGAGATAATAGGGTCCTGAGGTAGGGAGGGGGTTGTTTTGTTAATTTTGCTCACTGCTTGCCTGGGGCTATAGTTCTTGAAACTCTTAACAGGTATTTCAATTCCTTTAAGGTGAGAAATTGCATTTTAGAGGACTTCACTTTCCATTCTCAGCATTTTCAAAGACGTCAGGAAATTTCTCCTGAAACTGTGGGAAAAGGGCATTGTGGGGTGAAAGGAGTGTATCTTAGAGAAAGGGGGAGGGGAAGGAAGAGAGAAGGAGGAGGGGGAGGGAAGGGAGGTGAGTGGGAGAGCGGGCGGGTCTTCCCTCACTTGTTGGTAAGATAGCTTTGGGACTTCACTGACTCTCATTTTTCAGAGGTAAACATGGCATGTTTTGAATTGAACTCATGCATGAATGAAATTGTTTTTATTGAGGACAGAATTCCTTCTGTAAACTAATGGTTCTGTTCACTCTAAAGGAGCACTCAGATTTTGTTTTCTGACTACCCTGCGTTACTATTATAAAGCACCACTTAATTTTACTTTAACCACGCTACCTTCCTATACAGATCTAGCATTAACCCACGTGTTGGGGGATAAAAGATCTTGTGATGTGCCAGCCGCCAACGAGCTGCCCTCTGTGTCTTCCCCAGATTATTTTCAGTGCTGTTAGGTCAACATGGTGGTACATGTTGACTGTGTCATTTGGTTTGTCTGACTGCATTACACAAATCTGAAATATCAAACTATTTGACAGGGACATGAGGACTTTCATATATTTAACTATACTTTTATGATATCTTTGATTAATAACATTAAAGTGAGATACGTAAAACATACGGATGTTCTTTCACCAAAATGTTGAAGGCTTGGGATTTATAATATATTGTGATCTTTTTTTTTTTTAAGGTTTTATTTATTTATTTGAGAGAGCACGCAGGCGCACAAGTGGTGGGGGGAGGGGGAAGGAGAGGGAGAAGCAGACTCCCCTGCAGAGCAGAGAGCCCCCAATGGAGGACTTGATCCCAGGACTCTGAGATCATGAGCTTAATCAACTGAGCCACCCAGGCAGCTCACATTGTGATTCTTAGTATGTTTCCAAATTTTGTAAAACCCGACAGCCTTACTTTTAAGGAGAAGACATTTATATTTTACTAAGTTGCCGATGAAATAAAGGGAAATTGACTGCGTGCTTCAGCAGTTCATGTTTCAATAAGGGAAATTATATACATCATTGGCTTCTAGGGTATAATAAATTGTGAATTTTAGTTATTATTACACACATTGCTATAAATATTACCATGCACCAAAACATTTGAAATAGTTCTCATCTCCATTTTTGGCTTATATAAATATTCCTTGAAAATAACTATCTTCCTATATTTTCTAAATATAGAAGATTAATTTCTCTGACTGCTGGGAAACAAGACTTTCTGAAATGTAATACCATGCACATATACATGGGAATGGGCAGAAAGAGTGNATCTGAAAGCTTAAAAAAGAAAGTGACACTCCTTAAGATAATCTATCATTCGTCCCATACCGCCATTTTCTAAGACTCTTGCAGCATCACTAAAATAAATCGTATTCTGTGTGCCCGCTAGGACACCCATTAACGGCCTAGAAGTATGGGCTACTCTGATCATGAAGCCTTGTAGAAAGAACAAGAGTTGCCTGGTTCCATGAAAGTCAGTGGTTTGCTTTCACTGCCAGAGACAAGTTGTAATTTTAGGGTAGAATTATCTCATCATTTTCTATCTGACATAATTCATTTCTACTTCTACTTCTCCACAGATACTTATTTAAAAACCCTCCCCACTGGTTTTGTTCTTACTGGGGAAATGGAGGCAGTAGGAAGGAAAAAACCAGGAGTTTTTTTTTTTTTTTTCCCTGAGTCAATTCTGGGCAGTGAATAAGATGTGTTTTTCTTACCAATGTCAATAAAAGACCATCCCTTTAACTGCCCAGCTTATTAGTCGTATGCATTGCCTTAAGATATTGCCCCAAAGATCAATACCCTGATTTCCTTTCCATCTGCCTAGACCAAGATAATTAGGCTCTTTACTTTGTTTTGTATATAATGAAGGAGGCAACATAGTGCTAGTAGGGAAAAAAGGCGATCTCCCTGTGGTAAATGTATTGACATTTACAGACACCGACAGAGCACAACATGGAGAGAGTAATGAGAAATTTGACTGCTTTCCCCTCTCTCTGCTTCCTGCTTTAGAGCCGCTGCATCCCACAGTGAATTACTAGCTACAAAGAGAAGGGACTGCTTAGGGACTGACAATTGAGAGCATTTACAATTAACTGAATTGATTAACCTTTACAAATGCTGTTACTTTATGAGGTGTTTTTCTCAGCCCTGGTTGAACAGTACGCCTTATTGATTCAACATACTCCTTTATGGAAGCCCTGATTTGTCTGTGACTCCACCAGTCATAACGCCTGCCTTGGTAATCGCTTCTGCGTGTTCTTGGGAAAACTTGACACGGTAGACTGATTGGCATTATGTAAATGGAGTCCTTGTCACCCTCTAGGAGAAGGAGAGGTCTACGGGGTGGGAGAAGCGAGGGCGCAGACCTGCCTCCCTGCATCGCCATCTCCAAGCACAGACACAAAGGATGCCGGCCTCTCCCTGCCCCTCAGTCCAAATAAACAGCCTGTAGGGTGAAAAGAGCTGCAGACTTTCCTCTGAGGTTTCCAACTCCCCTGTATTCCCTGGCTTTTATTTTGGGTTTCCTGAAATAATTTGGATTTTGTGTGTGAATACGTAAGGGAAGAGGTGATGGGAAATTGTCCAAAAAAAAAAAAAAAAAAAGAATTGCATTTAGCTTATTTTTTTGAAACGTTATGGACTGTGAGTGCCCACTTTGGCTAGTGATCCCAAAACCTATGACAAAGGGTATATTCCTTTAACCAGTTTCATTCAAAGAATCTCTGTGCTCAGAATGAGTATCACATAGAAATGACTGCCTTCCATCCCTCACGGCCCATCAAACTATATGAATACAAAGTAAATACTATTTGGTTTTCCTTCCCTTCACGCTCCCTTCTCTCTCCACTTTCTTCCTTCTATCCTTCTTTTATTCTTCATTTCAAGGGGTACACTTCTGTGATCTTAAAGACTAAAGAACTGACAGCCTGAAAAGCTCTTGAGTTAATCCATCTGCACCCAAGACCAGCTACATGATTTGTGGGGTCCCGTGCACAATGAAGATGCAGGGCCCCTTGTGTATCAATTATTAAAAATTTCTAAATGGTGACAGCAGAGCATTAAACCAAGCCCAGCTCTTGCAAGCATGAGCCTTTGTGTGCCTGCATAGTGAAGTGCCGGGAAGTAGGCCCCGTCTTTACCTTGGATGCTGTGTTTTGTGAAGACAGAGATGGTGGTATTTGTTTTCCTTTCCAGTTAGAATTTAAACTTTCCCATGTGAGACTGGTTTCTTCTGGATCGTGCTGAATCGCCTGTGCTTTTTTCCCACTTGAGCTGCCCCTTAGTTGGTAGGAACGGAGAGCCCCACCCTAGTGCACATCTTCTGCATAGCGGGGAAACCTAAACCAGACCTGGGTGACTTGAAGCACTTTTATCCATGCCAGAGTTAGGAGACTGGAGTGTTTGTCACCTTGCGCATTCGGTGCTGGCTGAAGAAAGTTTGTTTTGCTTTATGTGATTAAACTGAATGTTTTGCTTGATGCACATGCAAAAATATGTGCATTTATTCTAATATAATACACAGGCATATTCAAATGCACAGGATTTTTTCATACATATATGTGCATAACAGAATTGAGTTTATGGCATTCCAAGACACAGATGAACAATGATGGAAGACAGCCATTTTTTTTTTTTTTTATGAAGAATTGATGCATTTGTAAAGAAAAAAAAATCCGGGAGCTGCTCTAACAAAGTCTGCAGCATTCACAGCGTGACAAACAAATGAGAAAACAGCAGATGCAGCACAAATTAAGATGTATTTAGCACAGCAGCCCATCAAATGTGTGAACGTCTTTTGTAACTCAGCTTTGCAAGGTTGATGTATTGCACTTTAGACAGCTGATAATGAACCCTCCTAGCAATTAGAAGTGGAAATAGTGAGGAGTCAAAATTGTGTTGTTCCCAGTGGGCCAAAAAAGAAAAAAAAAAAAAAGGAAAGAAAGAAACAAAAAACCCATGTGAAACTTATTTCTTTATGTGCTTGCAAAACAAAGAGAATGTTTCAATTTATATACTGGTGTGTTTGAATTTCTCTTGCCTTTTAAAAATTCCTACTTCATTTTAATTACCATCGGATTCTAAAGTGTCATTAAATAAGTATGAATTCTGTTGCAGTTACACACGTTTTATGGCCAATACAATGTCTTTCCTTTATGGGATGCATTATTTAGTAATCTTACATTAAGACAATAACTTCAATCATTCTGCCTTCAAACGGCAATAAGCATGGTAATGGCTTCGTGGAGCTGCTTCCTGACTCTATCACTGTGTTTTCTCTTTAATATTAGAGCGTTGTTTTTATTTCAATGAAGATAGTGTGTCGTGTCCCCCCCCCCCCCCCCCCCCCCCCCCCCCAGTTTCTGTTTTCTGAGAGGGGAAGTACATTTGCAATAGGGAAGAAAGCATCAAAGTCCATCTAAAAGGCCACATTCTAGCCTAATCCAGTGCCAGGGCTAACAGTGTACTGTTAATGTTTGCTTTTTTTTTTTTTTTAAATAAATATTTGATTTAAGAAAGCATATGATTTCCTTCCAGAAGGAAGAGGTGCTTGGTAGTCATTTTGTGGAGTTAGCAGTAGTCTAGTATTTTGTCAGGTATGGGTTTTGACAAATTTAACAAGCTTGAAAGGACTCACAGGAGAATAAGCCAAACAACATAAAGGTGGAAGAACAGAAACAAATAAGGAAAGGAAGCCTAATTGGTGTATTCTGCCTAGGAAAGAGAGATCTGACAGGTGATTTAAAAGCTGACCCGCTTTTGTGAAAAATCTTAGACGTTTCTGATGTTCAGGGTCTTAAAGAAATCAGCATCACAGACACCACTGCCTCTTGCGTCTCTTTCGTGCTGTTGTGTTGTTGCATTCTGTATCCTTAATCCCAGACCTCCAAAGAGAAATCTCCCACTTTCAATTCTAGGTGAAGTTTAGAGGAGCATGAGGGTGAATGGAAACATTACAGTCACATTTCTGTAAGACAAAAAAATGTCCAAGGGTATGTGCACATTGGTCGTATTGGTAACACCATGGACAGGATTTATTTCACAAGGTGGCAGCGTTTCTGTGCTACCCAGAGGGGGGTCCAAACAGTACTGTCCTGGATTTCCATTGTAATTTAAAGGGACATTTTCAATGCTCACAGCCCTTGATGTCCTGCAGATGGAGGAAAATGTCCTTGAACACTATTCAGCAGAAACCCAGTTGGGTGGCACCAACCTTGACTTCCAAGTGAACAGTTCACGGCATCTACATCATAAATCTTCAGAGGACGTGGGAGGAGCTCTTTCGGTGATTGATGACATTGTTGCCATCGAAAATCTGGCTGATGTCAATGTCATAGCCTCCAAGAATACTGCCCAGGCAGCTATGCCGAAATTTGCTGCTGTCACCAGAGCTATTAGTGTTATCGGCCACTTCACAGTGGAACCTTCAGGAGCTACGACTTCCAGTGATTACTGATCCCAGGGCCAACCACCAGCTTCTCATGGAGGCGTCTTCCGGTAATCTGCCTACCATTGCTCTGTGGAGCACAAACTCGACTCTGTGCCTCCTCTACAGCGCCCTGGTGTGGAGCAACACAAGACCTCACGCAGCGGTTCTGACGCCGGGCGTGCCCGGTGGGAAAATCTGCGCATGCGCGGCACCATTTCCCATGAGCACCCACGGAAGTCACACGTGATCTCGCCCTCTGTGGAGATTCTGGAGAGGTTGAGGAGGAAGCGTGGGTCGTTTGTGAAAAGGCGCTGACCCGAGGTACTTTGGGGTGAATGGACTGCTCCAGCTGCCAAACTGACTGCTACTCCACCCGAGGTGGCAGGCTGGTCTGAAGGCAGGGGGTGCCCTCTCAGCCCCCGGCACTACCCAGCAGATGACCGGAGCCCTGGGCCGCCACTGAGGACCGGACTGGAGCTCTCGCGTCAGGCCACTGACCAGGTAGGAACGACCCGTGCAGTGGTCTCAAGGTCTTCTTCCCTAGGCTCTTAATCCGAACACAAACCAGAAAGAAGATTCAGAATCATGTCACTGAGACAAAAGGTCATGAACCAGCTAGGTAAAGCCTGGAACAGGCTTGTAGGTGTTTTAGTTATTTATTTATGTATGTATTTTTCAGGTAAAAAAATTAATACCACAATTTTAAAGCCAGGAGATTTTCCTGGAAAGGTGTGGATTTCAGCTGTTTGAGAAATCGGTTAGCAATGCGCCTGCATTTCTACGGGGTTGCAGTTGGGGACGTGCTATGGGTCGGGTGGGCTGGCGCCGCTCTGGGCTCCCCTGCCCTTGCCCTCCGCTCCCTCTTCCAGTCAGCCTGTGCATTAGCTACTGTTTGTTTTTTTAGACCCAAGAAACTTTTCTTACTCAACTGGTTTCTTTATTTATGTTACTGTCCTGCCCTTATAGGCCATATTTATGTTTACGGCCACAACTGTTCATAGTTATCTTCGTTAATGAAATCAGAAGGATAAGCTGGGAGATGTGTTTTTCAACCTAAGATCCTAGGATTCTATTTTCAATGTCTGTGTGGAGAAGGGGGAAATGGAGTAACTAGAATGAGAGATTGAGGGTGGTCATGAGAAAGAACTGCTTGAAAAAAATGTGAAAGAAACATTGTACTCTTTTTCCTGATGGAGATTTTGAACTCTCTTTATCCTTAACATAAAGAATGATAATCCCTTACATCTGTACAATGCCTTAGTACTTTTTAAAGTGCTGTCATATAAAAGAACTTTTTTGAGCCCATTTTATGAGGCTTTTTTTTTTTTTTTTTTAGAAAGGACATAGATGATAGGCAGTAGATAATCCATCTAGGATGAAGTCCATTGGAGTGTGGGGGGTAAATTAAAGGCCTTGTTATGGTTTTTTCTGGCTATATAATTCTATTTTTCACCAAGGCTGTGACCTTTTCTAAAAGAGTAGTAAATACACTGCAAAAGGATGAAGTAGTTAGAACATGTTGGCTCCTTACAATGATGGTTTAACCCAGGTTCCCCTTATTACACTGATTTATGAGGCAGGTGGTATTACGAATCACCGAGCTTATTACAACTATTTTCATTCCGGTGTTGTAAATCTGAAGCACACCATGATATTTAGAAATAGCTGGAGAAACGGTAATTTCTGTTAAGTCACATAGGCATTTCATGGATGTAGAAGTCATTTGGCAGATTTCTCTTTTTTCTTAATACCTAAATTGGGATTTGTAGGGGAAACGAGGTTGGGATGAGTATCCAAACCCTTAAGGGTAGTGTGGTGTCTGAGAAAGGCACTGGCCTCAGATTTTGGAAGCCAGGGTCCTGGCTTGCTATTTATCCTTTCTATGAACTTTGCTCATCTATAAAGGAGGAAGCTTACTTCAGCAAAGGCTAGCTTCTCTTGTGAGCTGGACACATGGATCCCTGGATGGGTATATCACACATGGCTTTCATCCCCTCCCTCCCTCCCATGACAGTGGGAACTGCTCCTTCTCAACACTCTTGAAGACAGAATTTTACAGTTTCCCTGAGGAGCAAGTGTTTGGCCACAGTGGCTAAGGTCCCTTTCAAAATCAATATGCAGGGACATTTGAGCTTTGAGGAAGTTGCTTGTATCAGACACAGGTGGGGGGTACACTTAGATTCAGGGATGATGTGGAACATAGCTATGAGGTAGTGTTTCTTCTGACTTCTTTTGCAATTTCTATCTTATCCTTCAGTAGAGCTCTTGTATCTAGTTGTCCAAAGTCTTTTGATCACTTAGACCACACAACTGTGTCCTCTTAAACTAGTACTTTTCTCCAGATCCTAGTCCATCAGCTTCTTTTATCAAAATCGAGATGTCCTAGTTTAGTGAAGCGCTACTCCCTAATCTGATAAAGCAGTTTACAAGTAGGTGTTAACAGCAAACAGTGACTGACTTACTTGCCATTCTGTCCTATTTGCTTTCTATTCAGGGTCATCCACAACCGCACTGCACAGACCCATTATTATCACTAATGATAGATAAATATGAAATGGTTGATGAGGAAAAGACTTTGGGGTCAGGGGTCAGTAGTCTTTCCCACAATCAGAATAAAGCTAATGAAGAAGGTAAAACTATAGCAGAGCCCAGTACACTGTAGTGTTAGTGACATTCAAAAATTACCTTCATAGGCCTCACAGGTGCAGTCTTCTGGAATGGGACCTTTTAATAGGAATACTCTAGCTTCCTTCTTTGATTGTGCAGGCATAATACCAGCACTAGAAAATTTTATCCTTAGTAAAGATTTTGACCTCTCGTAGAAAATTCATTGCTGGATTTTTGGGGATGAAGCTGAGAAGGCAGTCATTGCAGGATTGATTTTATAACGATAGGATGCAATGTCCTGAACCCCACGGTTTTGTCGGCTAGGAGAAAAGAAGCATGATGATGACAGGAAAACCACTCTTACTGAACAGTGGGAAAGAACATACAGGCTATCATGTGGTTTAGGAGCACATTTTTAGAGTAAATTTCTTTAAAATAAGCAAAATTTGCCCTATTAAAAGCTATTTATATTCTGAACCTTATTTAACATTCAAAGTATAGCATTTGACCTTCATTCATGGTGTGCTAATATTGGTAGTTATTAATGGATTTCAGTTGATATGATAGTTTTAAAATTAAACAAGAGTGCTAGCCACAGCACTCTTAATGCCTTTGATCAGGAATTGAGGAGGATTCTCTCTGGGCAGACGATGAATGTTTTTAGGCCCCTAAAAAAGGGAAAATCAACCCAATTGGTTTGTTATTGTTTTTAGGTGCCCATCCCCCACCCCCAACTTCCATCACTTCTTTGGTTTGTTTACTGGTATATAATGTCCAATAAAAGAAAACATAAAACACACCTGCATTTTATTTAAAGAAAAAGACCCTTTGGACATGAAATCATTTCCAGATAAAGGGCAAATATTATTGTTTCTTTGTTCAAAGAAATTTTCTGTTTTATGCTCAGTTCATTCTGTGCTTTTATCTTTCTGTTGAGTGTGCTCTCTATGACCTCTTAGCTAACACAGCCTTTGATATGTATTGTATGATTATAAAAGTGCGATGCCAAGTTGAATAGGCAAACTTAAAACCAAACAATGGGATTTATAGAGCAGACTTGCTGCTAACAGCGCTGTAGCATGCGTCTTCTTAGAATTGCTGGATTAATTAAACATGGGGATTTAGAACTTTGTTTAGTCTTTTTGTATTATTGTAATTTTTAAAACAAATTATTATTTTCTTGCATGTCTAAAGGTAGATCTTTTATAATAATAATTTCTGAAATATTTGCATGAAGTTTTGAAGTTCGTGGCGTTGTACATAAATTATTTCTTTTAGTCATCACCACAATTGATTATCCCCATTTTTATAGATGAAAAAGTGAGGCTCAGGAATATCTTGTTTTATTAGTATCAAGTATTTAGTGAGTGGTGAATCTAATATTTTAAAAATGGTTTTCTAACTCCAGTCCTGGGATTGTGGGAGACAAATTTGTTGTGGTTCTTTACAAGTCTATTAATGTTATTTTTCTTGTATCGAAACTTAGTTTTCTTATATTTCCTTCTCGATTGCCTGAAAGAATCCTGAAATGTTGACTGTTCTTTTTTTCCCCATCTCGCTTTCCACAATGGGTGTTTCCCTGCTTGACAAAAGAGAGGCATGATTCTCATCCATCCTGATACTGCCATGGGGTAAAAAGACTTCCTATGGCCTCCTAACAGATATTTCTTAAATACATTTTTTTAAAGATTTATTTATTTATTTATTTATTTATTTATTTGACACAGACAGGGAGAGAGGGAACACAAGGAAGGGGAGTGTGAGAGGGAGAAGCAGGCTTCCCGCCGAGCAATTAGACTAACAGCCAAACCTGTTGTTAACTAGAGATATGGCTGGTCACTCTTTGCAGGGGACCAGTAGGGCATCAGAAAGTCCTTTACCTCCTTATATGTAATTGCTTCCCAGGATACACAGCTCTTTCACAGTTGTCTGGGATCAATGAGAAACTGGGAAGTTCTGGCCACCAGGGATGCTTGTCTGTTGTCATACAGTAGAATCTCTAAAATGGGTCATATTAAGATATCCATTAACTGCAAAGTTATATTTTGATTGAATATTCCTTTTCTTTCCCATTGTGTTTTACACTTAACGATGTTTTCTAACCTAGCACATTTGTACATGTCATACAGTGGGCAATTCACGATGTTACACTCTTCACTCATTACCATCAATTCAAAAAAGCCCAAATTCAAACAAGATGAATACAGTATTTTCTATTATTAATTTTCCATAAAGAAATTAAAGCCCACAAATGGAATCACTCATCTTGTAGAAATTGTTTAGTAAAGTTCAAGTCTGAAAATATTCCTTATCCAATATTTCTCTTTGACTCTTTTTTTTTTTTTTAAAGATTTTATTTATTTATTTGACAGAGATAGAGACAGCCAGCGAGAGAGGGAACACAAGCAGGGGGAGTGGGAGAGGAAGAAGCAGGCTCATAGCAGAGGAGCCTGAAGTGGGGCTCGATCCCATAACGCCGGGGTCACGCCCTGAGCCGAAGGCAGACGCTTAACCGCTGTGCCACCCAGGTGCCCCTGCTGTTAAGTTCTTAATCAAAAGATAAAAAGAGAGACTCGTGAAAAAGGACTCCGTATCAGGAAGTGATAGAACAATAAAAATTAATTAGAAAGCATGCAAGAATTGAGAATACAATCATTACTAAAAAGAAAAAAGCCAGCCATTTTGAAATTAAAAAAAAGAATAAATAATTCATTGGTCAAGTGAGAAATCATAATGGAAATCAGAAATACATAAAACTGAATGACAGATACTGCATATAAAACTTATAGGATACAACTAAAATGCTATTTGAGAACTAAAATGCTATTATATCCTGAAGTGTTTATATTGGGAAAGAAGAAAGGCTAAAAATTAATGAGGTAAGCACTTAAGAGTTCAGAAAATGAAAAGGAGTGAATTCAGAGAAAATAGAAAAGGTAATGAAAAAATAAAATATCAATAAAATAGAAAACACTTCTAATGAAGAGGATCAAAAAGGCTATAAGTGACTTGTTGAAAAGCTCATTAAAGTGGTAAGTCTCTGACAATATTGATCAACTTAAAGGAAAAAAAAATGGCACAAATAAAATAAGAATGAAAAAGGAAGTACAGATTCAAATATATAGTAAAAATGTAGAGAATTTCACAAGCAACTGTATTTCAATGAACTTGAAACAATAATATCCAAAAAAATGTTATATTCAAGGAGAAATAGTCAGCAAGAATAAACCTATAAGTATTAGGGAAACGTAACCCAAAGGGTGAAGTCTTATTAAAATATAAAAGCAAAATTTTCAGGTGCCTTCTGTCGACCATTAAGAAACATTACGAATATTGCTGAAAATCTTCAAAAGTGTACACATAGAAAAAAAATGAACTTATGTTATAGGACCAGTATAAGTAGTCTGAACAAACGAAAAAATGCCTACATGAGAAAGGTAATGAAAAGTCAGATTCAATGATGAAGGTAGATGCAAATATCCGAAACAAGGAATACACTTAACCAAACTGGCAAAAGACTTATGGACTGAAAATTATAAAGCATTAGTGAAGGAAATGAAAGAAGATAGGGATAAATGGAAAGTTCATGGATTGAAGAATTAATATTGTTGAAGTACTACCCAATGTGATCTGCAGTGTCATTGCAATCCCTATCAAAATTCCAAAGGCATTCTTTTCAAAAAATAGGGAAAAAAAGTCTTAAAATTCAAATGGAACCATGAAAGACCCCCAAATAATCAAAGCAGTCTTGAGCAATAAGAACAAAGTTGGAGGCATCATGTTTTCTGATTTCAAACTGTACTGCAAAGCTTTAGTAATCGAAACAGAATCGCTCTAGCATTAAAAGAGACACATAGAGCAGTGGAACAGGACAGAGAGCCCAGAAATACATCTACAACTTTATGGTCAATTGAACTTTGACAAGAGCACCAAGAACATACAACGGGGAAAGAACTGTCTCTTCAAAATAGCTTGATTGTGGTGATTATTTCCTAATGTATACCTGTGTCAAAACATCAAGTTGTATTCCTTAAATATGTACAATTTGTATTTGTTAAATCACAATAATGCTGAAAAGAAGAAACTGTGCACATCATTTGGGCTATACACTTTTCCCAGAAGTTCTTATCATATGTATTATTATGTAACATTTTAGTAGTCGTTCGTGGTGTGTATTTACTCCACCAGCCTGTGAGTAAACTCATCGTGGGCAAGGAATACACATTAATCATCTTCATATGAGCAAGTTCTTGCAGGATGGTAGATGCTCAATAAATATTTTGAGGAATCCATGCAAAAATGCTAGGGTAAATTTGAGATTACCAAATATGAGTGTTCTTAAGATTCCCGGACTGTGTAAATCCTACATCCCAACTTTCATCATGAAAAACCCAATAAATTTACTTAGGGTTTCCACTTTCATAGCTCCTGAAATGAGAAAGAATTTGCCCCTTGTAGAGTAGTAATTTATTGTCCAATTAGTGTAACTAATGAACGTTGTAGTGAAAGCAAAAGGGTTACAGAACCGAGCACCTAACGAGAATATGGGAAAAGGAAAAAGAAAATTAGACAAAGTCAGGAACAAAGAAGTCATAAAACTCTTAGGATGAACTCTTACAATTTATTATTTATGAGCCATTCATCTGGGAAATAGTAACTAATAAGTGGTATGTATGTTATAAAGTGATTCGCATGCCGCTAGCTATGCCACTAGCAAGCATAGTAACTCATAAGTAATACGTATGTTATAAAGTGATTAGCATGCCGCCAGCTATGCCATTAGCAAGCTGCTTAGCATTGTGCCAGTTATTTAACCTCTTTGGACCTTAGGTTCTACCTCTGAGTGTTAAACATGTTGGCCCTCCAACAGCTTAGGTCCCATCTGTTATTATACACCATGGTTACACTTTTCTCTTTGTCATATGTTCTTGCCTCAGATATTAGAAAACGGTATTCTGCTCAGTTTCAATGACTAAGTAATCCAGGAAAACATTAATTTTATATGTATGGCAGGTAACATCTAAAGATTGGTTGTACCCCAATAATTCAGGCCTAAGATTTATGGAGATGAGATGTTTGTAAGGATAATGATGTATAATTGTAATTCCAGACAGTTTTGTGACAAGGAAATTGAAACAAATAATATGAATGTAGTACATCCGACAGGAATTGCTTGTTTCTTGAGTGTGTGTTGCAGCACATAGAAAGAAGAGGCAGACAAACATTAGAGTTCAAAGAATTTTAATTGCAGGGCTTATGAAGATTATCTGAAGCTACCTATCCATCAAAAGTGCTTACCAAAGGACAGTGTGGTACAGTAGATAGGTCTGAGTTCAGAATCAGATGGAAATGGGTTTAAAATTCAGCTCTGCCTTACATCGAAAACCGGGGATGTACTGTATGGTGACTAACATAATATAATAAAAAATCATTATTAAAAAAAACCAAAAAAAATAAAAAAAATAAAAAAAATAAAATTCAGCTCTGCTATTAGCAACTGAACTTTAAGAAATTTACTTAATTTCCTTGCATCTAAATTTCTTCATCTATAAAATGGGAATCATAATACCATAAAAATTACATGATTTTATAAATTAATAAAACACCTTAAGTATTTGGTACATAGTAGATAGTTTAAAAAGGTTCTTCAGTTTCAGTTTCATTTAAAAATTTTTTTAAGTTTTTATTTTAATTCTGATTAACATACAGTGTTATATTAATTTCAGGCGTACAATATAGTAATTCAGCACTTCCATACATCCCTCTGTGTTCATTACAACTAGTGCACTCCTTAATTCCCATCACCTATTTCAGCCATCCCCCACCCACCTCTCTTCTGGTAACCATCATTTTATTCTCTGTAATTAAGAGTCTGTGTCTTGATTTCTCTCTCTCTCACTTTTCCCTTTGCTCATTTGCTTTGTTTCTTATATTTTACATGAGTAGAATCATATGGTGTTTTCTTTCTCTGACCTCCTTTGCTTAGCATTATGCTCTCTAGCTCCATCCATGTCTTTGCAAATGGCAAGATTTCATTTCATTTTATGGCTGAATAATATTCCATTTTATATAAACCACATCATCTTATTTTTTCCTCACTTGATGGACACTTGGGCTACTTCCATATCTTGGCTATTGTAAATACAGTTTTATTTATTTTGCTGATCTTAAAATTTACATAGTAATCCATAGCATTGATGCATGAAAAAAACCCAGTTATTTAATAATTTAGGAAATACTTACTGAGATTCATCAGATAATTTTTTTAAAGACTTGTTTATTTGTCAGAGCACAAGCAGGGGGAGTGGCAGGCAGAGGGAGAAGCAGGTTCCTTGTTGAGCAGGGAGCTGTATGTGGGACTCCATCCCAGGACCCTGGGATCATGACCTGATTTGAAGGCAGACAAATGTCCAAAATTAGTAAAGCTTTATTTGCAAATTATTAAATAGAAAGTATACATTTTTAATGCTCTAGATTTTAATAATTCCTTCTGTATATTAGGACTAATTTATGTTGTGTATTTAGAGGTTAGGTATTTCTCTTTTACTTAAGATGTGTACATGGAGGTGAATAAGATTTTTCCATTAATATTGCATTTGTAAAAAAAAAAATGCCTATTCTCTTTAAAAATGTGATGGCAGAGCATGAACGCTTTATTCAACATTCTGCATTGATTATAAATAAAATTATCATATCTAAAATATCACAACCTTATACATCTTTGAAGGCTCAGCACAAATTACTTTCCTATGAAGTTTTTTTGATCTGCCATTATTATGGGTATCAGTTAAAGCACATAAAAAACATGCATACAGAGAGCTGCCCACTGAAATCAGCTTGAGAGATACTTCCTCATGGAAATCCTTGGGCCCCATCCAGATCTACTGCATCAAAATCTCTGGAGCACTGAGATGTTGAAAAACTAGAAGCTATTCTGATGCTCTCTGGTTAGGAGTCCCTCCTCTCCAGAAGCCCCTGCTGTGGCACATTTCACTGTCTTGGATTTCACTTTGAGAGTTCCTACCAGTGCTTCAAAGAGGTTGGCACGTTTGTCATCTTGGGAAGAGGACTCCAAATTTCACACTTAACTTCCCATCAGCATCTAATTTGAGAAAATACAATGTTAGTCAAAGCAAAGATTGTTTCTTGACCTTGTATATGGCAGATTTACATAATCTTTTAAAAACATCAAACTGTAGATTAACCAGGATTACAATTTAACAGTTCACTCTCATAAATTCAGTGTAGTCTCTTGCCAGATCCAAACAGTGATGAAATAAATGCAATGTGTGGTATACCTCCTCGCCTTAGTGTCATCGGGGCAAAGACCAGAAGAGAACCAAGACCCATTTACAAGAAGTGAATGTGTTACAGTGTTACTACTGTGGACCAATTCTCTGTCTACATTTTGATTTTTTAATGCTGGTATTGTTGAATTAATAAAAATAAAACTTACACACAAACAGGGAAATAACATAAGTAAATCAATAAACCAATTAATACAGTACTAAAAGTGTGCACTGAAGGAATAAAACAGTAATTTATTGTTGCAAAACTATCTCATACTACACTAAATTGCATTCAGTTACAGAAATTAAACACACAAAAACCAGACAGAAAGGCAGAGAAAAGAAAAAATCTTACAAATCATAGCAAATATTATACTATTCAAACCACTGAGTGTTCTACCCTTTTCTTCATTAGAAAGAAAAAAAACAGATTTTTGGAGGGAGAGTGGTTACACCCCCATAGTTTACTGAGATGGCTAATAAAATCTAGACTTTTTTCTATTTTTCTTTTTAAAAATATTTTTATATGCTTCTTAATGATGGTATTATTTCTTTTTCTTTTTTTTCCTTTTTTTTTTTTTTTTGTATTTTCCAAGATGTGTTAGTAGTCTGTAATAACAGGTGTCAATGTTTTTTGATAGAGAACACTTTATTTTTAATAATTCCTTCAGAAGCACAAGAATAAAGTGAGGTCACATTTAAGATAATGTCTACTTGTGAATTTAACTCAAGATGCTAAGAGAGGATGAGCTTAAACATTTAAAACTTCTAAGGAATATATATTAAGATAAAATGTTTTTTAGGTAAGTTAATACATTTTTCTGAGATTGAATATGTGGATATATTAATAGAAATCAAAACATGAAATTAAATTTCTTGGTCAAATCTCCAGAAATACCGTGACAGCTAAAATAATCTTGAATTCTTGGGGTGCCTGGGTGGTTCAGTTGGTTAAACGACTGCCTTTGGCTCGGGTCATGATCCTTGAGTCCTAGAATCAAGCCCTGCGGCAGGCTTCCTGCTCAGCAGGGAGTCTGCTTCTCCATCTGCCCCTTCCCCAGCTTGTGTGCTCTATCTCTCTGGTTCTCTCTCTCTCAAATGAATAAATGAAATCTTAAAAAAAAAAAATCTTGAATTACCAACGGTGTCACTTAACATAAATAGTTTTTCTTATGAAATTTGTCTTATTTAAGACATTGTACATCAATTAATCAGATTAAAGAATTCTGGTCACTTAATAATTTTATTAAGATAACATTAATTTAATGTTGATGACTTTTCTGAAAACTTTTATAGTGTACATCAGTACCACTTTTCCACTGTGCAAAATTAAGTAGGTTCAAAGTCTTTTCATAGAGAAAAAAGTTCAGCATGTTCTTATTGTTATTTATTGTTTTCATTGCATATCCAGCATATCTATCAATTTCCATTGTATCAATATATTTACCTTAGAAAAATAACAGTGGTCGAAAGCTGATTGTAAGTATTGACTTATCAGTTTGATTTTTGAGGTTTGTCTTGGTCCCCATCATTGTGTGTACTGAAATGCAAAAACTCAGTTTGAGATTCACTCTAAGTTACATAGAAATAGCAAACTTCTGACCAACTTCTCAGGAATAAGTTGCCTTTATAAAAACTGTAATTTGTAAATGTATTTTAGTTAATTTTTTGTTACTATGTTTGTTGAAATCAGATCACAGTTTTGGAATTATTAGTTTTCAGTGGATTTAAAAGGTTATAATTACTTGACAAAACTCATTTACCATTTCAAAATCAGTTTGTGAATAAAGGGTATGCTGTATATATAAATATATAATAAATATAAATAAAATATAAATTTTATATGTTTACTGATGAACTATTATTATGCAGAGAACCCGTGTGTCTTCTGCCACCTAGTTTATAGAAAAATGTCATGCTATGACAGAAACAGATCTCCCCCAAATGATATTTACCTTAAATTCCATATATGTACATAAATATTATTCTTACGTAGCTTCTTCAAGGAGAGTAAAAATTGTATCTGCGCACTGTCCAAATATCTGGATAAAGACAGGAACTTCAAATGTTTATAAATTCACTTTTGCTATGTAGATGCCATATATTTGGATATGGCAATAAGTAAAAGTTCAACACTAAGAACTTTCTCATTGCTGGCATGGTTGTATTAGTAAAGATGAACCCCAAAAAGAATTAGGAAATATGCTTAAAAAGAGAGAGAGAGGGGTGCCTGGGTGGCTTAGTTGGTTGAGCGTCTAACTCTTGATTTTGGCTCAGGTCGTGGTCTCAGGGTCGTGAGATTGGGCCCCATGTCGGGCTTCAGGCTCAGATGGGAGTCTGAGTCTGAGTCTCCTCCCTCTGCCCCTGCCCCCCTGCATGCTCTCTGTCTCTCTCTAAAATAAATAAATCTACCTCCCCCCAAAAAGAGAGAGAGAGTGAGAGAGTGCACACAAAGCCAGAAAAAGGAAACCAAATATTCATGAACACTAGTCCTTGTCAAAGACATCTGAAAAACAAGCAGGAGTTGGAATGCTTTCATGTATGTTGTGAAAGAGATCATGATTACGATGTTAGCTGTCATGCCAGTGTAATGATGCTAAATGCTGAGCAACAGGTGATGAGCCCTTTCCTGAATAGAAGGCTCAATATCATAGGAAGCCCCCTCTTTCTTTTTTCAATTCAGAAGAAAAAAAAAACAGATTTTTGGAGGGAGAGTGGTTGTACCCCCATAGGTTACTGAGATGGCTAATAAAATCTAGACTTCCTTTGTTATTTTTGGTTTTACCTGGCAGGTAAGGGAATCAATTTCACTTTTAATTATAAACTCTTGACTTTTATCTTCCTCCACATTCTGGGTCCCCTAGCACTGACATTGCCTTTCTTGTCTTGATTATTTTGTTTTTCTTAATTTGTTTTCAGAGATTTTGAAAAGTACGAGCATTGGGAGGACTTCCCAGTTAGGGTGGCAGTAAGATTATTTTAAACACACAAACACACACAAAGAAGCAATGAAACTATGATATGAAATGAAAGTAGATAACTGAGCAGCACTTCCAGTGGTTCTTGGGTGCTTTATAAGATTTTGTTTATTTATTTACTGAGTGAGTGAGTGAGAGAGGGTGAGACTGTGGGTGGGCAGTGAGGGGAGAGCAGAGGGTGAGGGAGAAGGAGAATCTCCAGCGGACTCCAAATTGAGCGAAGCTCCACCTGGTGCCAGATTGCATGATCCTGAGATCATGACGCAGCCAAAACCAAGAATCAGTGCTCAACCCACTAGGGTATCCAGACACCCCCTTGGGTGCTTTATAAACCATTGTTGAACAGGAGGCAGTAGCTAAGATTCTACAATGATTGTGTTAAAGGCATGGACTACAAGGTGAGGGCCCTCCAGGTGGGATGGCTGGAGTAATTCAGGGGTGCCCCAAAGTTAAAAACAACAACAACAACGACAACTTGGAAAGAGGGGGAAAGTAAAAACCTTATGAAAGAAGAATAAACTGAAGACAGTATAGAGACCAGCGTTCAAACAAATCAAGCTGCCATCTCCATGATGAAGTTGGTGTGCATCTAGCAAGCTGGGATTTATGGGGTGGAACAGCACAACCTGCCAGCAACGCTTATGGTACCAGGATTTCTTGAAATTGGCAGGGACTGAAGTTATACTGAGGTGGTATGGAGGCAGCTTTCTTCCTTGCTCTGATTTTTGAAATAGCATTTCAGTGATGGGTGTATAAGGGCCGATTCTATGGAAGATTAAAGTAAATTTCCCATGTTGGATGTCTAACATGAGGTTTTGATAAAGCCAAAGTCTCTACCTTCAATAGCATTCTCCAGGGGCTTGGAAAGCTGGGAAGCTTAGGTAATTATGTTGAATGCACTTCAAGTTTCCCTTGAGTATCTTCTGAGGATAAAAAAGACAAATTCTGGGGCAAGGTATATAAAATGTGATTGCCCAAGAATTTTTAGCAACTATATATCTATATGTGTAATACTTGAAAAACTCTAAGATGCACATTTGTTTCACATTTTAACCTTTGGAATTTTAATGCATCTTATTATTAATATGTATATTTAATGTGGTGATGTTTTTGTTTATCCTGGAAAATGCTGTTATCTTGGAATCATACAAATTCAGTATGTGTAATTGGAAACAGTGAAGTGAATCCTCACTCCCAACCCTTGACCTAGAATTGTTGAAAGTAAACAAAAAGAAACTTCTGCTGTTCTCCATAATGAACCTAGGCAGTGAATGATTGCTCTTTTTGCACTGTCTCTTAGAGGGAAAAAATATACTTCCTTGAGGTCGTAGGGGAAGACAGAGAACTCAGGAGAGAAGGAGTGATTGGTTTATTGAGTCAGATGATTCTCATTGGAGGATAGTACTACTCCCAGCTAGGTCTCTCATTCCTTAGTGATGTTATTGTAGACTGATTTCCTGATTTGATATAAATTTTTTGGGATGACTGTGTGTTGTGGATTACTGGGAAGGGTGGGTTGTTGCCGGGGGAAGGATGGGATTTCCATGAGTAGGGGATTATTATGAATGGGTTGCTTTCCCTAGGTAGAGTGTGGTTTGTGCAGTGGATATTTGAAGGAGGAGCTATTGAGATGAGAGCAAGACTAAGACAAAGACAGAAGTGTGTGATGCGTGTACCCTCAAGGGGACCTGCTGCGAGAGATTTAACATTTTAATGCATTTTTTCTTCACTAATGGAGATTATTTTTCAATTTGCTACATTTATATTTCACTTTAATTCTATCTCTTCAGTGAATTCTCATTTACATGTGTTTTGTGGTATCGGGAAGAAGCAAAAAAATGGACTGGGAAAAGCATATATGACCTGTCCCACATTTGCCAAACCTTTCAACGTTGAGTCTGGAATTGCAGTGACAGTGCCTATTTGGGCTACTTGAGGATTCTAAGTTAGTGACTAACAATGAAGTTCACATTGGCCCGCAGTGAAATTGAGAATCTTCAAAATTCAGAAAGCAGGATGAAGAGACCATTTCAGACAGATGGAAGAAGAGATTTTAGGACAGAGACATTAGCCCGTCCTCCCTGGGAGTCCACTGATAACATCATTCTGCCTTAAGCTATTCTTGCTTTACAGTTTTCTTCTTCCATTCAAAACCCACAGATTTATCTAAAAGCTCCAAATTGTTTCAATAAAGACTCCTGTAATGCTGCCAGTTTGGGATTTAGGGCAGCTGTGGGAGAGAGAGGAAAAGGAGAGAGCAGCAGGGTGGTTTATGATTATTAATGAGTGTATGTAACAGAAGACTCTACTAGCCAGAACGATTTTCAGAAAATAGCACTCCAGTGACAGGTTAAGAGACATACTTGAAATTATTTCTGCTTAGTGAAAACTCAAGTTTCTGACTCCCAGAAACTTGGGTGTTTTGTAGGCTATTTTACCATTGCCAGCCTCTAAACATTAATCGTATCTATCTACTCATTTCATCAGTTTGTGTCAAGGAATTTTACCTGGCAACATTTGGTTAGGCTGAGTTTTAGTCATTCTGTGTACCTAGTGGTAGTAAATATCATATTGCATCTAGCCTGGTTTAGTCTTCAGTCAGGTTTGTTAGAATTTCCTCATGTACCTGGTATTTTAAAATACTATTTAAAATCCCTCAAACCGATTATCTCCATTTACATTTATTGTATTATTCTAATAATGCCAAATGATGAATTCTGTCAAATTTTATACCAATTTGGAGGCTCAGGATATCAAAACCTTATATGTATATGGAATCTCAATGCTGGCCAATTTAATTAAAAATAAAACTTAAAACCTCTAGCATGAAATTCATGTATCTTTTATGAGAAATCTTCCCATATGGCTCTGATGCACAATTAAGAGAAAGAATGGTTGACTTACACAATTTTATGGTACAAGTTAAAGATATTCTTTTTTTTTTTTTTTTAAAGATTTTATTTATTTATGTGACAGAGAGACAGCCAGCGAGAGAGGGAACACAGCAGGGGGAGTGGGAGAGGAAGAAGCAGGCTCATACCGGAGGAGCCCGATGTGGGACTCGATCCCGGTACGCCGGGATCACGCCCTGAGCCGAAGGCAGACGCTTTAATGACTGCGCTACCCAGGCGCCCCTTGTTAAAGATATTCTAACCAAAAAACAATCAACCTCCTGACAGATTACTCAGTATTTTAGACTAATAGTTTATATCAGAGGAAAAATGTATTCATTTAAAAAATGTGATGTGTCCTGTTATTTTTGGTTCTTTGAATCATTGTAATCTGAGAAGCTTCAAGTATTTAATCTGGACTACAGTTCTATGCAGAAGAGAGAGAATCAGAAGAACAGACAAGTCAATTATTTGAAATCAGTGAACCAAAGACTTGAAGATTTTCTGCCTCCAAATTTAGTGCTTTGTCCAGTACTTGTTTTTGTGTAAAGAAAACATTTCCTGATGTTATTGCTGGGGTGTGTGTTTCTTCTGCTGTTAGTTTATTTGGTATGACTTAAAATCATTCACCCTCTGAGAAATTCTGAGATCTCTTTTAAAATCGACACAGTGTGCTTAAGTCACTAAACTTTGATTTTTTTCCCCCAGGCTTCACTGTGAATATATATTTTATTCTTAAGGACTCAGGGCTTAAAGTAAATTCAGCTTTTCAGTCTAAATCTAATTGGCAGCTGCCAGTCACATATTCAACCAAGTCTTGTGTTTGTTAACTTCCTTAGACAATTGGTCACCTAAATATACAGTTGAAAATCATCTGCGGCAACAGTAGCATTTATAGAAGCTGTCCCAGAGGTTGCAGGACAGAGAGACCCACAGACCAAATTAAAGGCTAAAATCAGATGGTTTATTTAATCAATTTCCAAAACACAGAAAGAAGCAAAGTATTGGTGCTATGCAGGGCACTTGGGTGGCTCAGTCCGTTAAACGCCTGCCTTCTGCTCGATTCCAGGGTCAATTCCAGGACCCTGAGATCGAGCTCGGTGTCAGGCTCCCTGCTCAGAGGGGGTCTGTTTCTTACTTTCTCCCTCTCCTTCTGCCCCCTCCCCCATCCCCCGCTTATGCTGTCTCTCTCTCTTAAAAAATACAATCTTTAAAAAAAATAGTGGGATGCATCTGGAATGCAAAGAACGCAGTACCTGATCCTGTATTATAGAGTGTTCACATGCTCATTTCTCTCTCTCCTTCTGCCTCATCAGCCTGCTCTGCTGACAGTGTAGTTGCAAGCAGCAGAGTTGAGGTTTAGAAAGGGCACTCAGCAGATAGAAGGTCCTCTGACCTATCACTTGCTTCTTCGATTAGGGAGACACAGGGGCGAGTATGCCTGGCCAATAGCTGTAGATCACCGACGACTTGCTGAGCAGCCATGGATTTTATCTGTGTGTCTCTGGCAGAGGTCACATGGGACCAAAATGGGTGTCACCAGTGGGTGACAGTGTCACAATAGGGATCACATTACTGGCAACTGTGAGCAATATGATCCATGATTTATGAATATTTAAGATTTAAGCAGTCTTCTCATCTCTGTATATGTACACATTAGCTCTCATTTGTTTCATAATTTTTATCTGTGTGCAGCATACGTGGACTATATTCTATGCCCAACTGTCTTTATAGGTTAGCAATTTTGTAACTATTCTTAGTAGACCTTGTACATTTCATGCATGTTACTTATCTTTTGTTCTCCATAGAAGAGTTGAATATCTGTAAATGGTATGGCAAACACACATTATAGCCTAGCTAGGGTCTGGTGTTATATTTGCAAAATTTAGAAACCTTGGGTCTTTATTTCTAGAAAAAAGCAATGAGAATGGGGAAGACAAAGCAGTCTGCTGGGTTTTTTTTCCCTCAAGTTTTTATTTAAATTCCAATTAGTTAACATACAGTGTAATATTAGTTTCACATGTACAGTATAGTGATTCCACAATCCCAAGCATTACCCAGTGCTCATCATGTAGTCTGCTGTTTTTAACAATTATTTTAAAATAAAAACAAGGGTGGAGGGGTTGGAAAAGGCTAGGATGAAAAAAAAGGGAGGGGAGGCAAATACATCAGAAGTGATCTGTGTATAATCATCTCTTTCCTTCCTTCTTTTCTTCCTTGCTCTCTCCCTCCCTCCCTCCCTTCCTGTATATTCAATAATGATTTATTTATAGTATGTTAAGTTATGTGACAATTGGTACTTGCTTTATAACCCAAAATATGTATTTTCTAACCAGTGTACTATGTATAATAAAAATGAATGTGTATTTGTAGTTATTGGGTGTAGTGTTCTTTAAATGTCAGGTCAAGGTGGTTGACAGTATTTTTTCTAGATAATCTTTGTCTTTACTGATCTTTTGATCTGATAAAAGAGGTATTGAAATGTAATTGTGATTTTATCTTTTTCTCCTTTAATTCTGTCTTTTCAATTCTGAAGCTGTGTTTTAAGGTACTTTTAAGATTGTTGTGTATTCCTGCTGTATTGATCATTTCATTACTTTAATTGTCCATTATTATCTATAGTAATGCTTTTTTCTTGAGATTTGTTTTAATAGACATTAAAATAGCTCACCCATGCCTCTTATGCCTACTCTCTATACGATTTTTTCCCCCATCCGTTTACTTTGAACTTATCCTTTATATTTAAAGGCCATTTTTCTTTTTGAAGGTATATAGTTCTGTTTTGCTCTTTTATTCATTCTAAAAACCTTTGTCCCTTGATTGGAGTGTTGAATACATTAATACACTTGTTACGTTAACATTTAGTAAAATTACTGATATAATTGTATATAGGTCTCTATTTTGTTGTTTGTTTTTTGTCACCTCTGTTTTTTGTTACTGTTTGTTGTTGTCATTCCTCTCTTCTTCCTTTCCTACCTTTATTTGGATTATTTGAATATTTACAAGATGCATATCTTACTCTTTCTATTAGATTTTTAGCTTTACCTACCTACGTTAGTGTTTTAGTGGTTGCTCTAGAAGTTGCAGTGTAAATCCTTAACTTTTCATTCTACTCAAAGTTGCTGTTCTAGCACTTCATATAAAATGTGGAAACTTGGCACCCATTTAGTATCCTTATTCTGCAGACATTACCTATATCTGCATACCTGTAAAACCCTAAGACAATGTTACAATTTTTCCTCATCACTCATGCATTTAAAAAATATGAGGAAAAAGAATGTTTTATGTTTATGTGACTATTTTTAATTTCTGATGCTTTTCATCCCTTCCTTATGATCCGAGTTTCCCTCTGGTGTAATTTTATTTTCACCTGAATAACTTCTTTTAGTTATTTTGTATATGTACTATATTTCATATAGTACAAGTCTTCTGACAAACACATTCACTTAGTTTTCTTTATTCTGAAATGTCTTTATTTGTCCTTTATCCTTAAAAAATTATTTCACCTGAAATAGAATTCTGAATTGATAGTTTTGTCTTTTAGCATTTTATAAATGATTTTCCTCTATCATCTGGCCTTATCTGCTTCTAATGAGGTGAGTGGTTTTTGAATCATTGTTCCCACTATGTAATGTGTTGTTTTTCTTTGGCTGCTTGTAAGATTTTACCTTTATGTTTGTTTTCAGCAGTTTAACTGTGATGCACCTTTATTCTGCATGGAATTTGTTGAGCATCTTGCATTTCTATATGCACAACTTTCTCCAAATTGGGGAAAAATTTACCCAGCAGTTTTTGAAAAAAATTTTTTTCGTGTATTTTTCAGTTACATAATTTTCATTTAGATCTTATTGTATAGTTTTTACTTCTTTGCTGTGATTTCCTATCTTTTATGAATTGCAAACGTATTTTCTTTTACATCATTGAGCAAAGTTATAAATACCTGGTTTAAATCCTTGTCTGCTCCTTCTAATATCGTGCTCATCTTTGGAGGAGTTTTAAATGTTTGTCCTTTTATTAAGAATTGGCTCCATGTTGCTGTTTCTTTGTTTATTTAGTCTTTTGGATTATTTTTTCCTGGACATTTTAAGTGTTATGTTGTAGAAATTCTGCATTCTTTTATATCCCTCTGAAGAGTGTTGGTTTTTAGTTTGTTAGTTTGTTTTAGGAGGCAATTATCTTGGTCAGACAAAAACTGTAAATTGATTCTCTTGGGCTGCAGCTGAAGTATCAGTTCACTTCTTTTAGCTTTAGCTGCATCATTTTGTGTCTGCCACAGGCTGTGTATATCAAGGATCAGTTAGAGATTTGGGCAGTTTATACAAAACAATTTAGGGCTCCCCCTCTTTGACTCTCTTTTTCTATGGGATCCTCCCCCTCACATGCCAAAGACTGTAGTTGACTCACACTGTGTTCTTTGAAAGACTGCATGTTTTCTATTGGGATTTTATGCACCATACATAGCATCCTGCCTTCAGTATAAAAGTCTTAAAAACAGGAAATTCATACCATGTACCTTTTTCCAAGTTTTGACTTCTCTCTAGAATTTTTTTTTTTTCATTCTCTAATGCTTTCAAGTGGCTGTTTTTTTGATGTTTTCTAGAATTTACAATGGTTATCTTTTTGAGAATAAGTTTGGTAGAAATACAGCTATAGTGGAAGTAATACTTGACATTTTACACCTTGTACTTCTGGATATTTTTCCTAACCCCAAGGAAAAGGCCTACTGAAAACTCAAATATTTTTGTTAATTATAGATTCTGAAGTATAAAGCTACAAATATTATAAATATGTTATCCTTTCATTATTACTGAATGAAGGCAAGTGTATTCAACCTTGGATAAATAAAACTAATGATACAATCAACATAAATTAGGAGATAGAATAGGAGGAGCAAAAATATGGAGGTTCTGTAGAAACATAATATCTTCATATTTCAAAAATAAACACCTACAATGGGACATTCAGGCAATCTGAAGAAGAAATCAGTTGGCTTCAGATACGTTGCCTTCTAGTTGAATGGAAAGGTTTCCATAAAATTAGGATGCTGAATGATGTTAATGATAAAGAAAAAAAGATTGGATTTTTTTTTTCTTCTCCAAACAAGAAAAAAAAGCAGTCATAAAATTCATGGGAAAAAAACTCATATAATCTTGTTTTTGTATGGAGCTCTTTAAAATATGGGTTCATTTTGAGAAATTTATGGGATGTGAGAAATGTTAAAAACATTTTATCTGTGTACTTGGAACATTTTCATTTGAATAGAACAGTTGTGATATTCAGCCTACAGACAAATTAATTCCTAGCTTATTATCTGATTTTTGTGTGTATATGATATTTATGTAGTCCTAATAACATAAACACTGGGTGTTTTCAACTTTTAGAATCAAACTATAACTTTTTATAGTGGAATTTTATTTATGTTTATAAATAAGTTCATAACTTTTTCAGTGTATTAATAGAAGTATAGCTGAAAAAAGATGCAATGAGAAAGAGGAAGGGAGAGTGGGAGGCAAGGTGAGAATGTTTGTATCTTTATGGGGCACCTGGGTGGCACAGTTGGTTGAGTGACCAACTCCTGGTTTTGGCTTGGGTGGTAATCTCAGGGTTGTGAGATTGAGCCCTGTGTTGGCCCTGCACTCAGTGCGAAGTCTGCTTGGGATTCTCTCTCCCTCTGCCCCTGTTTCCTCCTCCCCGCTGCCCCCGCTCTCTTTCTCTCAAAAAAAAAAAAAAATGCTTGTATCTTTATATAATATGAGGATTAAGGGATACTTAAGATAACTTTCAGAAGTTAATGCAGTAATAAACAGATTAATTTATTTATAAATATTAAATAATCATTGGGCAAAAAAAAATAGTAACTCATCAAAATTGTCATGAGGAAACGAGATGTTGGTAATCTCATACTCATCTTTCAATGTGGAGATTCAGATTGTAATTCCTCAAATTTGTATGTCAGGTAATAGCACCATAACAATACTTGTCAGAAATGAATCCAAGAGCGGCAAAAATTCTGAAAAAGTTAAAAATTACTGATTTTTAGAAAGTGGGACTTGAGGTATGAAGGGTATTGCTTGACATTGGGCCTTTATCTTATGAACCCTTAAGTTTTATTTTATTTTTTAAAAATCTGTTCCTGTTAAAAAATGAGGAAAGGTGTGGTTTAAAATTATGTAAGGAAATGGTAATGTAAATAGGACTGTAAATACTACTCTTAGTTTATAGCAGTTGACCTGCATCTGCCACAAAGTTCCCCATGCAGTTATCACATCTGATTTTTTTTTTCCAGAAAATTCTCAGCATAAATTTCGTTTAGATACTGCTTTTGGGAGAATCACAGCACAGAAAGCAGCCAAATGGGATTTAAATCACATGACCTAAATTTCTTTTTTCTCCTTCCATTGTGTTTAGTATCCACTAGTTATATTTCCATACCTAGTAAAATTTAGCAGAATTCTGGAATCAGACAAACCTGTTCCTTAATCTTGGTTCAACCAATTATTAGTTGTTTTTTAGATAGTTTTTCTAATTTTTAATATTCCCATTTATCAAAAGGGGTCTCGTATTATTTATCAGTATTAACCAGAATAACATATGCATAGTGTTTGGCAGAATGTAAATCCATATATTTTTCAACAATTCTTCTTTACCTCTCTACTTCTTTTCCTCTAAACATTTTTTCTCCTAAGAAGCAGAGATTAGCTTTATTTAACACAATATATGGGTCATAGAAAATATCTGAATTTTGTTGGTATTTGTAGGTTTAGTTGACATTTCTTTTTTTTTTTTTTTTTAAGATTTTATTTATTTATTCGACAGAGATAGAGACAGCCAGTGAGAGAGGGAACACAAGCAGGGGGAGTGGGAGAGGAAGAAGCAGGCTGACAGCGGAGGAGCCTGATGTGGGGCTCGATCCCATAACGCTGGGATCACGCCCTGAGCCGAAGGCAGACGCTTAACCGCTGTGCCACCCAGGCGCCCCTTAGTTGACATTTCTGATGTAAAAGTATAAGATTAAAAGAAATGAATGATCTGAAGCAAATCATTATGCTAACTTATACTCTAATTTCTTTCAGTATCAATTACTAGTCTGTGCTTTGGTGGAATTACTCTGTCTTATGTTTCAGTCATCTTAATGAAGTTTCAACTTTATAATAATATAGCTTTGTATTTGGGAGCAAATGCAATCAGGAAACAGTTCTGTATTTAAATATAAGTAGAAAAATTACAAAAAATATTTTGAAATTTCTACCATTGTGTTTGATGGTATATGTCTTTTTTGGTCCAGGGAGTTTTTAAAGGGTTTCTTCTAAATATTATTTGTAATTACTTCATTAACGTCAGTAGTTGGGATAACACAACTACTTTTCTGGAAGTAAGGGTTTTAGAAAGTATTTAGTTCTCTTGATGCAGTTTCCTTTTTCTTTTCTTCCAATTTTCATTTTTTACGCATGTTTCCTTAGAATGAACATGACAACATGTCAAGTGCTTTGACTTCAGATTTGGTGTAGGCAGGCTGAAGAAGAATAGTTCCACTAAGCTCTCCAAAGAAGCTCTAAAATTGCTTGCCCAATTAGGAGGCACACAAAAAAGAGGGGACTTTTAGATCCAAAGCAGAAATTTATCTTTTAGTGTTAACCATGTACTGGTTTATCATTTAAATGTAGTAAGATCATTGATACCCAATATATTAATAATTAAAAACATTACATTGTAGCATGTTGCTCCATCTTGAATCATTTAGAAAGAAAAAAACATAAAAATATTCTATTTTTGTAGGTAATAGGTAATTATGCTTCATAAAATAATTAAAATGTTAACACATAATTCCAATCTTATTCTTTTTGTCTCCTCCTCCCCCCCGTTGGAGCTTGGTGACCTTTCGATTAAATGGATACTTGTCTAGTCAAGGTAGGATAAATCCTAGTCACTAAAATTGATTGTGGTCAATCAGAGGCAGCTAGCAAACTCAAAACTTCAAATGACATTGATCTCTGCTCACCCTTTTGTCTATATGACCATGAAATTGGAAGTGGTTGACTTTTCCAGCTATGAGCACCGACATACAAACACTTTTTTTTTTTTTTCCTTAAGAACTAAGGATCCATTTAAATCTTATATTTCTAGTTCAAGTCAAAGAACTGTTTCCCTTATGGTATTAGGAGTAGCCATAAAGAAACATTTGAATAGAGTTAAAAGTAATTCAGGAAAACTTAGTTTTCAAACTAGATCATCCAAATTTTCATTGATGATGAAAATTACCTTTGGAAAGAAAAAATACAGATAGTCAAATGTTGACTTATTTTTCTGGTACAATACACCTTTGTAGTCCAAGTAAGCCATTTCCATAAAGTTAATGATAGTCCTATATATGTATACTTTGAATAAAGTAATTGTTTTCCAAAGTAATAAAGAGATTTTTGCTGAACAAAGCAAAGTAATTATAATTTTTAATAACTTGAATTTGAGGTGAATTCACTAGTTCCCTATTCCTAGAGATGTTCGCTACTAGCTACTTCTTGCCTTATTTCAAATAAGGAAAATGAAGATTTGTGGGTGATACAGAGCTCTCCTCTCTGGAGAATTTGAAAAGAAGAAGATTGGGGCTCAGAGATGGTAGTCATGGAAGAAAGTGTAGTTTAAGCTCAGGAATAAAAAGGGAGAGTTACTGCAAGTTATATGCACAACAATCAGGTTCCAGCCACCCCATCTCTGTCCTATGAATGAAAACACTTTGACTAATATCTACTGAGCAAGATACTAGAAATTTTGCTCTAAAGAAAATAAAAACCCGGAGAAAAACTAACTCCTCGTGTTGACCTTTTTTTTTTTTTAAGATTTTATTTATTTATTTGACAGAGAGAGAGCACAGGTAGGGAACGTGGCAGTCAGAGGGAGAGGGAATAGGAGGGAGAGGGAGAAGGAGGCTCCCCGCTGAGCAAGAGCCCTATGATGCGGGGCTCCATCCCAGGACTCTGGGATCATGACCTCAGCTGAAGACAGACGCTCAACCTGCTGAGCCACCCAGGTGCCCCATGGGCTTTTATTTTTAATTGTACTCTCAAATTATGAGATTTATCTGGCATTGTATAATTTTGAAATATTTGTGTATGATATATGACCTATATAGAGAACACATAAGAGATTTTTTATTTTAATTTAAATTTATAGGACATTGGGTGTTGTTTGTTAGTAAAGGTGTTACCAAGTCTTAAGTCTGTAACTGGAGCTGACTTTATAGTTGTGGGTCATGATACGTGTCAAGTGGTGTTACATCGGCCATTTCCAATAAAATACAATACTCCGAAATCAAATCTCAAACTCTTATAGTTCATGGTAAAGCAAATTCTGAGTTTCAAAAATGGTGATAACGTTAGACTATTGTGTAACGTATTTAAAGAGCATTATATTATATGGTGTTAGGTAGAGGACATTTGCAAAAATAGTGGTACCTAAGTTAGTTTTAGCATTCATGATCTTAGGTGAACTTGCATAGATGATGCATTTTTTCCTTATACTTTTGGTTGTTCTTTTAAATCTGATTTTCATATAGATTTGTGTCTCATTGTATTGTAAATATAGTGTGATTCAAAAGATGTCCAGTGGTTGATAACCAGGCATACGTTAAAGGATTGGAAGCATTAAGCAGTGTGAATGTGCATATTCATAATAGCTGTCTAATGTTTTTTTTCTCTTCAGTAGACTAAGGCATACTGTATATTTTCCATCCAACTGAAATATTATAAATCACTTTTTAATATCTTTTTATCTGAACAAGAAAAAAATCATTTGTATTACAGACATGTAAATTTAACTTAAAACTACGCAACCTAGTTTGAGGCTTGATACTGTGGCCATAAATCATATAGAATAACATTGTAAATGAGATAACTGTAACATTATATTCTCTGGGCAAGGTTAATAGATTCAGTTCAAGTCTAGCAAGAAATTGTAGCTGACATTTTCCCATTTCTTTCAGAAAAGCCTTTATAAATCCTCAACTTCTAAATTGGACTGGATTAGGTCCCAGTGGAGAAAATCCTAGATTTAGTGTTTTTAATTTCCTAAGTTACTGAGTAGGAACCAACTTTATAACTGTAGTCAAATATGGCTTGGGGACTCTAACCGTCAGGTTATTTTTGTTATTTTCATCCATTTCTAATGATAAAAGGAATTGCATTAATAATAACAAAGGAAAAATAATGGTAGTGGTAATAGTAATCTAAATTTTTAAAAAGCCTGTGAGTTTGGTTAACCTGGGTTAACAATGAAAAGAAATATAAAGTGTTTTATGCAAGTCTTTTCTGGGTGACTAAACAAAACACAGCAGGTCTACCGCCTTCATTTTCAACTCACAGCTCTTTACCTTGGTAACAGACTATTGACTTTATACCATCCCCTGTTTCTTGATGCTATCCTTTGAGACTGCATCTCTCAAACTCTCCTTTGAGAACTGGCACAATGGGAGACCTTAATCTCTACTGTGGTAAAAGGAGTGTCTACACCATGATGCCTGAAGTCCCCGAAAGCTCAGTTGCCTAATGTAGCCTGTGCATGGAGACTTTTTCCAAATGCCATGTTGTCATTGGGCATTGGTTACAAAACATTCAAGACACTGTTTTCTGTTATAGGTAGAAATTGGATGATATGCAAAGTGGGGAGATTGCTGTGTAGGAGGATTCCGCACAGTGTGATGGTTCTTCTGTTCATTTGTCAGGACCCTAATTGCCTTTTTTATCCCCAGATGCCAATATAATGTAAATGGTCTTTTTCCTGCTGAAGGTTTCTGTGGATTAGATTTTACCCCACACATCTTTGTTGGATTATTCTTTTAGGAATTCCATCTCATCAATTTCATTTTGTTTCTAAGTCCTGTCATGCCTCCTTGTCCTTCAAGGATGGCAGCATGCTTTTCTGACTGTTCTTCTGAGCCTTCTCACAAATTATTTATCCAAATTTTTGTCCTCTTTCTGTGATCTACTTACAGACTCATCTCCTGCCTTTATCCCTGTTCTTCTCCGTAACTTGGATACTCATCAAATCCAAGTGCAACCGTTCACTATGCTGTGAGGAGTACATTTGATTAACACAGGGCTTAAAAGCCAGTTGAAAAGTCATCTGATCCCTGAGACTTGCTGTGGCGAATTCCTTTCTACACTTTGTTATTTTGAATTTCCTGTAGATTTACAACAATACTATATATCCCATTAAAGTTCCTTTAAGTAGTATTCTGGTGATTCCTTGAGAGTTATTCGTATTTCCTCAACTGGACTTACACTTCAGGTCAAGAATAATAACTTTTTACCTCTTTCAATGTTCCCTTAAGATGCCATGAACTTCTAGGTGTATAGTAACTGCTGGTTGAATTTAAGTTATTTTTTTTTCAGCAGATTGTAAGCTCTCTTCTTAAAGGCTTAGCTGTTCTGGACATATTTTTACTAGAATATCTTATCCCCATGTGCTATAACCATGTTATGTGTTAATATAATAAATCTTCCCTTTGTTAAATAACTGAATTACTGTTAAACTGCTTGAAACACTATTATATTCTTCTTCTAGAGTGATTTGGGAATCAGAGTGGTACTGTATTTGAACATCCTTGCCTCCTTTACAAGCACTAATCATCTGTCTGAGATTCACCTCCAGTTCTGTGCTTAAGAAAATGTGCATTCTCTCAGTATCTTGTGCTCTTTATAGTATTGTGTGTTCTCTTGTACTTGGAAACCCAAATACTGCCTGCTTTAAATTTGCAGCTTCTAAAAGGTAGAGATTATTTAGTCAGAAGTTTTTCCATTTTAGCATTGCAAATAACACATATAATAGGTGTGCGTATTTAATGTTTAAATCTCTGATGCAGGAATTCCTGTATTGTAATTAGATGCAACATGATGCCCTGAGGCTCTTGGCACTTACTCTCTTAAAAAGATTGGCTAGGAATGAAGGATGATATTAACATTTGCCTTACGAAATAAAATGTTACCATCCATCTTTCAAATATTAGGTTCATGAAGTGAAGAGGATCATGTCTCTGATAATACAAATTATTCCTCATAAGAATATCTGTTTTTAGGCTTATAATTTCTAAATCTTTATCATATAATAATTTGTCAAAATTAAAAAGATTCATATGATTGGCAGAAATATCTATTAGGCTCTGTTTTTAAATATCATTATTTGTTAAAATTAATTCAATGAAAGGGTAAGCTTTCTGTAAGTTTTTTGGTAACTGTCTATATCGCCTCAGGTAAATGGCCAATAATTTTGAAAGGTTCAATTCGCAACTTGCATTATAGTTTCAAATAAGTAATTAAAAGATTATTCTATTTAATTATTCCTTTTCAGCAGTTTGTTGTCATTAATATGAATTTAATCCCTTTATACCTAGCTATTCATCTTTGATTCGTGGACAGATTTGCTTCTTTGGACACTGTGGGGTACAAAGAACACACGATGCTATCTGCATATTGAAAATATGAGCACACACATACGTGAAAGGCTAAATAACAAGAGAAGAGATTAACAGGTACTTCTGTGAGAGAGTATGACTAAATGAGCTGTATGAGCAATATGAGTAAATATTCATGAATTGAAAGGAGATTACTATCAGGCAGGAGTTGTCAAAAAAAAGAAATTTCAGACTAGAGCTCTGCTATAAAGTATACCCTTGAAATTCATTGTTTTAACATTTTCTGTTTCTACTCATTTCAGACGACTCCCCCAAAGACTCCTTTATGTGGATTTGTACTTTTGCTGAGGAAAGAATCTGTTGTGTAGCTTATAAAGTTGATGTAGGAAGGGAGAGTGGCTGAAATACCCCTAACATCCGTCTTCATTTCTATTTTAGCTTTCTCATTCTCTATGGTGGCATTTGTCAATTTGGAAACCAAGAGGACCTTGAATGAGTTATTCTTCTTGAATATTAAATCTTCTCTATTGTGTGCCCCATAATTGACTATGTTTTACATATTATTATAACCAGTGGCCTGCAGTGACTGGCACATTGCAGGTTCTCAGTATTACTTTGAATGTGTGTGTAGATGATGGACAGATGCCCGTGGCTTCAGTATGGCAGTGAGAAATGGTTCATGGAGGATTGCAGAGGAAGATAAAGTTGAAAATTCAGTGGGGTTGTAATGGAGAGGCCCTTGAAATCTGAAAACAACTTTTTTCTTCCTCCATATTCTAGGCACTTACTTTAAATGCAGCACCCATAATACAAATTGCCAAAAGGAAAGAATCTGTGTTATTTTATAACCAATTATTTGTGGGAGTTTGTAAGAATAGAAAATTAATATTATATTTCAGTACCTGGAAAGGCACAGACTCTTTACATAAAGATATAGAAACCGAAAAAGACATTGTGGCAGTGGTACGGAATGGACATGTTGGAAGATATTTTGGTAACTTTGTTTATTAGCCAGTGTAAATAAAAGTAATATTTAGGAGGCGCCTGGGTGGCTCAGTTGTTAAGCGTCTGCCTTCGGCTCGGGGTGTGATCCCAGGGTCCTGGGATTGAGCCCCGCATCGGACTCCCTGCTCCAAATGGGAGCCTGCTTCTTCCTCTCCCACTCTCCCTGCTTGTGTTACCTCTCTCGCTGGTTGTCTCTCTCTCTGTCAAATAAATAAATAAAATATTTTTAAAAAAGTAATATTTAGGCATTTTTGGAAAATCAAATAGTACAGAAGAGCTTATGTTCACAAAGTATCAGTGTTCATTTCTTCCATCCTCTTCTTCAACTCCCACTCCTCCGAAGCTTCTGTTAATTGTTTTTGGTTTTTAGTTCTTTTTATATTACCTCCATAACTTTATATGTTTTTATAGATTTATTGACTGATTTATCAATGATAATATCTATTGATTGCATGCTATTAAAAAATATGTATTTTACTTACATGATTACTCTCCCAATTAATTATATGTATATTGTTAATTTAATTTTTTATTGTTTACTTCTATTATAAGTATGTCTAGAATTCTGTTTCTTGATTTCCTACTACTAACATCTTTATTTTTCTCTTTACTTTTTTCTATCCACATTATTCCTTCTTAACATTATGAAGATTGGAAACATTATATTCTGTCCTTTAGCCAAATTTGGATCTTTCTCCTGTTGAATAGCATGTACAATATAAAGTTTGAAAGCCAATGTGTGTAATTTCAATTATACCATGCAAACATTCACCATGGCTGAAGTTGCAGTTGTTCTAGTATTGTATTACCTTGCTTACAATTCCATTGTCCCAGCCCATTGGCCAATGGAAAGAGCAGTTCGTAATTCAGTTGTATTTTCTTATACACAATTACTCAAACTCATGTTACATTTTATTTTATTTTTTCTGTTTAAATAATACTTTCTTGAACAGATTTTAGGGTTTATTGTTGCTTTGTGTTTTCCCTTACTGAGAGGAGAAATTATATTTGTTTTCATCATCATATACCTAATACTGTAGCTTCTAGCATATTTTCTGGTTCTGTATATTCTTTACAGTCTATTCCATTCTTCAAAATGGAAGTCTTCTTGGAGCCCTGTGGTTTCCTCTTATAATTTAGACTGATTGCTTTATAGACCTGCTTTAGTCTTATCTTAGATACTCTTAGCTGTTTGGCTATCTTGGTATTTGCAATTTTGAGATTCACCAAATTCTGGGTGAGATCCATTTTTCATGTTATGGGTTTACATTCTTTTACTGTTCACTTAGTTGTATCTTTATATATGCATGTTTACTTAGTATATATAGTGTCTCTCTCTCTCTCTCTCTATATATATAGTGTCTTTATATTTAAAGTGGGGCTCTTATAGGGAGCATATAGCTGTCTGTGGCTTTTTAATGCAACCTCATGATCTCTGCTTTTTAATTGAGGGGTTTAGACCATTTATACTTAATATGATTATTGATATAGTTGCATGTGAATCTTCCATCTTGCTGTTTGTTTTCTATTTGGTGCATCTGTCCTTTGCTCATTTTTTCTCATTATTTTACTCTCTTTTTAGCTGATTAGGTATTTTTTAATGACCCATTTTATCTAGTTTATTGCTCTATTAGCTATGTTTTTTGTGTGTGATTGCTTTAAGATTTATATAATGCATCTCTAATCACAGTGTAACTTCAAGGAATATTATACTATTATACCATTTCACAAATAGTATAGAAAGCTAACAATACTGAGTTTCCATTTCACTTCTGCCCTGTATGCTACTGTTGTCATGCATGTTACTTCTACACATACTGTTAACTATACAAGATACTGCTAATATTTTTTCTTCAAATAATATATAATTTTAAAGAGTTTCATACCTATGAGAAAAGGTGTTTTGGAATTACCCACATAGTTACAAAGGTGTTATTCATCTTTTTGTGTAGATCCAGATTTCCATCATTTTTTTCTGCCTGAAGGAGTTCAATTAACATTCCTTGTAGTACAGATACACTGTTAATTCTTTAATTTTTGGAAAGCCTGAAATAATCTTTAACTTGACTTGAGTCTGATAAAAATTCATTTGTATATAAAATTCCAAGTTGATAATAATTACCTGTAAATAAGTTAGGAAAACCTATTGTTTTCTGGCTTGCATTGTTTCTACCAAGATGTGTGATATAATTCTTTGTTCTTCTGTATGTAGTGTGTCTTTCCTCTCCACTCCCACCCCTGTAACTCTTTTCAAAATTTTCTTTTTATGGGTAATTTAAGCAATTTGATTATAATATGCTTTGGTATTTTTAAAAAACATATTATTGTGCTTGATGTTTGTTCAGCTTCTAGAATCTGTGGGTTGGAAAAATTTCGGCCTTTTTTTTTTTTTTTTGAGTTACACATACATCAGTACCCTCAATGTTATTTCAAAGCTCATTCTACTGTGTTTATTTTTTTCATTCTCTTTCTCTGTATTTTATTTTGGATGTTTTCTATTGTCCATCTTTAAGATCACTAGTCTTCTGCATTACTAATCTGCTAATCCTATCCTGTGTATATCTCAGTTATTTTTTTAATGAGTCTTAGTATGCTCATGCTTTTCTCTATCTTTTTAAACATAAGAAATATATTTGTAATATTTGTTCATAATCTTGTTCCTGTTTCTGTTATCTCTGTAATTTCTGATTTCTGAGTTTGTTTCTATTCATTGATTTTTTCTTTATTACAGGTGACATCTTTATGCTTCTTTACATGCCTGATAACATTTTATTTGATACAAGCATTGTTAGTTTTATGAATTTGGTGCTGGGTATTTTTTTGTACTTCTTTATATATTCTTGTGTTTTTATCAGAGATGCAGTTTAATTACTTGGAAACATTTTGATTCTTTAAAATATTACCTTTAATCTTGGTTGGGTGGAACTAGAGCAACATTTATTTTGGGGAATATTTGTGTCCACTGTTGAGGAAATACACTCTGAGTACTCAAACCTATATACTACAAGGTTTCTCAACTCTGGTTGCTGGGAACATGAGCAATTTCCACAAATTGTTCTGCTTCCTCTATAAAAATAATATATTTATAATATTTTTAATATTATATTTTACTCATTTTATTTATTTCCCTCTAGAATGGAGCTCTTTGTATACAGAGACTTAGTGTCCATATTTGTTGCTATTTCTTCATGCCTAAAACAATATCTAGTTGATAGTAGGCACTCAAATAAGTATTTCTTTCGTTATTTAATGAATGTCCTGAGCTAACTTTTGATGTATTAAATTTTTGCTTCACAAATATAAGTGTGTTAGAAGTTGTTCTGGAAGATAAAAAGGTTTCATCTGTAGATATTATGGAAAGACATGGAGTGGCAGAATTTAACAAGGGAACCTATTTTCTGTTGGATGTAAAGGTGGGTCTCTCTAAGAGAGAACTTAAACTGAAAGCTAAAGGAAGAGATAGGAACCCATGTAATTGTTATAAACTAGACTGTGTGTACATGTACAATTGTATATATTCAGATGATGCAGTACAGATGTTCAGTTCAATGACACATTATTCAGCTTGCTGTTAAAGAGTTAATGTGTAAATTTGTGATTTTAGTTTATGTAGTTGTACAATCCTGTAAGTAACGTCTATGTGTTCATTTTTAGTGTATTGCTCTTGTTTTATGGCTTTTGCAGCACTCTGGCTCGCCTTGGGAAAATAGCTTGATAATGCCCCTCATCTTTGAAATAAGGGATTCAGAAAGAACTGGCCTTTTTCTTCCTAGGATGTTATTGTCATCTCTGTAGTATTTGAGCTTCACTCAAATTTTTATTGTACAAGGCTTGCATAGTATTATGAAGACAAAGTACCTGGATTTGAATCGCACCTTTGCCCTTAATAGCAGAAAAATTGGGCACATAACTCAATGTCACATTTTCTCTGAGGATGTAACAATATCAGAATCTCACCATTGTTGCAAGAATTAAGTGAGATAATGTTATGAAATTGAAAACTTCTCTACTTTTTGTTCCTCTTTCCTACAAATTTATTCTTACTCTCTTACATCTTATTTCCTTTTTTTGTAAAATAATTGTTCTTCTATTGTTTAAGGCTAATTTTTCTACTTACGCTTCAGTATTTCTTCAGAAACATTTTAGCACTGACTATTCTTCAATTTTCAAATGATTTTAATTTCACTTTTCTAAAAGCCTTTTCTTCTTCTTTTTAAAGGTTTTATTTATTTATATGACAGAGGAGAGAGAGAGAGACAGAGAGAGGAAGCAGGCACCAGTAGGGTAAGGGGGGAGGGACAGAGGGAGTGGGAGAAGCAGGCTCCCAGCTGATATGAGACTCAGTCCCAGGACCCTGAGATCATGACCCCTGAGCCCAAGGCAGCATTTAACCGACTGAGTCACTCAGGCACTCCTAAAAGCTTTTTCTTATCAGCACATAAATATAATCAAATTCCTCTCATTCTTAAATCCATATTGCACTACAGTTTATATCCTTTTTATTTCTTTGCTTCACAGCCCAGCTTCATAAAGCAGATGAAGAAGTTACTTCATACTCTTAAAAATAGTGTTATTATTTATTGTCTCCTGAATCCTACTGCGATGGCTCATGTCCTCATGTGGTTCATAATTTTTAGAGGATACTCTTCTTCAGTGAAGTATATTTTCATTGTAAGTGCACTGAGTTATGGAAGCATCTTTAGAGGGTAGATTTACCTTCTTCTCTCCTGGGAACCTATGAGCTTCTGAGAAGCAAGACCTATTTTGGGTTTCAGGAATTATCTGATAGTTTGCAGTTCTCACTTGCATATATTGCAGGTTTGGTGTTAAAATTATTGATGTCACTTTTAAGAAATTCACTGTCCAGTGAAGTTTTACTTCTGGACGGTGAATTTCCATCCATTGATGGGTGGTAATGGATTCATGAAGAAAGTTCTATTCATAATAAATAACCACATTACATATGGGCCTAATGCCTAGTCTTGCATTCTCCAGCAGGCATTAAAGCAGCAGCTTTTATTTTGCATCTTGGTTTCTACTATACCTTTAGACTACTTACTTGCATTTACAGTGGGAACATTCTTCTCTCTGCCTTTGAGTTGCCCCTTCAGTCTTGACACATCAGGATTTTTTGTTTTTGAAAGTTTGGCCATACATTTAAATTTGTTGTTGTAGGAGCAGAAAAATAATTATTTCCTCTACCATTCTGAGTTCTTAACTGAGACCTCCTGTGATAAAAAATTGAGCTACCCTATGACCCGGCCATTGCACTGCTGGGTATTTACCCCAAAGATACAGACATAGTGAAGAGAAGGGCCATATGCACCCCAATGTTCATAGCAGTATTGTCCACAATAGCTAAATCATGGAAGGAACCAAGATGCCCTTCAACAGATGACTGGATTAAGAAGTTGTGGTCCATATATACAATGGAATATTACTCAGCTATCAGAAAGAACGAGTTCTCAACATTTGCTGCAACATGGACGGTACTGGAGGAGATAATGCTAAGTGAAATAAGTCAAGCAGAGAAAGACAATTATCATATGATTTCTCTCATCTGTGGAACATAAGAACTAGGAAGATCGGTAGGGGAAGAAAGGAATAAAGAAAGGGGGGCTAATCAGAAGGGGGAATGAAGCATGAGAGACTATGGACTCTGAGAAACAAACTGAGGGCTTCAGAGGTGAGGGGGGTGGGGGAATGGGATAGACTGGTGATGGGTAGTAAGGAGGGCATGTATTGCATGGTGCAGTGGGTGTTATACGCAACTAATGAATCATCGAACTTTACATCAGAAACCAGAGATGTACTGTATGGTGACTAACATAATATAATTAAAAAAACATTAAAATAAAAAAAAATGGAAAAAAAACCACAGAATAACAAGAGAAAAACAAATAGCATGTATACTTCGTGTATGCATAGGAGATACCAAGGGGAAAATGAGTAACTCAAAGAAATGGCTTTAGGATTCAGGCTTACATACCACCTTAATATGGAGAGGGGAGAGAAGATGTGGGCCTCTCAGGGGAGAGTAGATGATTTTTAGGAAAGGTGAATGGGCCCTTAGAGAATCGATGGGATATAGGATAGTTTGTAACAAAGTGTGTTGGAGTGTTGTGTACTTCTAGTCTTTTTCCCATTTGATTAAGAATCAATCTTTCTTGTTTGATGAAAGTTCTGGATAAGACCTTAGGACAGCTGAGTTCCTTCTGGAGCATCTATCTTTAGGCAGATGAGGGGAGTTCAAAGAAAGCCTTTCCCTGCATTTGCTGTTTTTCAAGTATGTACAGCTAAAAATAATCAGTATACCAAAGTGGCTTATTTTGGGGTGACATATTTTGCTATTTTTCTATATTCAATTATTTTACTCTGTATTGTTATTTCAAACGGGAAGGAGAAATTCCTGTGCTAGCTCTGTGTGACTTGCTGATTCTCATTTCCCTATGTGCAGGATGGTAGTAGTCAGAATCCCTGTCCAAGGATTCTGTTTTTATTAGTCACCAAATATATCTAAAGACAAAGCACAGACTTTATTTTCCCAGAGTTGGTAGCTAACTCATTTTTGGCTTCTGGGGTATTAGCCCTTCCTGATTTTCTACACTTAGAATGTCATGACTGGATCCTCTTCATAAGACTGCCAATAAATTTTTCAAGATATTGTTGACTCTCCTATATGCTGTCTGTGGATACACCCATAGGTTTAGGCAGTAATCTGATGATTTAAAAATTACCAGGGATCCCTCTTCTAAGATTTAGAATGAATTTATCTGACATCTAAGTATCTACTAGGTATCTCCCCTTAAATACATTAATAACCAGATTTATTGCCTTATTATATGGGCTTAATCTGAAAACCCCTGCTGTTCACGCCTTTTCCAATTTATACACGATTCTTGATTTTTGATTTCAGTAAATGGCACTGTATTCATCTTCTTACTCAAGCCACTTCTCTGGAAATCATTCTCCTCACTTCCCTCTCTTTCTGCCTGCACATTCAAGAAATTAAATGTGTCACGTCAGTTTTTCCCTCTAAAACTATGTAATTCATCCATCTCTCTTTATATCCGTTCACACTACTTAAAAACAAGCCATCTTCCTTCTCACCTTGGTTTATGGTAAGATTTTTATTACCTCTCTTTAGACCAGTTTGCCACTGTACAATAAAGTAAACATTTTTTAGAATATATGTTTTGCTTTAAATGTTTTCTGTATGCTAATATCGCTGCCTAGGATGGCTTTTGTGTTCCCTTTTCTTCACCTGAAGAGCTGCCATTTAGCATTCAGTACTTCTATTAACTGTCATCCAGGAGGCCTTCTCAGCTGCCTCAAGGCTGACTTCTCCTCCTTGTGCATATTCCCTTCACAACACTTATGCCATATTTTACCTGCAGATAGCCTCCCCAGCAAGAAAGCTCTTTGATGCATCTGTGTATATCCTGTGCTATATGCAGGGTCTTGCACATAGTAGACACTTAGTAAATATTTGTTATATTTTTAAAGAAGGATAATAGTCTCAGTTTCTATGTTATTGCATCCATAGCCAATGAAATATTATTTTGGCAAAAAATATCTCCAGTCCTAATATTATCAAAAAGGAAGTCAGTTCTATTCTAATGTTTATTGTAGTTTAGCATAGATATATCTTAGAAATAGTAAGGGGAGATACAATAAGTATTTTATTCTACATTTGCTGTAGGGTTTAATATAGTTTCTTTTCAAGGATCTGACCAGTTAGTTGATTATATGGGAAAAAATCTGCTGAATGGTCTTTGCTCTATGTATTTAAAATTTTCACCAAAATAGTCATTTTTCTGAGCTTAGAGGCTTTGCCAAAGAATAATAAAGTTAAATACTTACTATGTAATGCTACTACATAATTGAAGGAATTGTTATGGATTTGACTGTGAAAGTGACTGACCGAATAGAAGCTTATATGAGACTTTATTTTCATGAACAGTATAATTGATTTCAGAGAGTAATGCTTCATCACAGGGAAATATTAAAAATGGTCTTCAGAGATAGTTCAGACGGAAAGATTAATTATTTACATATATTACTGTAGCAACCATGTATCAAAGTATGGACTGTACAATTCTTTCCTTTAGAATATTTACATCACTGAATCAGTGTACTCATCGTGTTTGATGACAATTTCTTATAAAGAACCCCAGGAGAAAGTATTTTGGGTGAACTGTTAAAACATTTTCTTAAAAATTTTTTCTGTATCATATTGTAATGGGTATACTGGCTATATTAATACTGGACAAAAGTGGTTTTGAGACACAAATATTACTTGAAACAAGGAAAGTCATTTCATAACGACAAGAGTACCAACGTATCAGGAAGAACACCTAGCACCAGAGTCCCATAATACATGAAGCAGAAAGTGAAGTAATTGAAAGGAGAAATAGACTATTCAACAATAATAGAAGTTTTGATACCCATTCTTAGTAATGGAAAGAACAACTAGACAGAAAATCAGCAAGGATATAGAAGTCTTGAAAAATACTTGACCTGTTTGACATCTATAGAATAATCTATTCCAACCACAGCAGAATACATATCTTCTCAAGTGCACATGAAACATTCTCTAGACCATATGCTATGCCATAAAAAGGCCTTAAAAATTAAAAAGATGGGGGAAAAATCATCACCCAAGGCATAATAATAAAAACCAAAACCAGAACAACCAAACAAAGTTTCCCTCTTCAAAATGAGTCTATAAATCAAAATTCCAAAGTCCATTAAATCATGTAATGGTAAGAAAGAAGAAATAAGAATTGGGACTTAAGTCACTCCAGATAAAGTTACTGATAAAGAAGAGTCAGACCAAGATTTAAAATATTTTTATTGTGGGGGCGCCTGGGTAGCACAGCGGTTAAGTGTCTGCCTTCGGCTCAGGGTGTGATCCCGGCGTTATGGGATCGAGCCCCACGTCAGGCTCCTCCTCTATGAGCCTGCTTCTTCCTCTCCCACTCCCCCTGCTTGTGTTCCCTCTCTCGAGAGCTGGCTGTCTCTATCTCTGTCTAATAAATAAATAAAATCTTTAAAAAAATTTTTATTGTGAACAAAGGTAAAAATGAAGTAATAGCACTACTAAAAAACAATAAAAACGTAAGGCAGACATTCTAGGATAGGTGGAAATAAGACATAATTTGTGCAAAGTGTTAAGGAAAAATTATAATAATTGAAGCAGAGTATAAGATAGTGTCAAAGGGAATTGACCAATAGGAATGAGTAACTCAAAACAACTGTTTCCCTTTTCCATTCATTCTTCTTTATGATTGAAAATGTCCAGAAATACTGCAAGATTTGTTCTGTTACTTGTTCATTTATCCATTCTGTCATTCAGCATATATTCATAAGGACTAATGTGGCAGGCACTTTTTAAGATGCTCCTGTGGAGTGTACATTCTACTAGGAAGAGAGACACATTAGTTAAAAAATAAAATAATTTCATTGTATAATAACTGATATTAAGGAAAGAGCATTTGTGTCTCCAACTTCTGATTACAGGGAGAGCATTCTCAGAAACTTATCTGGGTCAACAAGTCAGGATTTGTCTAAGGTTATTTAGCAGGGAAGTTCTGAATAGCCCCTGAGAGTGAGTGCAGCCCAAGGCCTGTGCTGGCTAGGGGAGTGCATTGGTAGTGTATTTAAAACGTCATTGCTCCAATAAGTGTTTCTACTTTTGAAAGTAGTAAGTAGAATTACAGATATCAAAGCCAGTATAAAACCAAAAAAATATAGGATCTAACAGCTGTTTCACACTCTATCAATAAGATTTCCTTAATATCCAATGCAGATAGAGAATAAATTGAAGAGATGAGAAAACCCAAAGAAGAAGCATGGACACAGAACAGAGAGAATATTTGATTAAGATGTTTTCCTTTTATTTTCCTCATCTTATTTAAACTGGTAATCTAAGGTCATAGATTTTAAGAATGACTATTAATATCCAAGTTTATTGTACTGTATTATATATGAGTAGCTGTTTTCTTATTTTGTACTGTCCCTAGTTCATAAGCCACACATTCTAATAAGCACAGTGACTGTTATTGCCCTTGTATGCCATTAAGTTTATTTTAGAAGAAAACAAAAACAAAACCCACAAAACCACCTTTTCTATTTCAGTATTTAAAAATGAATTTTTTTTAAGTAGGTACCATGCCTAACATGGGGCTCAAACTCATAACCTTGAGATGGAGAATTGCAAGCTCTACCCACTGAGTCAACTAGACACCCCCCCTTTTATTTTTTAAATGTTTTTTAGCTGAATTTCCAACCAGACTGCACAAATTGATCTTTGAGAGGTCCTTAAAAATAGCATGCATCCCAGTTTCCTAGCCAAAGTCAATTTGTATGAATTAAATGTAAAACTTCCCAAGATTTCAGGCCCAAGTCCAACCCAAAGTAAATACTGTTGTCCAGCTTAATCCTGGAAGTAGTGAATTGTTCCACATTTACTATAGAACATGTTAACTACCTCAATAGATATTGTAATAATAGACAAAAATAGACATTTTAGAAGCATGAAGTCTCTTGAGGAGAAACCACCACATCTGCTAAGAGGGTGAGCCTTTCATACTGGCCCCAAGGGATGAATTGGGAGCATACCTTTTCCTTTGAGAGATACTTAGTGGCCTCAGGTGGAGCCAGTCTAAACACCTAAACACAGTAACTAATGCATAACCAAGAGTACAGGCACATTGAGTCAGTGATCTTTATTGGTCCCTTAGGGAAACTCTGACATTGTTGAAAATCATTGCAAGGAAATAATTCCCCAGAAAGGCCATCATTCAAATAGTTTCTACATCTTACATATCTGATAAATATAGGAGTAGGGCATCATAACTTGATGCTCCAAGTTGGACACCAAAGGAATGACGAAAGGAATGTCCTATATGGAAAGACTGCATTTCAGTCTCAGGCCAGCAGACGGGGAGGGAGATATGAAGGACCAGAGAGGACTGCTCACATGATATCATCTGAAGAAATCACATGCAGCTAATCACAAATGATATAATGAGAAAACACAGGATTATAGTTAACAGATTTAAGTTCTTTGTATGGCTCTGTTTTTCTGTGACTTCTGAGAATTTACTTAACATCTCAGCTCCAGTTTTCCAAACAGTAAATTGGGGGTGATAGCTCCTTCCCTTTTGACTTGGCTACATTGCTAGGAAGATAAAGCAATGGGGATAAAACCCATGATAAAGGTAAAACTTTTACAGAAATGTAATCTCACTCCCCAAACAGGTAGGCTCAAGAACGTTTTGTAGGAATCAGTAAAGAATCTTTCTCAAGTTAATATTTGATCTAATAGATGTATAGTTTTTCCAAGTCTCTTTCCTCTAATATTATTAGCAATCAGTACAGGATTTAAAAAGAACTGTGTCTCAAATAAGACGTAAGTTAGCCACTCTCAGGAAAAAGAACAGCTATGAGTACACACAGACTTTGAGGATATCCACTCTAGTGTAAGAATTTCAGCACACAGAGGCTCCATTCCAAGGACCTTTCAAGTGGGGCCTGCACATCTGAAAGTCCTTAGCTGTGCCGTCTCCAGATTCCATCTCCAGCTGCCCCCAGCCCTAAACTCTGTCCTGGCTATGCCTGTTCAGTTCTTTACATAGAAAAGAATCATGCATTGGCTCTTGGCAGTTTGTCACACAGAGAGGTGACAATGGAGTCATTTTAATAAAATAGGCTCTCCTGGGCCAAGCATTTGGCCAAGTGTTTCCACTTTTAAATCTGTCAGTTTCCACTCCCCTCCCAATCCCATCTCCTGTCCTCTGCTGATGAATTTGTGTACGAATGATAAGTTCTTGGAAGGTACACTTGATGAACTAGATCCCTAAGCTTTCTCTGAAAATGACAAATTTTTAGCATAGGAAAATCTTTTGCCAGGAAACTCTATAGTGTATGTAGTTTTTTTGATAGGTAACATTTTAAGAGTAGATTAGAAATCAAGGGTGTTCATTTCAAAGACTTTAAGAATTATGGAATCACTATATTGAACACCTGAAACTAATATAACACTCTACGGTAACTATACTGGAATTCGAAATTTAAAAAAAAGAGTATTCTGTAAAAGGCATCATTGATATTCTCTGAGAAAGTTTTACTTATTCTTTAGAGAAATTGCTTCTAATTCAATGAGGAAGAATATAAACTTTAATTGTAATCTACTTGTAAGCAGAAAGACAACATTTTCTCAAGTCTTAGCCACAGTGTTTTTATTTTCTTAATTAAAAAAAATTTCATTGGCCTATATTTTTGTCTTCCTTTTGAGATCAAGACATTCTCCTGCTCAAAACCCTGCTACATTCCCAGTGGCCTGCACAATAAAGTTGAAACCGTTGAATAATCAAGGTACCTCTCGATTTCACTGGTCTTAAACTTCCTGCTCCCCATCCCTCCTCTGCCTCCCACAGCACACTGCACCAAGTTGCTCCTAATTTCATGAAAATACTTCTACCTCAGAATATCCAAGTGCAGATTTGCTTACATGGTTTTATTTAATATGTTCTCCATTCTTGCTGCTTATTACAATCCTCCCCTTGTACAAAGCTCAGCCGGAGGTCATCTTCTGCATGAAACCTATCCCACCTTCTCTTGTTGAAATTTAATCTCACCTTCCTCTCTACTCTCGGTTTTTGTGTATTTCTTCTATGGCACTTCTTTGTTTTTAGATAATTATATATATGTGGTGGTCCAACTCAGTATCTCAGTAGGTTGTGTGGTCCTTAGGGCAAGAGACTCTGATTTGTTCATCTTTGTTTCACTGATATAGCTGAAAAAGGCCTTACATATTTATATACAGAAATTGCCAAAAGGAGACCTTTTCATAAAGAATGATTTCAAGAGAGATGTACAAGAGTGATCATTCTGGGATGATCTGCTGACCCACAGAACATTTTGCTCTGTTTTGTCCATTCACACTCCCTTTTTCTGGTTAATGAATAGTAGTAAATGAATAGAATAAGTAAACAGACAACCCTGTGAAGGACAGACAGCCAGAAAAGTATATGTGGCTATTAACTCTTGCAGTAACGTCATTTCTCGTTAGGTTCATAAACGCATCTGTCCCGTACAGTTACTGGCTGAATAAAGTTCTTTGAAATCCAGGCTACCTTAAGAGGGCTTCTTTTTTTAGTTTAAATATTTGGGGGGAAAAACCCTGTCATTTATGGGAAAATGTTAACAGATAACTGAAATAAAACGCGATGTTCATTTTGTCATGCATGATCTGTCATGTGCAACTATGATTTTACCTACAGCCTATTAAGACAAGTCATCTAGAAATACATTTTATCCAACAGCAAGTTCTGTGTGTCTGAAAAATATTGAGAATCAGTGCTCTGGGCTCAACACAGGAGCTGTAGCCAGGGCCTGAAGGCTGCTTGAGATGTATAGAAGCAAAAGTCCCCAATAGGCCAGAAAAGTTTTCTGTTTTTTGTTTTTTCCTTCTGGGATCTTTTCAAGTGACATTTTCTTTTCCAGAAGTGTTCCTTATACTTTTTTTTAATTCATTTTATCCACATTTAACTATTAATGCTATCTGTGTGTCTCATTTTGAGTATTTGGCTGTGACTCATTGGTTTATGTTAGGTACAACCTATTTATTGTATGTATAAACACACTCTTAAAAGACAGTACAATTAATATAAAACAAACACCTTTGCCCATCTTATTGTTTCAGAAGATTAATAAGAGAAACCATGTATATAATGGACATAATAGACATTCCAGTAACACACTATTTTACAAGTATAAAATAATCAATTGCAAAAGATAATAGCCAACATAATCCAAAACTTGGTAAGAAAACACACAAAAGGGAGAAAACGTAGAGGGTCTGAAATAATTCCTTTGCTTAGGATGGAAAATGTGACAAATCTTGGTCTCTGGGTTCTTAATTATAAACTTTGAACTCCTATCCAAATTACGATAAATATATGAAGCCTTTATAGTGATTTCTAAATCTCTTGGTCAAAGTCCATGAAAGTCAGTTCAAATCCAAGACTCTTGTCTAATACTTCAACATGCTCATATATACACCCTCACGTAGCAGTCACAGTGATATGGTAGTCCCATTCCATGGCTGGGGAAGGGTCTGATTTAAGCAAACAGAAAGAAGATAAGGTGCCTAATCTAAAGACATCTGTATTTCTTTTTTTTTTTTTTTAATTTTATTTATTTATTTGACAGAGAGACAGCCAGCGAGAGAGGGAACACAAGCAGGGGGAGTGGGAGAGGAAGAAGCAGGCTCCCAGCGGAGGAGCCTGATGTGGGACTCGATCCTGCAACGCCAGGATCACGCCCTGAGCTGAAGGCAGTTGCTTAACGACTGCGCTACCCAGGCACTCCAGAAATCTGTATTTCTGTACACAGTGTCCTTGCTTGGGTTTAGCTCTGAAAAAAAAGGTGAAGTTTCTTATAATTACCAAATTGTGCTTCTGGGACTATTTTGAAATCTGTGTACTTTTCTCACATCTGTCTGGATAATCTGGAGTCACTGTTTATATTTCTAAAGTACAGGTACACATTTGACTAGTTTCACAAGAATGTTGTTGAAGTTCACCACTTACTGTATATTCATCCAAATGCTGTATCCTGCACGTCCACCTTCAAGTTCATTAACTTCCACACAGATAGTTATCTTCTTGATAGATGACTGACCCTGCTTATCTCACCTAAAGGTTTGATCTTTTGCTAAAGTATGCCCAACTCAAAGATATATTTATAGGCAGGATCCTGGCCAGCTAGGAACATTCATCCTTAAACACACCAACTCACGGAGACACAAATGCTCAGAGAAGCTGTTCCTTGGGGGAAAAATAAGTTAAAGCAATACATAAGTTGGTGATATATCATCTTTAAAGTACTGTATAACTTGAGCTCACATAATACTTACCTAAACTGAATCTTATAGTCCATTGAAGATTGCCCACCTGTGCTCATTAGTGTAAAGAAGAAATGCCTTTAGGAGACAAAGTGCCGTTCTGAAGTTATCCCAAAAAGGGTTTACAACGTTTGTTTATATAAGAACCTAATATTTGTAAAACCATTTACTTGTTTTCAAATCATTTTCATGTAGACGATTTGCCAAACATTCACTAAGAGTAGAATAAAGACAAGTCTTTTCACATGCATGTAAAGAAACACAGTGGAAAGAATGTCATGTTTCTATGAGTGGCAAAGACTTTTGACCCTGTACTATGGGTTTAATTTTTCTTGTGATGATTCTTAAATTTGTTTACTTCAATCTATCTCTGTGTAATTTTCCTGATTTTCTCCTTTGGACTATTTCTTAAGTAAGCATTTGATAATACCTAGTTTGTGTAAGGCACAGATTCTCCCTATATGGGTATGTCATTGTGCATAAGCTGGGGCTGTCCAACTGTTTTCAGTGTCTTTCCTCTGTCTAGCACCTCCATCAGAATGGAAATGGTTACTGTCCAGCCTCTTTGCTCTTTTTGCTAACACTTCCTAATGGTAGTCTCCTTATATTTTATTATGATTTCCTCTTTGCGGTACTCTTAGATCCACTCATATACAGTACACTGACGTTCCCTAAAACATAGTCTGTGAACTACTAGTATTCTGTGAACTGTTAATAAGTGTTTCATAATTGTTCAAAACAGAATTTTTTGTAGGTATCAGCTTGGAAAGCTTGCATTAATAAAGTTAAACAGAATTCTTGATTCAGGACTACTTGGAACATTTAATATGTTAATGTACTATACTTCAAGTGGCATAATTATTTCATTTAAAAGCTCTTTTTGAGGAATGTTTAAGGATCCCAGTTTTCTACAGTGCACAGTGTCTGATCCATATATTAGTTTGACAGTTCTCTCTTTTCTAGGGAGCAACTGTTGTTTTACAGTATTACATCCTGAAAACACTTTATGATTTCAGTGGGCTTTACATTAATTAAAACTCAATCTCAGGGCCCTTCTTGGGTTTCTTTTCTATCTTATTTAAATACAAAAAATAAATGTATTTAGAAGGAAATTATTTCATATTAGTTAAGGGAACTTACCAGAATTTTATTGATGTAATGTTTAATGTTGATTTAAAAAAGTCTGTTAGAATGGCTTAATGTTAAGGGAATGGATTTTGGAGTCAGGAAGACCTGAGTTTGACTCTCACATCCACAACCTAATAGGTGTGTGATTTTTATAAGTTCAGTTTTTTTACCTGCAAAATGGGGATAATGGTATCTCCTTCATTGCTGTTGTATAAGGGTTAAAAGAAACAATTTGTATAAACTGTATAGTCTAGTGCTTGCCACAGAGTTGGCAAATGTGGTTGAAAAACGTTTGTTTTTTTGTAACTATTTTTTTTAATCATACATTTGTGGTAAAATTTTTTTCTTTCCCTTGGCCCAGCAATTTCATCTCTTTTTCTAAGATGCCGTCCAAGTTGGGACACAGAATAGCTTACATAGCTTTGCAGCGGTTGCTAGTAGAACCTGTGATTAGGCTGGTGCACCTATGCCCAGTTGTAGTGGGTGTTGACTACTGCTGGGTCATACCTATAGCCTTTTTTTTTAATTTTTTTTTCCTTTACATTTGCCCTTGACTGACAGCCATTTTGAGATGCTTTCGAAGGTTACTCTTGCCTCCTCCCCCCAAAACAGGTCGTGGATAACCCTTGAATGATGTGGGAGATAAGAGCCTATTCCCTTGATTCTGGTGGGACCACCTCAGTGCTAAAATTTACACTCTATAACTCCGCATTGGAATAAGCGAAGAACAGACTTCTGTTGGGGCACAGCTTCGCCTACCTTTTCTCCTGCCCTGTTCTGCTTTTCTCATTCCCCTGTGGGATACTCCTGAGAGCACACCTCTCATATCAGGCTCTGCCTTCATTAGAAGAGATCCTGAAATTTTGTCTTCTCTTTTCCAACTGATTATCATAATCAGTTTTTTTAGAAACAAGTATTTAGTAGTTGACTATGCCCAAGATTTCATGCTAGGTTTTAGGATTCTTGAAAATCAGAAAATTCCATTTCTGCTCTGAGAAGCATATAGTTTAAAATCATGAGACTCTCCTTCCCCATTTTTGTCATCAGTACAATTCTATGCTTCTCTCTTGTTCATTGAAAACTTTTGGTGTGTTAAAAAAAGTAAAATCTTATATTGCATGGTGCACTGGGTGTTATACGCAAATAATGAATCATGGAACATTACATCGAAAACTAAGGATATACTGTATGGTAACTAACATAACAATAAAAAATTATTATAAAAGTAAATTCTTATTTCCATATCACTATTAAGTAATATACACAGAGCCACGTTATTCATCAGACAGCTCAATTCCTGAGTGACTCTGGCACAACCTATTTCTTGTAGGGTTTTCTCAGAGAACCTTTATTCATTAGAACAATTGCCAAATTATTTTTAGTTTTAATAGTCTCTAAAAAGTTAAATAAAAATCCCTTTATCTCCTACCAACAAAAGCATATCTTCCTTATCAGATATGTAGGGTTTCTTAACATCTTCTGAAATAATTCTCAAGGTAGGAAATTCAAACATCTACTGAATCTTTTCTTAATGTCCTTTGCCTCTAGTCTGTTGAACATTGCCAGGCAGAATTAATTTCTCTTGCTTCCCCTTATTACATTACCACATATACTTCAATCTCCCTTTAGGGCTGCATCCTCAAAATCCTTATTTTGTTCCTTTTGTAAAATTATTTTTTGTTTTGTTACTTTTATATGGCGCATCAAACAAAACTTTTGCCACTCATCAGAAATAGCCTCTGATGTTTTGCAATACTTTTTTTTTTTTTTTTTACCCTTCCTGGAGAATAAAGAAGGCCTAAAGATTAAAAAAAATTATGCTGAGAGAACAGAAATGTTTTACTCTTGCTTGCTGAGTTACCAAAGCAGCCATGATTGAATGAAGAAATGAATGAATGGACATACAGATAAATCTGTAGATATTATGGAAGAAACATTAAGAAATGAGACAAGTTGTATTCTCTGTTGGTGAATCACCTTTGCCAGCTTTGTCTTTGGTGGGATACTTAGTGATAGCAAGAATGATCCTTTACATGCATACAAGATACTGTCTTTCATCCAAATTCAACAATTCTGTGATATCTGCATAAAATAAAGTTTTTAATAATTGAGGCACAGGTGCATTAAAGTACTTGTCAAAACCCACTCAACTAGTAAGACAATCAAGACTGTACATCTAACCCATGTCTTTGGGCTTTTGGTCTAGTGTTTTTATGGGACACTAGCACTCCTGTGGTATCAGTTTTCCTGTGTTTGAACTTGTGTAATTCTTTGTGCCTCTTATTCTGATACTCTTTCTAATCTGTTTATAGTTAATAGTATGTTTATCTTTTTTTGTTACTAAAATGTGCGGTCCTTAATTTCTTGGAGCAAGGGCTGTATTACCAATTTCTTCTTTTTAAAAAATCTTCCATACTTCACAAGGTAGAGTTTAATAATTGTTTCCTGAAAAGTTTGAATGAATGAACCCAAGGGGACCTGGATCACATTTATTCATCTCAGAACAAATCCTGAAGAAGGCTTAGCAATGGACTTCAGTTTGGTTTGACTAGCTTAATTGTCTAATACAGAAATCTTAAACCCTAAACCAGACCACCTGTTATTTTGACAGTCTTTCCCTCCTTCAACATATTTATTTCAATTAGCTTATAAACTCCCAGAGGTCAGGTTTAGAGCACAGCTACACTGTTCAGTGGAGACACTAGAAGTATTCTCAGTAAGTTCTTACTAATGCTTCTTCCTGATGGTGGTGGTGATAGAGTTTATCATTTACATGTAACTTCTCACAAGATGAGATGTTTCATTACGACAAAACTTGCAGTGATCTTAGGGACTAGAGGCTGTGCTTCCTGTCTGGCACTAATCACTATGATGACTAGACACCGGGCTGTGACAGTGGCTTGCAGGCAGGAATTAGCATGAGAACAGTCCTTTTGTGAACATGCAGAGAGGTCAATAAGTACATGATTATAAATTAGCTTGGTGGACTAGTGTGGTCATTAGCTGGGTCGAGTGTTCCTATTTCATATAATTGTTTGCTGCACCTGAATTAATTTGCGTGTTTAAATCCTGCATATTAATTCTGTGCTGCAGGATGTAAAGCTTTGGACTAATCCCTTTAATACTCTTTAGTATAAACACCTTAATCAAGCAACAGCTTTATAATTAGTTCTACTTACAGGCTGGATATAATTTACTAGTTTTACAGCTCATAAGTTACTGCAACTTTTTAATCATAGTAATTATGCTTTAGAATATAAGCATAAACGGACTTTTCTAGTTTGTTCCAAGAATGAAACCAAGGCAGTCAAAATCAGGAGATTAATAAAATCCAATATATGGATACACTTTGTATTTTTATGGCAGCTCAAGATCACTCATCCTTGGAATTTAATCACCAGATTAAGGTAGCTATTGAGCTGAGAAGGTGATTTTTTTCTTTAAAAGGAAGTACAATTCTCTATATATTACATATTTCTTTTGTTGGGTGTGAAAAATGCTGACGTGATTTAATTTTATCGCAGCAGCAAGCGCTCTGACAATATCCCTCTCCTGTACTAAACCTGGTAAGTAAATAATGGTTTAGCTACTAAGGATGTGCTGATCCATTTTTCTTTTTATCTGTTTTTTCCCTGAGGATTTTAAAGTACAAATCATTTCTGGCATTAAGAACATTTGTATGGTCAGGCTACACAGTTTAGAGGGCAATACTTTAAATTAAATCTTAAATAGGCATTAAAATTAAATTTATTAAGAGCTTTATTTATATAAATTAAAGTAAAATTAATTATTTAAAACTCTTCATTGAAATTTAGAAATATTATAAAAGATATTACATTGTTGTTAAACTTAATTGAATATACATTGTTGGTTAATCCACTTTAAATATGTATAATCACTGTCTTCCTCTAGCTCGCTAAAGTATTTACTTGCCATTCTGGTACAAGTTGAATACATAGATAATTTTTTGAGAAGACTTTGTGAAAATAGGCTAAATCTTTTAGCTTTCAAACATAAAATCTGAGACATGAAATAATATACATAGGTGTATAGATATAAATATAACTTTATGATAAAATGTATATGTATATGCATGTATATACGTGTGTGTGTATATATATACACACACATATAAAGGTAAATAGGCTTTGTTATAATACAGTAAAACATACACAGTCATTAAATATTTTGTCCACTGTAACAAAAAGTGTTACTCTCTGGTTAATTTGGTCATAATTAATTGTATTGATTATAAAGATGGTAAAAATAATTGATAATGCTGTAGGCCAGGTCAGAGGTTGCATATAAACATGGTTACTCTGAGAGTGCTTATATTGATTAAATAAAATACCTCTTGCTCAGCATAATGATATTGTTCTTACATAGTTTGTAGTTAATTGCTACTATGGACATTTGGTTTGCTAAATAATTATACTGTGTAACTCAGAAGTCTTTCGATGGGATATAAATATTTGAGGGAATTTTCAAAAATACCATACTTTTTTTAGGATAGGGAAAAGACTGGAATGTCGCTGCATCCTGGGATAAACATCCTGGCCAGAGACAAGCTGACACTGAATGGAATCTTACAGATTGCAGTAGGAAGAAATGATATGCAAGAATGGAGACATACCCAGTTAATCAAAGGAATTTTGGATGAATAATCCCTGGCTGTGGGGGCTGGGTCTTTGAGGAATTTTGCAATCATCCATGAAAACCTTAAACCTGTAACAGGTCTGGAAAGCACTTAAACTAGCTTTCCAACCCTGGAGGTATCAGATACAGTTGTTATCCAGTGGGATAATTAGTGAGCTAGAACATGGACGACACCATGGCCCCTTGTTTCACCATTTTCACCGTAGTGTCAGGCCATAATTGAGGGAGAGTGAGAAATCCCATCTTTGAATGAAGACTGAAAAGGTGATCATCCTATGGGTCATCAAGTAAAATATATTCAGTACTTCTCAAAGTGAGGTCTGCAGACTCCTGGGAATGTCTGAGAGACCCTTCGAGGGGATTTTAAATATCAAAGCTTTTTAAAATAAAAATACAAAGGCGGCATCATTTGTCTTTTTCACTATGTTGAGGTTTGCACTAATGTTACCAATGCAATGGTGGTGAGATTGCTCCCTCATTGGCTGAATGAAGGCAGCAGTGCCAAATTGTAGCAGTCATTGTATTCTTCACCATCACACACTAGCAGCTAAAGAAAAAAAAAAGGTGGATACCATGTCATCTTTCCTTTCATTGCTGTTGTGGCTTATACCTTTCTTACAGCCACATTTAACATTTATTTTCTCTTGTCTTTAAATACGTTCATTCTCTTTTCCCCATTACCTGGGCTGTCTCTCCATGCAAACATTTCATGCCAGAGGGATGAACAAAGTCCTCCACTCCCCTGACCTCCCTCTTACCTCTAGTTGTCCTCTACATCTTCTTGATAGATTTTACCAAGTCTTGACCTCACTGGGATTATGTCTGTGATTCTGGGCTGCTCTCTTGCTTCTTTCAAATTAACCTGAGCAGTGTCCAGTTGCTTCTGAATGCTTTTTTAAAATTTTGAAAATGACAGCTAAGTATTTGGTAAGATTATCCTTAAAGTATTAGAAGTTGCAAATATTTTTATCGATTCTCTCCCTCTGCTACTATGCCCACATCCCCCTCTCTTATTATATGGAAGGCTCCATGTTTCCTGAAAGAATTCTTAGGGCAGAATGTGGCTAAATTATATTTTCATGGGTTTTGAGACATTATGGAAAAAAGAATGGTACCCAAGATAAAAGTGCTCCTGGGTCTAATATATTCTTTGCTTGGCAGACAACACCCAGGGGTTCAAAATGATGAATCATCTAAAATTATATTATCAGTGAAACACCCATGCTTAGCCCAGCAAAAAGAAGAAATGATAAGATTCTGTTAGCTGAGTGCAGAGAGGTGAAGGGCAGTCTTGTGATGCTTGACCTATAGTAGGTGCTCAAGTAACTCTTCAGTAAGGTGGGTAAGCAAATACCACACCTGCCTGCAAATCTACACAAAATTACCATGCCCACCGTTGGATGGGTGATGTTTCTTTTTTCCCACCAACAGCCCAGATCTCAGATTCCCAATTGGTGAATTCATTCCCATTTTAAAACAAAATCCTAAATCTAGAAATACTTTTATATTTAACTGATTGAAACAGAATACGAAAACTAGAGGAATATAACATGAATTTATTGTGGGTTTTGGATAGAATTTAAGGCCAGAAGCAAAATAAGGGAAGCTTGTCTAACTAGTATAACCCCTGGTTTTTAATTCACAAACTTTATCCTTTTATTCATTTTATAAATTTATATTTTTGAATGTTAACATTTTTCTGCTATTGTCTCTCTTTGTTCCCAATTATGTATGAACTATGAATGGGAAATGAAGTAAAAGGGACAAACTCCTAAAATTCTCCTTTTATCTCTTTTGATTTTCTTATTGGCAGAGCATTATGTAGTCAAGAAAGACATCCTCCAGCAGCCTTTTGGGTGGTGTTCTTTGTTACAAGACATCTTTTATTTCATTCCAGCAAAGAAATGAACCAATTTGATATGATCCTTTTATCCCAGAGAAAGGGCACAACTTCTTTATTTTCAAGGTTGTGCATTTTTTTTCAACTGTAAAACATACTCCACTATTGAAGCCATAATTATATGCACTTGTCAATCAATCTTAACCTACTACACTATGGTTATGGCATTTTATCTAAAAAGAGAAGGATTAAAGGCTTTGCGTGAAATGAAAGGTACACACAGTCAGGGAAGTATAATGCATGTCATTAGCTATCTGGGAAGAGAGAAATGGACAGAGACAGATTACCAATATTTGATTTCTCACAGGCATTAAAGAAGTATTTAAGGCTACCTACAAAATAATGTAAGGGAATTTGACACTTTGATTCCTATTTTGTTCTCTTGGCAATTATTTAAAAGAGCTCCTTCATCTAGCAGCTACATAAATCAAATTTGAAAAGGATAACATTTTAAAGTGAGATTAAGAAAGGGGGGAAAATCCTCTTTTAACATAAGTGCCACAACTTCAGGAGAGCATTTTAAATGTTATTTTCTTCAAGCACATTTTATATTTTTGGTATGGTTTTTCTGGGATCTGGGATACCTACAGTTATTTTTAAATACATTTGTAGCCCTCTGGGTCTCTGAGCAGCCCTGTGGCAGTTGGGAAGGAAAAGCAACTTTGGGAAAGATCACAGAAAGGAGGCCAAGACCGAAGTGGTAAACTTATTTTCTCAGAAAGATTGGTATGATGATGGGAAATACCAGTTGTGTTCAATAAAAAAAAATATTGGGATATTGGAAAGACACTAGTCACAAGGATGTAAGAAACAAAATTGTATCTGATGATTTGAAGATTGTGTTTCTGAAGTGAATCTTGCTGATATGCAAAACAATCAAATTGCCTTTAGAAAATGGAAAATAATTGCTAATAATGTTCTGGGTAAAAACTTCTTATGTAACTCCTACTGAATGAATTTTGCTTTTGACCGAAAGTATTCCACATTGAAAAAAATCGAAGATGGTATTTGAAGTTTCTTTTGTCAAAACTACTGATGGCCACTTGTTTTTTCTTTCTTGTGTGTATTTTTTTAATTGAAGTATAATTAATATATAGTGTTATATTAGTTTCAGGTATACAGTGTTATGATTAACAGTTGTATACAGTACTCAGTGCTCATCAAGATAAGTGTGCTCTTAATCCCCTTTTATCTCTTTCATTAATCCCCAACCTCCCTCCCCCCCAAGCAACCACCTGTCTGTTCTCTGTATTTAAGAGTCTGTTTGTCTCTTTTTTCTTTGTTTGTTCATTTGTTTTGTTTCTTAAATTCCACATGTGAGTAAAATCATACAGTATTTGTCTTTCTCCGACAAACTTATTTTGCTCCATCCATGTTGTTGCAAGTGACAAGATCTTATTCTTTTTTATGGCTGTGTAATATTCCATTGTATGTATATAGCACATCTTCCTTATCCATTCATCTGCTGATGGAAACTTGGATTGTGTCCATGATTTGACAATTGTAAATAATGCTGCAGTAAACATAGGGGGTACACATATCTTTTCAAATTAGTGTTTTCATTTTCTTTGGTTAAATACCCAGTATTACTGGATCATGTGGTAATTCTATTCTTAATTTTCTGAGGAACCTCCACATGGCTAAAATTAAAAGCACAAGAAATAATGGTGTTGGTGAGGATGTGGAGAAAGAGGAAGTTTCTGTAGGTTGGTTTTTTTTTGTTGTTTATTATTTGACAGAGAGCGAGAGAGGGGGCATAAGCAGGGGGAGCAGCAGACAGAGGGAGAAGCAGGCTCCCTGCTGAGCAGGGAGCCAGATGTGGAATTCAGTCTCAGGTCCCTGGGATCATGACTTGAGCAGAAGGCAGATGCCCAGCCATCTGAGCCACCTAGGCACCCCATTCTGTAGGTTTTTAATAGAAAATTTCAACAATCCAACCCAGAAAACCAGTTGTGATGAGCTCCAAGAGGTCTGCCAAATCCAGAAAAGGTGATGGAAATCATGACCTGAGAAAGCAGCAAATGACTTGAAAAAGTAAGTGGTCACTAAGGTGATCCAAATGGCATTGGGGATGACACACCATTGGCTGGTAATCTATTCTCTTTGTGATACATTAATTAGAAAAGTAAACTGTGAAATGGTAAACTTGAGGATCTTCATGGTAAAGGCAATAGTTTTGGGAAAAATTTGTGGATGAGACAGATGATTAGGTTCAGTTCTGATGGATATGAATCCCAGTATGTATTTAGAAGTTAAGACATTTACATGATGAAAAAAAACATCAGCAAAAGTGATAAAATAATCAGTGTGTTGGCTCTTACATAAGTAAGAAGCCACAGGGAGAGTCCATGGATGGTAAATTCCCATTAAAGTGCACCCATTTAAATTGTAGTTGGACTAATATCCCAGTACCATCCTATCTTTTTCTTAGTCCTTTTTTAACATTTAAAAAGAAATTTATAATTTTCCCTGTGAATAAGGATATGGTTTGGGTAAAAGTGAGGACTTTTCTTTAAGTGGGCTCAATATAATTTGTCCTTCCTTTGGCCTTATGGGGGAGGAAAAGTAATTTTCCTTCTATCCTTCTGAATTCTTAGTTAAGAACCTTAATAGAAGTTGAGCAGCATGTGTTCCTCATATAGTCAGGGGAGATTCCCAGAGGTGGCTTTAGAATTCAGCATTAAATATCATCTTATTATAGGAAAGGGAAGGGGGCGTGTGGGCCTCCCAGGGTGGGGGAGAGTAAATGATTTTTAGGGAAGGTGAATGGGCCCTTAGAAGAATAGATGGGAGGTGCGATCCTTTATGATGAATTTGGGGTGTGGTGTGGGCTTCTAGTCTCCTCTTAAGACTGAGGAACTACTGGGGAGGACATGTGATGACAGGTTCCTTTTAGATGGTTTCTCTTCAAAACATAAGGGGGTAAGGGGAGTTCAGAGAAAGCTGCTCCTTGCATTTGCTGTTTTTCAAGTGCCTACGTCTCAAAATAATCATGCGAAGTGGCATATTTTGGGGTGGTGTATTCTACCCCTCAACCTTTTGTAAAAATATTAATGCTTGTACCCTTTAAGTTCCATATGTTGTTGAATATCTGCTACCCATACCCCAAGTCAACTCTCTGAGCACTTCCAGCATGAATCTGTGATTCTTTATGTTACTTTAAATTAGGATTACTCTAATTCCAAACTGTACTGTTTTTTTTAATTTAATATTTTGAGTTGAATTTCCTTCTTTTGGCCAATTTATAGTACTATAAATCTTTAGAATGTGAAGTCACATGACATGTCAGCCAGCATAGAGTTTGCACCCTGGTGCATTTGCCAAGATCTGGCCCAGAGATGCCTTGTTTTGTTTGGCTTGTGCAATACTGGCCCCTATCATTTTGCTTACTTAAAAAAAAAAAAAAATCACTTGTCACTACTCAAAATTCAAGAGATTTCATATAAAAACTGAGATTTATGGAGCATTAAAAAAGTCATAAATAGCTTCCTGTCCTGGTGGGCTTTCTTTTTCTGCATAGTATTTATCATCATCTATACATTTTACATACTTGTTTGTTATCTGTCTCTTCCACTGGAATGGATGTATTTCTTCTTTCTGCAAATTAAGATCTTTCTTTGCTGTAGAGAGGGAACTGAGAGATCGCATGGAAGTATCCCAGGTAATAGGTAATAGGTAAGAATTCTTCATTTACTTCCAGGTTCTTGAAATTCATTTAACTGAGGACAAAGCCCCTCATTCTGTCCTTTGAAATAAACCTGGTATTAATTTACTTATTCATATTGAAAACAAGGTTGAAATGATCCTATTCTCTTCATAATTTCTAAAATGTTTTGGAAGAACATCTTTGTTCTTCAAATATGTTAACTTTCAGCCTCTTACAGGATGTGGAGTGCTGTCAACCTTGCTTTAGTAACACATCTGGTCAAGGAAGCATAGTCAGAATTTTATGTTTCAGATGCAGTATTGTAATTGCTTCTTCCTACTTCATAGCCCCGCAATGCTTTGTAAAATTTATGATAAAAAGAAAGCATTTTAATTCTTCTAGTAGATTTACTTTATTCAACACATATTTACGAGCTGCTACAAGGAATAGCATTCAGCAAAATATTGCCAGTACACACGGATCAGAGTTTAGTATTTGAATTGTTTGTTTTAATATTGTTCCTATGACACACTCTTAATATTATAAAATTAACATGCTACTTTAAAAATATTGTATGAGTAGGTTGCTAATGTGCTTAGGATCTGCATTAAGTGTTGATTAATGTATTTTTGCAAGCACACACATCATATATCTATATACATATTTCTTCTATATATATATATTCTATATATGCCTCTCTATATAAACTATATGTATACTGTATATATTTCTATAATATGTTATATATATATAACTGTAATATGTATTACTGTTACTCAGCCATTAAAAAGAATGAAATCTTGCCACTTGCAACGGCATGGATGGAAGTAGAATGTATTATGCTAAGCAAAATAAGTCAGTCAGAGAAAGACAAAAAACAGTGAAAACTCATGTGGAATTTAAGAAACAAAATGAATGAACATAGGGAAAGATAAGGAAAAATAAGATAAATGGGTGATGGGCATTGAGGAGGGCACTTGTGATGAGCACTGAGTGTTATATGTAAGTGATGAATCCCTAAATTCTCCTCTTGAAACCAGTACTACACTATATGTTAACTAACTTAAATTTAAATAAAAACTTGGAAGAAAAACAATAAAGATTAAGATTATAATAGTTAAGACAGTACGGTTTTGGTAAAAGCATAGACATGGGTCAGTAGAACAAAATAGAGAATCTAGAAGTAGATTGACACAGATAAAAATCAGTTAATTTTGACAAAAATACCAAGGCAGTTCTATCTGAAAAAAACTTCCTCACAACAAGTAGTGCTGAAACAGGTGTATATTTTTAATTTACCAAAATAAAAATAAATAAAACATTTACCTCATACCAAAAACAAACATTACCTTGAAATGGACCAAGATTTAATGTAACACATGAATGAAATATGTAGGAGAAAAATCTGTGCTATTTGGAATAACAGGCAAAGATTTCTTATATACAAACTACAAGCCTTAAGTACGAAAATAAAATAAAATAAAAAAATTGCCCTGTCATTAAGCACTTTTGTTCTTTGAAGAAAACCCTTAAAAAATGAAGAGAAAGCTTTATAAAGGGAGCAATATTAGCTATAAGTATATTTTACAAGGAAATCCTATCCAGAGCATAAAAAGAACTTGTATGACTCAGTGATAATACCAAAAAAGAAAAAGAAAAACAATTAAAAATGGGCAAAAACTTTGAGCAGACCCTTCACGAAAGCAAATATACAAATAGCCAATTTATACAAGAGAAGATGCTCAAATCATTCACCAGAGAAAAACAAGTTAAAATCACAATTAGATATGACTGTACACTCACTAGAATGGTTAAAATTTTAAAACTGTATCAAAGTGTTGGTAAAGATGTGGCACAAATGGAACTCTTGAATACTACTCATGGGGATAAACATCTATAGTTACTCCATAAAATTGTTTTGCAATTTCTTAGTAAGTTAAATACATATATAGTTTGGAACTCAGCCATTTAATTCCTAGGTGTTTATTAAAGTTCCCAGAAATACTTGTACACAAATGTTTATAATAACTTTGTTTATAATAGCTTGAAACTTGAAACAACTCAAATATCCATAAGCACGGCACCTGGGTGACTCAGTTGGTTAAGCTTCTGCCTTTTGCTCAGGTCATGATCCCAGGGTCTTGGGATCCAGTCCCACATCAGGCTCCCTTCTCAGTGGTGAGCGTGCTTCTCCCTCCGCCTGCTACTCCCTTTTCTTGTGCATGCTCTCTCTCTCTGTGTCAAATAAATAAATAAAATCTTAAAAGAAATAACCATAAGCAAGTAAATGGTTAACCAAAATGTGCGATATCCATGCACTGTTCAGTAATAAAAACAAATGAATTACTGATGAATCTAATAACATAGGTAATCTCAAAATCAGTGTGCTGAGTTGCTCTAGGAATAGCAGTTTGTTTTGTTTTGTTTTGTTTTTGGTCTTTGTAGATAACTTTAAATTTTACAGATCATATGTATATATATGACACATATGTCGTATATTATGTCTGTCTAGGTACTCATAAATTTTGTTTTATTTTTGAAAGAACTGAATTTTCACTTTATTTTTCATTTATTTTTGGTTTGTTTTCTATTTTAGTGATTTTTGACATTTTTGATTAGCTTTTTTATTATATTGCTTATTTATTTATTTTTCACTTACTATTCTTTTACTAGTTTCTTATGAAGGTGGCTTTATTCTTTCTTAATATAAGCATTTAAAGGTATAAATTTCCCTCCTAAGATTGCTTTCATAACATTCCCCAAATTTGGGAAAATTATATTTTATTAACAGAGATATGTGTATGATTTTCTTTGCAGTTTGTTCCTTTACCCGTAGGTTTCCAAATATTTGGGGATTTTTTACCTGTCTTATTATTTATAGTTTAATCTCATTTTAGTAGGAGAGTCTCCTCTGTATGATTGCAGTCCTTTGAAACTTGTTTTGTGGCTCATTGCACAGTGTCTCCTGGTGGATGTTACATATGTAGTAAAAAGTGTGAATTAAAAAAGTTTTGTGTACTATATAAATGTCACTTAGTTCAAGTTTATTGATAGTCTTACTCAAATCTTTGATATTCCAGCTTAATTTTTTTCCCACTTCTATCAAGATACCTGGTCAAGATATCAAGATATCACTGATAGAAGGGTGTTAAAATCTCTTACCTTAATGATTGTGGGTTTATCTGTTTCCCCCTTTGGTTCTGTAAGGTTTGCTTTATGTATTTTGAAGTTCTTTTATTAGGTTAATGCTATTTATTATATATATATTTATATATAAATATATATTTTTATTTTATCAACAAGTATATATATATATCTATTATTATATTATTATATAGGTAAATGCATCTACCTAATAAAATAGCATAATTAATATAATAAATGCCATTTAGCTTGTTACTATCTTCTTGATTGACAAGTTATTATTATTATAAAGTGAAACTTCTTTATCTGTGCTAATAACTCTTTTGTCTTAAAGTATACTTTTGTGCGATTAATAGATCCACCTGAATTTACTTGTGCTTACTGCTTGCATGGTATGTCTTTTTCTCACAATTCACTTTAAATCTCTTCCTGTGCTTATATTTAAAGTGCATATTTGGAAAAAAAAATCTTTTTTTTTTTTTTTTTTTTTATTTATTTATTTGACAGAGATAGAGACAGCCAGCGAGAGAGGGAACACAAGCAGGGGAAGTGGGAGAGGAAGAAGCAGGCTCATAGCAGAGGAGCCTGATGTGGGGCTCGATCCCACAACGCCGGGATCACGCCCTGAGCCGAAGGCAGAGCTTAACCGCTGTGCCACCCAGGCGCCCCTGGAAAAAAAATCTAATTGAGTATCGATTTTTAAAAAAGATTTATTTATTTATTTTAGGGAAAGAGAGGGAGCATGGAGGGGAGGGGCTGAGGGAGAGGGAGAGTCTCAATCAGACTCCTTGCTGAGTGCACAGGCAGCTCTATCTCAGGACTCTGAGATTACGAACTGAGCCAAAACCAAGAGTCTGGCCCTCAACCGACTGCACCATCCAGGTGCCCCCAGTTTTTTCTTTTAAAGTGTTTATTAATCCATTCACACAAATAAACTTACGATGTGTATGATTGGCTTTATCTGTAATGTTATTATTTGTTTTCTATTCGTGCCTTTGTTCCTGCTCTTTTGTTTATTTTTCCCTGTCATCTTTTATCTATATATATGTATATATACACACATACAAGTACACACACACACACGTATTTTAGTATTTCATTCTCTCTTCTCTAATGGCTTTTTAAATCATAGCACCTTGTATAGTTGACCTTTGAAAATGAGAGGGTTAGGGGTGTTGAGACCTGCAAAGTCAAAAATCCATGATAATTTTGACTTCCCCAAAATGTAATCACTAATACCCTACTGTTGACCAGAAGGTTTCCTGGTAAAATAAACAGTGGATTAACACACATTTTGTGTTACAGGCATTATATACTGTATTCTTACAATAAAGTAAGCTAGAAAAAAGAAAATGTTTTAAGAAAATCATAAGGAAAATACATTTGTAGTCCAGTATGATATTTATTGAAATGAATCTGTGTATAAGTGGACCCATGCAATTCACAACATGTTATTCAAGGGTGATCTGTGTTCTCTTTTATGATCGCTGGAGTATTACAATTTATCTTTAATTTTTCAATTTGGTTGAATATTTTACCTCTTCACATATAATGTAAGAATATTATAATAATTCTATTTACTGTCACCTATTCTTTAACCCGCTGTTGTCATATATGTGTGAACACTACAATATATTGTTAGCTTTGTTTTGTGGGTTTCCTTTAAAAAATAAGAAAGAAAAGTAGTTTTTTAAATTTACCCATATATTTGCTGTTCCTTATTTTCTTGATTCATTTTTGTTCAAATGAATTTTCATCAGATATTATTTCCCTTCACCATGACACATTTTCTTAGCATCTCTTATGAGTCTGCTGATGAATTCTTAGCCTTCTGTTATCTGAAAAAGGACTTTGCTTTCATGTTGTCAAAGATATTTTCACTAGATACAGAATTCTTATTGACAGTTTTATTTTATTTCCAGAACTTTAAAAGGTGTCATTTCATTGTTCACTGGCTTCCATTATTTGTGATGATATCAGTTATTATTGTGTTTCTCTTGAATATAATGTTTCGCTTTTCCAGGGCTTTTATGTTTTTTGTCTTTTTTTAGTTTTCCACAATTTGACTATGATGAGTTTAATTGCATTTCTTTGTGTTTGTTTTTGGGTTTCGATGAGTTCCTCCAAATATGTGGTTTGCTCTTCTGGTCATTTATAGAAAAATCGTGGCCAGTGTTCTTCAAATATGTTTTTCTGCTTCATTCTCTCTTTACTCCTTGTGAGACTTCAGTTACACTTAGGATAGATCACTTGATACTATCCATAAGTCATTGGGAACTTTTATCTCTTTTCAGTGTTTTCACTGTGCTTCAATTTGTATAACTACTATTATCCTACCTTTATTGATTCTTTTCTTCTTGTGTCCAGTCTACTATTGAGCATATCTAATGAATTTATTTCAAATATTTTATTTTCCAGTTCAAGGATTTCCATTGTTTTCTTTTTCTTGCATTTTTAATTTCTGTCCTAAATTTTCATCTCTTTACTTATATCTCATTTTCCTGTGTTTTCTTTGGCAGATGAATCATAGTCTTTTTAATGTTGTTGCCTATTAATTTCAAAATATGGGTCATCTCTAGATCTTTTTCTATTATATATTTCTTCTTTTAATTATTATGGTTTTTTTGTTTCTTTTCATGTTGTATAATAGTTGATTAATAGACATTGTGGATAATACATTGTTGAGACCTGTTATTTTTCCTTTATCTTTTTTGAAGAATGCTGCATTTTGTTTTGACAGGCAGTTCAGTTACTGGTAGATCACCTAGTCACACGTGCTGTTCATTTCAGTTTTGCCTTTACTACTGGCATGTATTCCTTAGTTCTGAGATACGATCTTCACTCATATGTTTAGTCTTAATAGGATTTCAGTGTATATCTCAAGGTGTTTATCAAGCCTCTATATCACCCTGACAGATTGCATTCCTAACTCTATGTCTCAGGTGGTGGTCAGCTTCTGAAATCACCAGTTAGTTTCTTTAAACTCTCAGCTGTTGTATTTCCTGGACCTCTTAGAATTTCTCTACAGGTCTGTGCAGTTCAAGAGTCAGCTAAGAATTTTAGCAGAGTATGTACTCAGATTTTGGGATCTTTCCTGTGGATCCCAACTTTATAGGATTTCCCCTTTATTTTCCTCTGTTTTGGAAGCCTTAAACTCCAACATCTGACTACCCATCCTGGTAAAACTAGGGTGTTGTGAAGAACCTCTGTTACCTATCTCAGCAGACCTGGAGACTTCACTCAAGTGGGGTGGAGGGGGACATAAATTTGGTTCTCATCTTATATAGTTCCCTTTGTTCAGGTATCCTAACACCTGTAGTTATAACCTAGTCTCCAGTGCTTTCAAACAGGAGTTTTGTAATTTTTGTATAGCATTTAAAGTTGCTCTTGGTAGGAGAGTTTTCTGATAAAAGCTACTGTGCCATTACCTGAAACCAGAACAATTTTAATATTTTATTATAGAGTTTCGAATGCAATTTTTACTATTGCTTAGTAATTGTGGTTAAAGTTCCCAACTTGAGGACAATATATGCTAAATAATCTTCATATGTTCACCAGACCTAATATGGGTAGCATAATTCTTCAGTCAGGAAGGAAAATTTCAAGAGAACCACTCAGATTGGGAGTGGCTACACACAGTAAAAACTGGTAAATCATTCTTTGGTTGGCTATTTCCTTAGGAGATAGAATTGCTGATCTGTCTCTGGGCTGTTTGTACATGGAAAAGGAATAGGACTGAGAAAGCAGTGATTGAATTAAAATACAACAAGTCCAAATTTCTGCCCTGCTGCTTCAGACTATTTAATGTACTCGGTACATCGTATTTATTGAATTGTGAGGATCTAAAATAATATATGTGAAAATAAGACCTGCACTGGTCTCAGGAGTGAACTTTGTTAAAACAGATTTTGGAATGGGTACTGCAATCTGGTTGTTTCTACTGTGAGCCCATTCAATTCAACAATATATTTTAGGTATTTATAATATAGTCAGAGTACTTTTTAACAGTTGATTTTTTCAAGTTCCAAATAATTTATGTTGTAGTCATAATTTATAAGTATGATAAAGCAGATTAATAGAAATCTACCATTCCCATTTGGTTGATATTAAGTAATCATGCGTTATAAAGGGAAAATAAATGTAAATTTTTGGATTCTGAAGCAAAAGTACATTGATAGTATGTTTAATTTTGTGCATTCTATTTGAAAAACATTTTTAATTTTGTCCCTGGTTTCTCTTACTAACTTTTAAAACCTTGAAAATCGACTGAAGAGTGTACTTTTAACATTTTACTCAATAGTAAGTCTGTGCCTGTATTGTTCTATACATTGCTGAAAATTTCAGGTTAGTGTCTGAATCACAGAGGTTTATCATAATAAACTGTGCTGTGACTCTGTTTTCTGGACCTTAGTGTCTTGTCCTGTAAACCTTGGGAAGTGGACTTGGGGACAACTCGGTGGCTCATTGAATTAAGCGTTCGACTCGTGATTTCACCTTAGGTCATGACCTCAGGGTTGTGAGATTGAGCCCTGGTAGAGCTCTGTGCTCCGTGTGGGGTCTGCTTGAGTTCCTCTCCCAGTAACTCTCCCTCTGCTTGCATGCTGTCTTTCTCTCTCTCTCAAAAATAAATAAATAAAATAAATCTTAAAAAAAAAAAAAATAAAGGGGACTTGGTCTCTGAGGTCCCTCTCTGTTTTATAAATCTCTTATTCCTACCTTCTGAGTTTTTATATACAAGTGCTGGTGGACAAGCAACACTCCTGTTCAGAAGAAGTCTGGATGAATACTTTAAGGGTGATGGGGTGATGTGACGATTGACCCGCCCTTCTAGACTGGTTAATTTGATAGCAATTATAATACAACACATGAAAAAGTTGCTCTGAAGGTTAGCTAAATCACCCATTTGCCAAACATGGTGATGACAGGATTTTTCTCTAAGCATTTTGTCATTATAGCTTTCAGATAAACTTATTTTAAAAACTTTTCCATCTTTAAGGCCTTTTTGTCACACACATACACACACACACAACTGTCGTGTTTACGAATCTCAGCGCTTTTCTTAGTCTATAGCAGTGGTTCTCAACCAGGGGGATATTTTCCGTGAGTTGGCATTTGGCCATGTCAGAGATTGTTTTGGTTGTCATGAGTCGGAGGAGGTGAGTTACTGGCATCTAGTAGGTAGACATCAGGGATGCCGGTAAACATGCTTCAGTGTGCAGAGTGGTCTCAGAATAGGGAATTAGCTGGCCCAAAATGTCCATGGGGCAAGACTGAGAAACCCAGGTCTAGAGAGAGAAGTTTTGGATTGATGGTAGCCAAAACATGGCTATGTGAAGCAAATAAGAATAGAATTCAACAGTCTATGTTGGGTGTTTGTAATGTAGTTAAAGTACTTACTGTTTAACAAGTGATTTTTATAGACAGTGTTGACTTCCTCCAGTTTTTTGTCAGATTGCTAGCTGCCTACACTATATGGAAAAATCTAGTTCTTTGACCCCTTTCTTCTCTGTTCTTTCTGTAGTTATCTCTTTATTCATAAAAGGAATCTTCCAATCATAAACTGAAGTAATGCTATAACAGGGATCAATATGAGTAAAAGAGCAATGCTACACTCTAAAAAATGTGAGAATATTGGGCAAACAATTTTCTTGTCTTTCTTTACAAGGAGGTCAGGTTGCTCTCTGGCCCTCAAAACAGTAAGTAGTAGCAGGTTAAATCAAGGCCCTGGTTACACATTAAGTTAAAAATAGCAAGAGTAGAAGGAGACCAAAGTAAAGGACTTTTGGATACTGATCTTAGGTAAACTTCGTATAAACTGAAAGGTGAATCAACAGAGCAATAGACATTTAATACATTCATCTGAATTCAAGCAAGTTAGTGAATAGTATAAGGACCTCTATATAGGAATTGACTGAAAATTTCCCTAGACTCTGTGGGGGCATAACTACTATTTGCATGCAGAGCTTCACAGCCTCGATCAGAGACTTTATATGAGATTGTACTGTGTTCACAGTCAAGGTCTGCCATGAACTAGCTTTGTGAAATTAAAAATTTGTTCTCAGTTTTTTCTCATCTGTAAATGGAATTAATAGTAATATTTGGGTCATAAAGATGTTTGCAGGTATACACAAGATATGTAAAAATTATAGCACAATGCATAATTAAGTAGTAAATGACCAGTAATTGTGAACCATAGTTGTCATCACTGTTACAATCCACATGACTGTCTCTCTCACTTTTGTCATGACTGTATTTAAACATCTTTATTCAAGTGTGACCTTTCTTTGGTTGCCGATTTAAAACTCCAATGTTGCTTAGTTTTTAATTTCCCTTCCCCACTTTTTTCCCATAATATTTAACATTGTTATACTGGTTTCATTTGCTTTTATTGCTTAATTTTTGTCTTCTACCACAATAATGTAAGCTCTATTTTACACATTCCTGTATCCTCAGACTCTGTAACCTGGTACGGAACAGGCACTCAGGTGCTCAGTAAGTATTTGTGGAATGAATGAATAAATAACAAAATTTGGTGCGCAATGAGATGACATAGTCCTGTTTCTTTCTAATCTGTGCGTATTCTTTTTTTTCTAATGGCAGCTGAGTTATCCCCAGTTTTCTTTTTTATAACAATTATTGGTAATTTATTATGACAGTAGGAAAGGTACTTTAATTTCCCTTTGACAGAGTTCATTACACTGTGATGGGATAACATTTTTGAAATAGTAACTGGTGGCTTTTCTCTCTGTATTTTCTTTTCCTTTTTTTTTTAAAGATTTTACTTATTTGAGAGAGAGAGGGGATGAGCTTGGGGGACGGGGCAAAGGGAGAGATACAAACAGACTCCTCTGCTGAGCAGGCAGCTCCTGATCCCAGGAGCCTGAGCCAAAGACAGACACTTAACTGACTGAGCTACCCAGGCGCCCCTTCTCTTTGTTTTTTTCTGTAAACCTGACCTGTTTCCCACTTGGTCAGGAGCCAGAACTTGCCATGACCATGCCTTAGGAAAAGTTTGTTACAGCTGAAAAGAGGAGTAGGTTTCAAAATCACAGGACCCAAGGGAACTCAAAGCTATGAAAGCATGTGGTAACTTAGAGCAAGGTTTCCTTCCCTTGTAGGTACCATAGATTTTCTGGGTTATGGAAAGTTGGAGGCAGAATCAACAGGGAATGAGTGACAAGGGTTCTCAAGAAAGGGAGCCCTGCACTCAGATGTTTACCTAGGCTCTCTTTTGGCATTGAGATTAACAGCAATTACAGATAGATTTGAAAATGCAAGTACAGAGAGGACCTATGCTTCATTTTCTGGGTAGTGATGGAGAAAGCAGAAGGGTTCTAGAGTAGAAATGGCCATGTAGTGGATCTGGGAAGGTGGACGTGAGACACCTTGATCCCCTCATGACATGCCTGTGATCTTGGCAAACTTATTCCACATCCCATACACCCTCCGTGACTGCTTTCAAGATGCCTCCACTCTTTCTTGGCATGACCAAGTTTTCGTGGGCTGCTGCTGTTTTGTGGGCTGCTCCCTCTGCTCACTGAGGACTGCTTCCTCTCTTTTCTGTGCAATGAATACGGCCCTCAGGTCCTTAAATGTACAAATTCCAATTGTTGACCTAAAGTCTTATGTCTAGAAGGCAGTTCCATTTTATGAAAATCTCTTACTAAAGCCTATGTAGTATGTACCTTTCGCTGTTGTCCAATAGTTCTTTCCTGACAAGAAAAATAGAGAACTTTTAAATATAGTTGGGATTTTTACTCTAATATACTCCAGGCCCGTATTTTGCATAAGGCCCCATCTTCTGACACACCAGAAGCAGTGTGCACCAGTGAGTTTTCCATGTATATTTTTGCATTTGATCTTCTGGAATTTTCTTCGCTTCAACCAGAACTCTTTTCAGGTGAAAAACTACCCCCCCCTGCATTGTTAATACCTGCCCCCAACAGAGAATTATCTAGCAATCCATGTCCCCAGCCCATCTCCAAAGCCTCATTGGGTTTAATGGCAGGTAAAATGGTCTGCAGATCTTCAGATGTGGAAGAAATGGCTGATTTCCCTGTCAACTGTGTTACCATGTCCTTTCTTCATTTTCTGGTTCATTGCCCACTGCCTGCCTTGTTGCCTTCCAATTGGACTCAGGAGTATCAAGATAACCAGTTATTTCAGTGGTTTCCTATGATTGGATATGCCACATTTCTGCCAGACAGCTGCATGCTGTCTGTGTTCCTAGCCTTTGCATCTCTTGTTGGGAGTTGATTTCCACTTGTTGGCTAATTGTGTTTACTGAGAAGACCTAAAATGTTTTATGTCCAAACCTCCATATCTGAGTGGTAACAGTAAAACTTCACAGCTGCCAAAATAGCTACATTGAAAGAACCAGGCTCAAAACATCTGTGTCACAATAATGTGATTCTGTGGCAATAATCCAGGCAGATGTGAATCAAAGATTTCCAGAAAAAACACAATGGCAGTGTAAATTGAGTAGAGGGTACACAAATAGAAGGAATATTAGAAGATAAAATCAGAAGGATTTTTCTGGGATAGGAATATTGAGATAGAAAGTTCACTTTTTAAAAGGAGTATACGGGGGCACCTGGGTGGCTCAGTCATTAAGCGTCTGCCTTCGGCTCAGGGCGTGATCCTGGCGTTCTGGGATCGAGCCCCACATTAGGCTCCTCTGCTGGGAGCCTGCTTCTTCCTCTCCCACTCCCCCTGCTTGTGTTCTCTCTCTTGTTGGCTGTCTGTCTCACTGGCTGTCTCTGTGTCAAATAAATAAAATCTTGAAAAAAAAAATAAAAGGAGTATATGTATTTTTTATTTTAGCCTCAGTGATAAGGTGTAGATTAGTATTATTACCAAAGAAGTGGAACACAGAGTTTGAATATGTATGTGTCAGATGAGATAAAGATGCAGTGTTGTTAGTTGTGGACCATAATCATGTGTAGATAGTGGTGATAGCCAAATTAGAATGCTTCCATTTCTGTAAGTTATCTAAATAACTCATTAAAATTATTATTGAGAGCATAGATGTTTGGAAATTGTTTTAAATGTACCTGAAAACAGATGGACTCAGCAGTGGTGAGGTCAGGGGTCACATAGAAGCACACATGTTGTGACATTTTATTACGCAGAGTAATTTAGATGTCATAGAATTGGCTTCTAAACATCCCTGGTGCTCTCTCAGCCTTTACACTATTGATGTAATATGAACAAGATTAACAGCTTTAAAAAAAAATCTCCTTTCTATGAACATATGAAATCAATAGACCAAGACAAGTGAATCATCTTTGATTTGGGCTTTAAGTTCACATTTCCTCTTTTGAAATTCTATAGAGCTGCTTAGCTAAATCCCTGTACAAAGACAGGCAATTTAAAACTACCAAAAGGTCCAAAGCATCTGCCTTCCTTGGGAAAAATTCTCAGTGGCCTATCTGGGTAGTAACATTTGTTTAGGTGCTGGAAAGACATGGTCCTACCTGTGCCTGCTTGCTTTTCTCTGATTCTCTCTTTCTGCCTATTGCCAATTATATATTTATTTATGCTCATTCATTATGATTCAGATGTGGAAAAAGATTGACCTAGCAGCAAGTCAGATAAAGATGACTTGAACAGCATTGAGCCTTCTCTCAAGCCCACTGTTTTTGTCCAGCTTCCACAAATATTGGAAAATTCAGAAGCCTCCTTTATAACTGCCTACATTCTCTAAAAATATTTGAAGAAGTCTCTTACCCATTTTGCATTTCTCTATTTTAAAATAAGATTCAATTGGAAAACTGGGTGATATACTGTGCCAGTGTCATAAAATTCCGTGTCATTTAATAATAGAGTAAAAGATAGGGCAGAAGTCAGCTAGTACAATACATTCAATTGAGTCATTCAACAAATATTGGTAGAGCAACTATTCTCTGAAAGCCCTCTTCTAATTGTTTGGGATAGTTGAGTGAACAAAACATAGAAAGATCCCTGCCTTTATGTAGTTTACATTCTAAGGAGGGGCACATAATAACATGTGAACCTAACTATACAGCGAGAGAACAGTTCTCAAGACCACCCTTGCTTCTAACATCAATTGTAAGTTTGGGGCAGTCAGGATACCCTCAGACTGTAAGTTACTAGAAGAGCTCGCAGAACTCACTGAAAGCTGTTATACTTATGGTTATGGTTCATTACAGATTAAATTAGTGAAGGCGGGGCACCTAGGTGGTTCAGTGGGTTAAGTGTCGGCCTTTGGCTCAGGTCATGATCTCAGGGTCCTGGAATCAAGCCCTGAGTCAGGCTCCCTCCTCTTCCTCTCCCTCTGCCACTTTCCCTGCTTATGTTCTCTGTATCTCTCTCTCAAATAAATAAATGAAATCTTAAAAGAAATAAAATAAAAGTCAGCCAAGGGAAGGTGATGCAGGGGGCAGAGTCCAGGAAGGTTCTATATGTGGACCTTCCAGTTGCCTGTCCCAGTGGAGTCATGGACAAGGTTAACTCCTCCTGACAGTGATCTGTAGTGATAAGCACAGAGTATTGCCAACCAGGGAAGCTCATTTGAGACTTGGTGTTCAGAGTTTTTAAGGGAGTCCCATCGCATAGACATGGTCAACTGCCCACATGGCTCACCTCAGCCTCGAGCCCATATAGAGACTGAACTGGTACTGTGTGACTCAAAGCCCTTACTGTAAATCACATTGTTAGACTTTCTGGTGTGGCACAGAGACCCCAAGTAAACAAAGACACTTAGGAGGTAGGATACTTGAAGGGTTTAGAGATTATTTCCTAGGAACTGAGGCCAAAGGCCAGATCTCTCTTTGGGCAAAGATAAATTCTTTAGTACATAATAATATGTAAATAAATTGAGTAGTGAATGTTAAAAGATAAAAGGTGCTAGGGAATTTTTTTTTTTTTTTCCAAAAATAGAGCAAGGTAGGGGAATTGGGAGTATATGTGTCGAGAGTGGAGGACAAGGACAGTTTGCCTTTTTGAGTGTAGTGTTCAGGATAAGGCTCATTGAAAAGGTAACATTTGAGCAAAAAGTTGGAACAAGTGATTTTTAAGACAATGAAATGAAGGTCCAGAAGGGGACATGGCTTGTCTAAGACCAACTGAAATCTGCTGCCTGTTACATGGAATTGAACAAAGACTTTGTACAGCAGAGTGTTGTACATCCTTCTGACTTGCATGGTAATGGGTTATTTTTTATCCATAGTCAAGGTGATTTTGACACAGTAGAATTGCAGAGACATCAGTAATGGGAGTTGACAGAATCAGAAGCTGTTCTAAGAGAAATTAAAGTTTTGAAATCTAGAGGAAAGCAAGGTAAGAGGCAGAAGGAGCCGATAGGCATCAAGGATTAGAGTATGGCCTGGGCTACTTCATACAAATTGCAGACAGTGTCATCCTATCCACGTTGGGACATATCCACACCTATCAGTCAGGCTCCTATGCCCACCTGTGAGGATAACCGTAAATGTCATTAACTTCTTTCTTAGAATATCCTAATCTTCCCTTATCTTTTGACAGCCTCATATTCTTCTCCCAAGACCCAGTTCCCACATCTTCTGTGATTATTCCTTCTTCCATTCTTCCTTCGCACGCTAAACTCACTTCTGTAACACTTATACCATTGCATTATGGTCTTATAAAGCCTTTGCCAGTGGTTGAACTGTGGGCTTTCGATTAGTAAGAACCATAGTTTATTTGTATCCTTAGCGCCTCTTACCCAGGGAGTATCCGGTAAGTATGTGTGTGAAGTGAGTGAATAAGCGAATTCTTGAATCCATGCACGGCCTCAAAGTGATTGTTATTTCTGTTGTATTCTTCAGAGATAATCTCAGGAAACAAAATTCAGTGACAGAACACTACTTGGTGTATATGTTAGAATAGAGGTGATATGCACCTGGCAGGAACAGAGGAGAGCTGAGTAAACCTGGCAAGCCAATAAGCACTGTGGTCACTGGTCTGTCCCTGATTTCTTCTTAATAGCTCTAGAAATAATACTGGTTTTTTATTATAAAAATAAACAGAATATTTATAAATAATTTTGTATTGGATTTTTGTGGAGGTTCTCTTTTGTAGTCTTCTAAGATTATGCAGTCATTTTTTTAATGCAGTGAATCATTTATGTATTTGTATAGCTTTTTTTTTTTTCTGTATAAACTAGGCATTCTGTTAGGTGCTGGGGATACAAAAATTAATAAGACATAACGCCAGTCTTTTGAAAAGCATCGTTTAGTCTTAGATTTTAAGGGGACAATTAACATGAAGTCGGTCACAGTATAGTATGATATGTACAAAGTGGGGCAGGACCAGAACATTAGCTGAGGATAATGTCATTCTCTTTTTTTCAGTAATGCCTATCGGGCAGTCACATCTAGCCACGTACAAAAGCAGTGGCTCTGAGTGCATTGGGGGAAGCATTGTAACTTTTCTAATCTGGCTCTTTTCTTCCAGTTAAATTCAGTTGAACTGGTTTGGGGTTAAACCGTGGCTCCTTTGTATCAGTTGTGATTGTAGACAAGAGTTCTGAGCCTTGTTTGCCCAATTTATGAAATAAAGAGAATGTGTCTACCTCAAAAAAAATTTAGGAAGAATAATTTTGAAAACATATATGTAAAGCTCCTAAAATATATCTAACAGACTCCAAACTAGGTACTGTTTATTATACTTCACATTATTTATGGTGTCAAAATGTTGAAATTTAAAAATTATAGACCAATCTATAATTAAAAATTATAGATTGTGGAAAAATATATTTCACTTTATAATGCCCAAATCTCTCAGATTTCTACTCCACAAGAAAAGTGGGTGTTCTTTGAGTGAGTAGGAAAATCAGAGTTCTTTGTTAAAGGTAAATGCAGTTATGTAATCCTGTGCTTAGGAGAACCCTTTTCTATGTGTATGCCATGGTTCTGATGTATGGAAAATAACATTTTCACTCTTCTGTCATCAGAATACATTGGGCAAGGAGATGTTACTTACTAGTAATGCTCTATACCTTTCAGAGATTAGATGTCTATATAAACTTATCATATTTTACCTATTTAATTAGGATACACAGGCCTGCTGTATAACTGAATTTATTTTAAAAAGTGGTCCTGCTTCATTTATGAACTGAAAGAAAACAGATACGTCAGTTTTGTAGAGGTCAAAGAAAAAAAAAAATGCCACATTGATGATAGCTCAGTGAAAGTGTATTTTAAATTCTCCATGTCATGCATTTTAGTGTTGGTACAATTTATATAAGCAATATATCCTTAAAGGGAACTATATCTGCATCCTGTATTAAAACATTCAAGAAGCCTGGTTTCATGAAAAGTTTCTGTCATTGTTTTTTTAACCCAGTGAAATCCCAAGAATATTAGTTTTCCCAAGCCCAAGTTCACATAATTGTATAGTTATATATAATATACTTTCCCATATTTATGTATTCATTTTTGTGAGTAGAATAATATAATTTATATTTTAAATTAGAGTATTGCCTTAAAAGATACCATGTTCTCTGTATAAAGCCAGAAATAAAACATTGAATTTCAATTAAGCAGACCCATTATTTCAAGAAGAGATACAATTTATTTGGAAGCCTTCCAAGTAAATTTATTATTTTTGTTAAAATGTTCTAACTGTACTTTTTATGAGCGCTAAAATACCATTCTGATGTTCACTGGGCTTAGTGGCACAGGTCCTGACTAGTATTGTTTTTCAGTGTCTGTTGCATAACAAAAAGCTCCGGTTGATCCTTGCGTGCAGTGTGGTTTGTCTCTTTTGAGCTCACAGGCAACAGTAACCTCTCATCATGATTACAGAGTCTCTTGCAGAAAGATGGGCCTAATCCTGGTGCTCCATCAACTCAGTAATCTATTCCAATCAGTATGTGATGGATTTGACAGGCCATCTCTAGCCAAGTGAGACACACTCAGGCAGGTCAAGCAACTCAGCGGTCTGCTGCAAAACATTGGGGAAAATCCTTGTGCTACATAAAAAATTACACATGCTAACATCACTTCTGGTTTCTGTTGATAGAGAATGGATAGAAAAAAATTTCCAGATCTACGGTTCAAAATACTCCTGTTATTCTATTGGACACATTCATTCAACATTAAAAATTACAGATAGCCAAAAACAATCAAAGATAAATAACCTGGTACTATATTGACAACAATAGCCATAATTCAAGATTACTAAATAAGCTAATTGTTTTAATGTATGAGGTTTACTTAAGATTTTGTATTTTTCTTACAAATCCCTGACTTCTAAAGATCATGAATCAACTCTTTAAATTTTGAAAGGCATAAATACATACTAAATATCGAAAGATAAAATTTATTCTAAGATAGTAAGCATCATCTTTATATATTAAATGTAATAACAAAAAAGGGAGTCATTTAAAAAAGATGGTAGACTTCAGATCTTGCCCTTGTACAAAGTCATTTCCAATTCTAGAGGCTGGGACGCATGGAAAGAAGGCCGTCTATGTAACATGTCACACTTGAACATTTCATTTTAACTAGGGAAGACTTGTCTCACATATTTTTTCCTTTTAATATTAGCCCTTAGAAGACAAGAAAATATTTTTTTTAAATTTATTTTATTATTATTTTTTTAAAGATTTTATTTATTATTTATGTGACAGAGAGACAGCCAGTGAGAGAGGGAACACAAGCAGGGGGGGGTGGGAGAGGAAGAAGCAGGCTCCCAGCGGAGGAGCCCGATGTGGGACTCGATCCCCAAACGCCGGGATCACGCCCTGAGCCGAAGGCAGACGCTTAACGACTGCACTACCCAGGCGTCCCCAAGATTTTAGAAACTGTAATTTCTCAATATATATTTATTGCTATAGCTGATAATAACTGTAATAAAATATGAAATTTCTTCTATAAGGGACAGAATCAAAACTTAAAATTGACAGATAATAAATAGTGTTTCATGTTTTTGTCCTAGGGACAAAATTGAGCTGTGAATTTAAAGTGTTTCTTAAGATAAAGTAGAAGTGATGTATAATAGTTCAACATTACTTACCGTATTTCAGAAGCCTTTTTTCTTTTTCAAATATGCACCCTGGCGACTTACTTTAAGTGTGTTTGATTCAACTGCCATTTGAAAGACTTCAATATACTCCAAATACTAGAATAAAAACAACTTAGTAAATGTACTTCAACTACTTTTGATGTCTGATAAAAGCAGGTTTAGGGAAATTTTTGAAGGGATATCAATTTAAAGTGCTTACTTTTCTTGCTCAACTGTTTCCTGACTTTTCCCCCTGGAGCTCAGTTGGCTTCCATGATTTAACAGCAAGATTTAAATAAAAAAGAAATCCTAATCTTTCCATCCTTCTTTGCCTTAGGGCTAGACTGTACACAGTAGCTGTTAATCTAAAAGTTTTATCTAAGATTTTGAAAAGCAGCTTTGCATGTGATGTGAAAATAGCATAACCTCAAAGCACTAAAATGGATTTCCATTTTCTCTAAGAAAATGTAGCTCACAGAAAGCAGAATTCTTGTACAAATGTATCTTGAGTCTTTAGTGGCCACATAGTATGTGTAAGTGTGTGCATCTTAATACTAGCATCCGTTCCTACCCCACTCCCCAGCATGAGGTGGGCGGATTTGCTTGAAGTAGCTGGAGGGTGGTGGGAGAATGTTTGGTTAAAAATATATTGCAGATAAACTGTTTTGTAGCAGCACCGAAGTGATTCTTGTGTTGTCAAATACCCGCACAACCTTTTAATTTGCCAAAGTCCTTTATTGTTGGATTTCTGCCCAGGACCCACACGCAACCAGTGGTGATTGGAGGCTGTTCTTTGGGTTTGGCAATTTCATCCCTGGAGTGTGTAACCAAATTTCCTTTTGCCCATGATAAAGGAAGTAAGTGGTTTTAAATGAAGGAACCCTTCATATAATAAAGGTAAAACATGGAAGACACAGTAATAGGTCTGATTTGGAAAACACCAAGTAAATTTTTGCTGTGATTGGGAAAGTAAGGATATATTTAGAAGCTTTTTAGTAAGATGTATCTGAGGCAAGCATGAAAAACAGAGAAAATGACACAATTAGTTTTGTCAAAAGATTATGGCACATCCTTGTTCTTAACCCAGAAAAGAAAGAGAAAATGGCTTTAAAAACATTTCTTTTTTTTTTTTTTTAATTTTTAACTGACAAAACCCATAAACATCTTCTTCCCTGGACATTTCATCCATCATTCTTATATTCATTAATTTTCATCAGGTTTTACTGATACAAACTATAGAGTTGTTTTGGAGCATGCATATTGGGCTAAAGTTAGAGGTAGCTTCTAACTTAAACTTAACCACTTAACAGATTCCTTCCAAAGACTTGAGAATATACCTTAAGAGGAAAAGAGCAGCGAGGAAGCTAGTCAGTCTCTGAGTGGTGTAATTCCTCCCTTGACCACCTGTGTCATTGCAGCCCCACAGAACCTTGAACTGTGCCTGCCAGAAATCTGCATTAAGGCAAGGCACTGACTCCCACTGCTTTTCAAGAGTCTCTGTGGGGAAGCAAAACTGAGATTAATATGCGTTGAAAAATAAAACGCTCTTAGCACATTTTTGTCTGACCTTTGCACAGTTAAACGAAAATATTTCCTCACTGGGAGTTTTTGGCTTCATGTCAGCTTTGCAGAAGGAGAAAAAAAAGTCCTCACAGTATAAGGAGGAAGGGACGCTCATAAGTGCACCTTGACAGATATTAGTAGAGAGATGATTCCAGGCAGGCTCTTCTTCCCTTTCTTTCCTCTGCACTAGGTGTTCTACCCTGGGGCGGAATAACTGATGGAAATTTACATGTATAGAGGAGTTGAATACTGCTTTAAAATGCCAATAAGGCAAGCTTGGGAGCAGACAATAGAAGCTTTATTTCATTTCATTTTATTTTGCTCTGGAATGCTTTATATGCCAAAGCCTGTGGCAGAGCTAGGTGAGTGGGAGGAAATCAGCCTTGTAAAAGTTAACCTTGAACAAAGAAAACACCAAAAGCTTCACGTCTGCTATACGGGAAGCTTTTTCAGGGACCAAGCAAATCAGTTGCCGTGAAATATGCGGATAACACAAATGCAAAAGATTTTCCTCACTTCCTCCCCTCCACAAAGATTTTTCATAGTCTGTTTATTTCTTCATTTTTTTTTGCCAAAGTGCCTGAGGGAAGCGACGCCTGCTAGTAACAAGAGACTTGCATTCTCTTTGTCTTGTGAACACTGCATGGGCTTTAAGGGCTAAGCTGGATCCTGCCTGTTCCCTTTTCTTCTGTCCTGTCTTTCAGCCATGGAATCTGAGGGGATCCTACTGTCGCTTTCTTCTGAGAATAAGTAGTGAGTGAAGGTTGTAACTATATGTCAGAGTCAAGAGGAGAGAAGGTTAACATACATGAAATAAAAGTCCTAGAAATAGATTATGTTGATCTGAAAGAATGTGACTCTGAGAGGGGCCAGATAGGATGGTCTGGGGTTGTATGAAGCAATGGGGAATCCCATTATGTGGTTGGGTAGGAGTTTAGCCTCTGTCTAGCCTGCTGGCCTAACCTTGGATTTGTGTAGGTCATTGCCTGAGAGCAGCAAGCAGAAGCTGAGAGGTGGCCCAGAGTCAGTGTCCTGTAAAGGGAGACGGGGAAAAAAAGAGCAAGAAAATCCCTCTTAGTGTTAGGGGCAAAAGCATTCTCATTTTGAACAGAAAAGCTTTCAACTTGTTTTGACTGGTAGAAGAAAGCTAAATAAGGAAAATGAGTTTTAGTTCAGTTTTCTTTTTTTTTCTTTCCTATGTTTTCTTTTTCAAGTAATAAAACAAAGTGTTGGGGTTTTTTGTTGTTGTTTTTTGTTTTTTGCTTGAGAAGGAAGTTGAATATATTTGACCACCAGAAATCTAACTCATTGTCCACTTACTATAATGGGAACATATTCTTTAAAAACATGAAAGTTGTGGTGATCCAGCATAGTTAGTCCTGTGATGTTTGTGTGGCTGTGGTCTTTGTCTTCCCAGTCCGGGTCATCACAGGGTGCTTCTGTTGAAATCCCTTTTTGTTATAAAAAATCCCTGGGACCATTTGGTGAGGTCCGAGAATGAAAGGTAATGTGATAAGCACTTCCTTGGCATTGACTTACACAAACAGTTCAATTAGCTGTCCTCATAGGAGAAAAATGGAAACTGTGGTCACAAAACGTTATTCCAGCAGTAGCCTGGAGGGTCTTTTGATATATTAACATCATTAATAATAACATGCCCAGTGTTGCTTTTTGGGGTTGCTAGATAATGTGAGAATTATTTGATTTGATAAAACTTGTTTTCTACAAATTTTTGCTTATTGAATTAGAAATGGTATGTTTTGTGGAAGTATTCCTCCTCATCATTAAAATAATTCACATTGTTGACACACCTTGAAAAGATTAAATTGAACATACTTTGGGCTAATTAGCAGGGAGGAATTACTTCATAGACGAGAGACAGAGATTCTGCTATTTTTTTTCTTTTCAAACCTGATTGTCTTCTCACAAGGAATGATTCTGCCACCTTGAGCAGCATGCTCTCCTTGTTTTTTCCCCACGAGGAAACATTAATCAGGTTCTGATTACTGTCTTAAGGTTGTCAGGAGGTGAATGGAAGTTTCAAGAATCTAAGAGAATTGGTAAACTCTAGCTCAGGGATTTGAGTGAACACATTAAATGTGGAAAGTTAGTTACCAGGGTGATAAGTTAGAAAGGGCATTTAACTACATTTTGCTAAAAGTAACACTTTTTTTTTTTTAAAGGAGCTCAAAGAAACATGGTAGTACTTTAACCAAACTACTTGCATTTCTCCTTTCCTCCAAATTTGGGTTTTTGATATGTTATGGGAACTACCAGTTTTACATAAAGTTCAGGGAAAAGCAAAGTTTATCACAATTTAGTCAAATCAAATATAATCTTTAAAAGTAATAAATCATGAAGAGGGATGAAATTATATACAAACTTTCACTGATGTATGTTTCTTCTTGATGATGTATAGCTTGATTCAGTCCCACATCCAGATGTTGTTTTTTCTTAAGTTATTTAACTTAGAAAATTATAATTCATTTTCATCGGCCATTGAGACTGTCAGCAAATGCATCCTGACTATATAAGACACTTATGCATATTTTTAGATTAAGCATTAATCTAAAATTATGAAGAGATTACTCACTAAAGATATTAACTTCATTCGTACCACATTAAAAACATGGAAGGTTGAATATTATTAACTTGAAAAATAGCTGCAAATGGATTCTCAATTTATTTTTCAGTTATAGGCCACTTAGAAACACATTCCTTCATGTGCCGAATGTAGTTTGTATATTGCCCAAAACTATTATTGATTTCTATCACTGATAAGTGGAGAAAATTGCTCATATTGGGATTCAAACCCTATATGACTGAAACATTTACATCACAGATCAATCTTCTTAAGAAATCTTGTTATCTTACATATTAAATTAAAAGTTTTGCTCTAGCACTTAACTTACAAGTTGAAACTATGTTAGATACCACTGTATTGCTGACGCCCATCACTTGATCAAACTGACTGAAATTATGGAAATGGTATTTACCAGAATGATCATGATCGTGAGGAAATGCTTTCATTATTTATTGCTCGTTTCACTCTTCAGTGTCACCATCTTTGTTGTTGTCGATTGTTGTTTTGCGTAGTTCCTAAAAAATGTAAATTAAACAGCTTTGGTTTTATTATCTTCTTAATTTCATCATTTGTTCAACACTAAACTAATATCAGACGGTGTATATTGTTGTCTAAAACAATAAAATAGTGTATGGATTGACGTTCAGACATAATACTTTATAATTTACTGGAGAACACCTGTCTTTGTTAGCACGTAACTGCTTCACTGGTACTGATTGCAGTGTACATTTCATAGTCTCTATCATGACTCATTCACAGGTAGTTTTAAAAAAAAAAGTCTTCTTCCATGGTATGTACTTTTTGGAGGTGTCTAAAATAATGTTTACTGAGTATTTCTTACCCATATCTACCATACTTATACCCAGAGCTATTTATAATATGAACATTAGTTCTATCCAAATGTAAAGTAGAGTATCTAGGAGTATGATTTTCAACATTCAAAAACAGTGATGTTATGTGACATCCCATAGTCATTTAACATAGGAGTCTTTGCCAATATTACAATCTGCTTTCCCTCAGAGGAGGGTATTTTCCATTTAATTAGTGGATGACTTTGCTTTTTTATATGCTTAAGAGCAGTACAACTTTGCGTGATGGCTCCGTAGTTTTAATTTTTCTCTCTGCCTTTAGTGACAGAAGTCATACATTTCACATTAGAAAGCTGTATTTAGAACTTATTATGTAAAAATTCAGTTGTTTTCTAGAAAGTATGCTGTGTTATGCTGGGAAAATTTGGAGGAAAGCCTACATGATTTCAGTCCTTCAAATGGGTCATAAGATGCTAAGTACTAATTGCTTGTGAGAACAGTGAGTGATATCGATACGGCCCTTGTCCTTGGAGAACATATATATAATACTGCACTTTTTATAATAAACCCATTTTCTGAGAGGTAAAATAAACTGGAGGAACAGGCATTGTTACTATTTGCCTTTGCAGTTACTCCCACGTTTCATTTTTCTTAGTTTTTTTTGGGTGAAATTGTCTGCGGTAACATGGCTGTTTTTCCCAGAATGGTTAAAGGAGCTCCCACATCTCTGTTTTAATTAAAATGAAACAGCTGTTCTGACCTGGCCCACGAGGAGTTCGGAACATGCCACCCCCAAATATGTCAATCTGGCTTATTGATTATTTTGAGTTAAAGGCACTGAAAAAACAGCAAATAAAAGAAAAATAACTTCCTCCTTCTTCTTAAAAGCAGAAGATGAAGTTCCTATATGACAAAATCTTCCATGTACCAGAAAGTAAATAACATTCTAATGATCACGGACAAAAAGTTGATTCTGAGAGCATTTTATACAAACAGAACTTGTTAAAATAATTGTTATCGTCCTGTAGCTTATCCACGTAGTTCAGTTGTGTTTCCACAATTGCCTCTCCTTGTTCAACTTCCTATAAAAGCAAGTAGGTTTTGCCATGTCTTTGGGTCTCAATTCCTTATGAAGGCTCTGATGTCAAGTAAAGCTTGTATTAAATACATTTGTGTGCTTTTCTCCTGTTGACAGATCATATGACCTGTCTTATGTTGATTTAATTCTCAGGTCCAACCAAAACGAATGCTGAGAGGGTAAAAGTGTGGGTCCTCTGTAGCTTCAGCTTTGTTGTGGGAATGCTGTGTACAAAAATGACATTGAGAACCTGAGTTAGTTCAAAACCCAGTATAATTACTTACTGTGAACTTGGGTAGGTCTCATCGCTCTATCTTCAGAATGACTACAACCATACTTGTCTTGGAAGGTATTTGTATCACCTACTGAAACACACTCCTGCCACACACACATTCTAAGAGGCATGATTTGCTGAGAAGAACTTAGTTGACATGGAATTGTAATTCATCCTGTGGATGTATTTGTTTGTCTTTATGGTACCAAGAATTCCACGAGAAAGCTACAAAAATAAATATCACATGATGGTTAATTTAGGTTTATAATTCTCATGTTACCGGTGAAAAGATGTGATGGCTTAAACTCAGAGTAAAAACAAAGCCGTCAGCTGACAGGAGTGTTGATTTAAGAAGGTAGCATGGTTTTAGCTGGATAGGACATTTGAAAGAATAATATTCACTCACTTATTTTACAAATAAGGAAACTGAGGCCAGAGATATTTATTGACTTCTGTTTTGGTATCATACCACAAGTTAGTGGGAGGCCAGTCCTAGAAAAGTCTCTCTTGGCCAGTTTCACTAACTTGGGTATCTTCTTTGAACCTGGTAAGGAAGGCCTATCTAGGGAAAAAGTTAAAGAGATGCTATAACTTATGTTCTCTTTGGAGGTTAGAAAAATCAAAATTGCCAAGTGAACTCCTGAAATGTACTTCGGAATTTAGTAAAATCTATTTATTTACTTTTCATGTAGTTACACTTTTTGTGGGAGAGCTATTTAATTTTTATCCCATATCCATGTGTTTCCTCATGCTTTCCAGTCCTTTTGCAGATCAGAAGGGCCAAATAATTGGTTTGGCCAGTGGATTAGGAGTGGAAGAGACATGTATCACCTCTGGGCAGAGGCATTAAAAATCCCTAGAGAGCTCTCCAGCTCGCTTCCCCTCTGTGGTGCACTGGAAGGCACCCGTACCTTCATAATGTAGGCTGACTGTCATCACTGCTTGGCAGGTGCTTTCCCGGAGGGCCATGTGATGCGTGCAGGCTCTGCAGAAGTAAGAAATAAGCCCCTGAGCTCTTGGGGTTTGGATATTACTACTGCAATGCCTAGCCTAACCTGACCTATGCAATTTTGTTTTGTTCTTATTATAAAAGTTATGTTAATTCACTGAAGAAAATTCCAGGAATATACAAAATAACTGTTTACAACCCACTACTGAGAAACTGTCACTTGAAAAATTTTGATGAATGTCTCGTCATATTTGATTTACTGTATAAATATTATGTATATATAAAATAGATAATATAAAATATGACAGAAGATGTATATATTATATAAAAAGAATTATGATAATAAATAATATATACTGAATACTTAAAATACTCATGGATTGTGCTGAAAGCTTAATATGGATTATTTCATTGAAGTCTTGCAAAAGCCCTGCAAAATTGGATGAGCAAACTGATTTTTAGTAAGTTTGAAATAACATCCCAAAGGTTAGACAACCAGTAAATGTTCCAGCCCAAAATGGAATTCATTTGTCTGATTCTAAACTGGGGTTTTAGCTGCAAAGCATATTGCCTCCATACTAGTACCATATTATGCATACAATTTTAGTCTTCTTTTTTACCCTAAATACATATCATAAATGTTTCCAATGGCATTATTTATTCTCCTACAACAATTTTTTAAATCGCCTTAATGCTATATGACTTGAAACTAATTTGAAACTATTTGAAAGTAAAATTTTGCAAATATATGATTGCTTTCAGAATAAAAAAAGAATACATGTTTTTATGTTTTTCTTTGAATTATTGTCAAATTCCTCTGCATGAAAGTTCTTACCAATTTAAATTACATCAGTCTTGCATAGGATTGCATATTTCCCAAAATCTTAGCAACATGTTGGCTCTTTTATTTAGATTGACATTTCGTTGATTATTTTTGTGAAGTTGATTATTTTTCTAACGCTAATAAGCTATTTGTATCCCTTTATTAGTTGCTATATGTATTCTTTGCCCAGTTTTTGGTTTAGAGGTTAAAATATATTTTGAAAATAATTATTCATATGTCGTGTTGCTATGGCATACTTTTCCAGGAAAAAAGAATAGATTTTCAAATTATAATATGTATTAAGTTTCTTATGGCTAAATAATTTAGTTTATGAATTTGTAGAATTATGATCTTTTATTTTAGTGGAAATTGCAAATCTAAGTTAAATCTGACAAAGGCTTACCTATGAAACACTCTCTCATCTCATGACCTTGACCAAAAAATGTCTGCTGTAATTTACAGTATGCTCAGATTATAAAACACAGGTAATACCTTTGTGAAGTACCTTGAAGGGCTGTTTAGAGCAATGGTAGAGATAATACCTGTGTAAGTAGTTTTACTGTTTGGACAATACAATAAATTTTAAGCTATGATTTCCATGTAGTATATTTCTCTTAGTTATAAGGAAAAAGTCTAAATTATATAGTGAAATTGGGCAATTTGTGATGGATGAGGGATCAAGCAAACATCCAACTTTTGGGGCAACATTGAGTAGACAAACATATATGATATACAGTTTTTACCTTTCCCTCAATTGTACTGTAATTTTTTTGCAGTCCTCCAAGTTATGTATGTCTGTATATTTACACAGACAGACAGACACACACACACACACACACACACACAAAACAGCCATAATTAATTAAATAGTATCAAGAATGACCTCTTTATTTGGCAGAATGAAAGACCTTTTTCTATGATTATGTAAAAAGGATCTTTAAAGTCAAACATGCCATGTTATAGTCACTATAAATACATAAAAGAATGTAGTCACTTAGCTATAATTTTGAAAATGATGACAATTTGTACTGATTAACTGTAAATCTCAGGTCTACATAAAGAATGGCCTCAAATAAAGAAAAAAACGCATACTTGGCTTTTAGAACAGATTGATCTAAACAAAATGCATGTTATTTCCATATCGCAAGGGAAAAATTGTTCATTTTCTTTCCAGCTGTATTGAGATATAATTGACACATAACACTGTGTATGTTTAAGGTATATAATATGATTTGATATACTTACATATTGTAAAATGATTACTTCAGTAAGGTTAGTTAACACTTCCATTGCCTTACATAATTACCATTTCTTTTGTGAGGAGAGAACATTTAAGATTGACTCTCTTAACAACTTTCATGTATATAATACAGTATGGTTAACCGTGGTTAACCATGCAGTACATTAGATCCCCAGAACTTATTCATCTTGTAACTGGAAATTTGCACACTTTAACCAGCATCTCCATTTGCCCTAACCACCAGTCCCTGGCAGTCACCATTTTACTGTTTCTATGTGTTCATTTTTTTTTTAGATTCCACAAATAAGTAGTATCATACAGTATTTGTCTTTCTCTGACTGATTATGTTTAGAATAGTGTCCCCAAAATCTTTCAAGTCATTGCAAATGGCAACGAATCTGTAGGTTGCTTAGTGTAGAATGGACATTTTAATAATATTAATTCCCTGGATCCATGTACACAGAATCTCTTTTTATTTATTTGTGTCTTCTTCAGGGTCTTTCATCCAAATCGTATAGTTTTTAGTGTATAGATCTTTAAGTTCCTCAGTTAAATTTATTCCTGAGTACTTTACTGTTTTTATGCTATTTGAATGAGATTATTTTCTTTATTTTTTCACATATTTTGTTGTTAGAATATGGAAATGCAACAGATTTCTGTTTGTTGGTTTTATATGCTGCAACTTTACTGAATTTGTTGGTTAGTTCTAACACTTTTGGTGGAGTGTTTACAGGTTTCTGTATATATGATCATGTCACCTGAAAACAAACTCTTTCTGCTTTGAATGTCTTTTATTCCTTTTTCTTGTCTGATTGCTTTGGCAATCACTGTTGAATAGCAGTGATGAGATACTGGAATTCTTTCCTTGTTTCTCAACTTAGAAAAACTTGCAGGCTTACAATGTTGAGTATGAGGTAAGCTATGAATTTTTCCTATTATTATTCTTTTATTATGTTGATGTGTGATTCTTCTTTACCTAATTTATTGAGTGTTTATCATGAAGTTTTTTTCCCCCTGCATCTAATGAGATGATCATGTAATTTTTTTTTTTAAAGATTTTATTTATTTATTCGACAGAGATAGAGACAGCCAGCGAGAGAGGGAACACAAGCAGGGGGAGTGGGAGAGGAAGAAGCAGGCTCATAGCAGAGGAGCCTGATGTGGGGCTCGATCCCAGAACGCCGGGATCACGCCCTGAGCCGAAGGCAGACGCTTAACCCCTGTGCCACCCTGGCGCCCCGATCATGTAATTTTTATCTTTCATTTTATTATTGTGGTATATCACATTTATTGATTGCATATGTTGAAGCATTCTTGCATCCCAGGGATAAATTCTGCTTGATCATGGTGTATATCAGACCAACTGATGTTCTTTTCTTGAATGAAAGAGAACTAAAGATAGAATAATTAAAATGCAGAAAGAGTCAGAAGAAGATCTTATGGATTTTAATAGCTAGAGAGGTAGGAGGAGAACTGGGGAGAGTGATGCTGTTAGAAACTCAGAGAGGAGAACTTCCAGGAGAGGATGATCAGCATTTTCAAATGCTACAAGTAAGAACTCTGACGTGCCCCCTGGGCTTTATAAATAAGAGTTCATTGTTGATCAGGGGAACAGTGTTTTCAGTGGAGTGGTAGGGTCAAAAGCAAGGTTTTAATACTTACTGAATGAATAAAATGAATAAGTAGGAACAGCAAGGTGTTTACTTTTAAGACTCTTAGATATGAATGGAAAAAATAAAGGAAGTTTTGGGTTGAAGGAGGATTTTTTTTTTCTGAAGATGGTATACATTGAAACATAGACTGATGGAGATAAAGACAATCTAGATAAAGGGGAAAAGATAACTGAAGGAGTGAGTTAAATTTAGAAGTGGGATAAAGTAGGGTTCATAAGGTAGTTTGAGAAAGTTACTATGGACCAAGGAAGGGGATACCTCTTCTCTGTGGTGGGCAAGAATGAATTTGAATGCAGTTATGTTGATAATTTGAAATGGGGTGGGGAAGGTGGTAGAAGGTTGAAGTAATTCTATTCAAGTGATTGATACCAGTCGAAGAGAAGCAGTGTCCCAGAAAGAGAAGGTCACTATTTCTTATTAAGGAGATGAAAAAGGTAAAACTTAACTTAGTTGATGGAAATAGATCTAATAGGAACAGTTTACCCCAAGGTTGGAGCCCAGAGCTTGGCCTGAAAATTCAACATAGAAGTAACCAAGATTATTGCCTCATAAATAGAATGGAGGCCACTTAACTAAGCACTTGCTGTGTGTCAGCCACTCTCCTCAATGCTTTGCCAAAATGGGTTTTGTTGTAGTCCTCTTAAAAACCCTATTTAATAGGTCTTTTTAACTATGTTTTCCTGATGATAAAATTGAGGCTCGTTACAGTTAAATGAGTTGCCCAAATTCACACATCGATGAGGTATTATAGTCAACATTTCCAAAACAGCCTCTGTGTCTCCAAAACTGTACTTTTGAGTAGTATTCTGTTTTATCTAGGAAGGCCATGTATTATGAACTTTGTCCAGGCTGATTGGGTAATATGATAATATCTATTTTAACTTCAAATTCCTATAATTCTAATTTTTAAGATTTTTTTCATACTTCCATAATGATGACTTGTGGCACTGAGTATGATAAACAGGTTGAGGCAAGAAGGCTAAGTGGAGGAAAAAATAAAGTGAGAGAAAGCTATAAACCTGAGGATACACACTTAATAGAGAAATCTCTTCTTTTTTAAAACCTGAGGGAAGTCAGTGGAATTAAGTGCTGAGCCCAGAGGGCTTACTATTTGGCTGTTGCCCTTACATATTGCTCCAGTTTCTTAATCAGACTCTTTACTTGGAAATCTTACAGTTCTCAGTTCTTTTCCCAGCAACATTCTCTGTATAATTTCCCAGAATACTTCATTTAGTTTGACATTTAGGTATAATTTTTCCATACTAATTTTTTTCTCAAGCAAAGAATGACATTCTTCAGTTAGTTGTCGAGGAGACCTCTTGCAGTGACATATTTACAGAAAATATGTGATAATTAAAAATTAGACAAAAGGAATACATAGACCCACACATTTATAGATGCGCTACTGCATGGGAGACTAGAGACAGTTTTCAAGTAAATTTCAGTACTTATAAAATTAGATGAGCAAAATCATCAAATAACCTTAGAATTAGAATTTCTGAATGATCTTTGCAATCATATTTTGTTAACATTTTTTCTTAATGGAGACAGAAATTAGTAAGTGGATGGCTGTTAAGAGGCTTAATAGTTTTTGACTTCTGAACAAAAAGGGTGTCTCATATTAATTCCCCTTAAATTGAGGCTCAGAAATAAACCTCAACCACAAATTATTTTTAAAGGTAAAATAGGTAGATGGTTGAATAAATATGAGAAATACTACAGAGACCATAATTATTTCCCCTTTCATGACTCAACAGCAAATAAGGTCAAGGCCCAGTGTCTCACCTTCCAATCCAGAAGAAGCTCCTAGACAGCATGATTATTTTAATGACAGTTTCAAGAACCACAATAAAAATGACAAATCTTCACATTATTTGACCATGTTTGCAAGTGATTGGGACATTCCTTGTTAACACCGGGAGGACACCATGTGTTCTAGGCCCTGTTTGTGAAACTGTCCACCTGATTAGTTCATGTTCTTTGTAATAACCCTGATAGCACTGAACATATGTTGTGGGCAAAAGCTGTCAAGCAAAAAAAGGAGTTAATCCCATCTATCTATGTCACCTTTAATACGCACACTTACTCAGTTACTGAATAAGGCGGTGAAAGATTTGGATTATTATACTTTTAGTATTTTCACATGTAATAAAAATAGTCTGATGAATTTGAAATGACGAGAAGGAAATCATAAAAAATGACCACTCATTTTACTCAATTTAAATTCATAGCCTAGAACACTATGGCTAATAATTAGCTGTAGCTAATGAAACAAGGCACATGTAATTGACAAGACAGTGCCAGAGAGGCATACTCTATCATTTTCAGATACAGTACACTGCATATGCCAGAGTTTTCTAAAAAGGAGAAAGCTTGAACGAGGCAGAATCTGTAAGATGGAAGAGAAAAAAACCCCCAACTTCCTCCTTTTTAGAAACACATGGTAGCTTTATATATCTCTGTGATTTTTAAATGTGTCTGACATTTTTATTAATGTGTTCAAGCAAATGTTTACCTAAGCAAGATCGTTTTCCAGTAGTTTTTGCTGAAAGTTCTCCATTAACCACGTGTTTTATCTTTGGATTTTACAATCTGACAAATAAAAAGTTCCAGAATAGCGTGTTGTGCACACAGGTTTATCCAAGCGCAACTGCTATAATCACTTGGGGTTACTGAGTTCTCAGTACAGCTGGTTTGTTGTAAATCAATTATCGTCATTTCCTAAGGATTATGACTCACACTTTAAGAATGTGCTCTTATGTGTCTTAATTTGACTTTGGTAAAATTCCCCTGGATTATAGAAACGACGTACAGTTTTATTATGAGCCTGAGATGAACCTTACTAAAGGGCTAGGATATTTATTATTCGAGTCATGGCCATACTTCATTAGAAGCTGTATTATGAATAACTTACTCCTACTCAATGCTGATTTTTATAACATTTGAAACCAAACATCAATACCAAGCACACGATGGGAGAAGTAAATTTGCCTAATTCTTAGGTCACTCTGCAGAAACAAAATTATGTGAAAGGTAGATAAGTTACTTTAAAAATGAACTTGGATAATAATGCAACCACACTCAACATCCCAAAACATAACTGTGTTAATCGTGTTGATTTCCTTAAAGATATGTTTTAAAATAACAAAGCTATCTTGGATATGGTATATTAAAAAAATTGGGATAATGTGGCTCTTGATATTTGGTCAAGTATGAAAATGCTAGCACAAATATTTTTTTCCTTGTTCTTTATGATTGTAGTATGTTAAGTAAACAGAAAAAGACAAACTAAAACTGGATAGATTACAAAGAAATACTGGCACAGTATTGATGTACAAATAAGCATAGAAACTTATATTCAGAGCAACCCTGGAGAACCTTTCGCTTTTACAACCTGTCAAGGCTGTAAGGGGCAGAATGTTGAACAAGGAAATTACGGGGTACTAAGGGTCAGTAGTCATCTCCCGCCCAGAGTTAAGCACCAATATTTACAAAGAATCTTTGTTTCCCCTTTTCTTCTTTCATCTATTGTCTTTTTGTTGCAAAGAATGTCTGAAAAGGATGCTAGCTAAAGCAAATGGAATGCTCTTCTGGCTAGCCTTCTTGACCTTAATTTCTTATCAAACCATCTTCATAAAGATGTCATTACTGTCGAGTAGTAATTTTAATTGCATATCTTATTCTAGTGCAAGATACAGGCAGAATAATTCTTTTTTAGGCTTTATCAGAATGTCTTTTTAAAAATAACTGCAGAAATGGATTATTTACTATAGACTTAATCATTACAGTTAATGAATACCACCACATGCCAGGAGAATTTCATAGGTCAACACATCTAAGGAATCATTTTGACATGATTATACTTATAAAAATAAAATGCTGTGCAGTTAGATTTTTATTCTAAGTGTGGAAAATAATATTTAAGTCAAATGTTGCATCTTTAAATGATTTTAAAGCATTTAAAATTACAAGCTCTGTAGATAATTTATGTTCTTTTATCTGAGCTAAACTCTGTTCATATTCTGAATATATTTTAACCTTAACAATGAACAAGTGATAATGACCTCAGGAGCCTGTTCAGTCTCCTCTGACCCAAGGATAAAGGGCTTGAGAAACTTGAATTCATGATTTTCCATGATCCATGGGAAGCCAAAGATAGCATTTGAGCAATTTCATCATCCTAAAAGCATGATATATCCATGGAAGCTATTCTCTAAGAGTAATTTAGAGACTTTTGTTAGGTCCATTTAATCTTTTGGATTATTAAGAAATCAATTGGTAAGTAGCCACTGTAGTATAATAAAATTTTCTTTTACAGCTTTTTGTTAAATGTCAACATTTATATTAGTCTTCATCATTATGATCTTTCTCTTTCGGTATAAAACTGTCAGAGAATTAATTATCATGGATCTGTTTCACTCTTAGACCACAAATTGGGGAAAAAGAGGGACACAGTGACAAGAATCCTTAAATGGGATATTTTCTAGATCTTTCAGTATTGCTAAGATGTTTAAATCCTGGCCTGAACTGTTTAGCATTCTGCATTGTCTTGCATATTGAAGACGATAATAAACATATTCTAAATATCAGGGCATTACATGGCATACTATAGCAAAGAAATTTTATCTTTCCACAATTAAGATTAAAATTGTGCATATGGAAGTAAGTCTGCTAATGCCTTTAGATTTGATAAACAATATTGAATTTGTGTTTAGTGTTACCTATAATTCCTTGACTTGTTGGATTGCCCTTTGCTAAAGATCTCCTCAAACCTGTCTTTGGCATCAGCACGTAAATCTTTCTATTACTATTGATTCCTCATCCCCAAATCCACATTTCTTTTTCCCTTTGTAATAGTATTAACTTCTATTTCTGAATTTTAGACTTCATTTATACTTCAGTATTTATTGCTGATTTTGTTTCTTTCTCTTTTATGATTCCTTCTTTTAACTTGTCAAATCATGCTCATTAGTTTTAGCCCATTACTTCATCATTGTTGATGCTTGTCTTAAGTTTTCGGTCCAGTTTGACCCCCCTCTTGGCTTTACTTTTGTTATCTGTGAAGATAACACCATCCAACTCTTTCAAACTTTTTTTTTTTTTTAAATGCTTGTGGGTGTCAAGCCTTCTCTGTGTTTGTTTTGTTCTGCCTCTTGTTCTTTATAAGTCTGAGTACTTTTCTTTGTCATTTTTTCAAGTATTGCACGTAGGTCCTGAGCTTCTGAGGTTTCTTTTTTTTTTTAAAGGACTTTTTTTTTTTTTTTAAGATTTTATTTATTTATTTGACAGAGATAGAGACAGCCAGTGAGAGAGAGAACACAAGCAGGGGGAGTAGAAGAGGAAGAAGCAGGCTCATAGCGGAGGAGCCTGATGTGGGGCTCGATCCCATAACGCCGGGATCACGCCCTGAGCCGAAGGCAGGCGCTTAACCGCTGTGCCACCCAGGCGCCCCCTGAGGTTTCTTTCTAGAAGTCTATGCATTTCTGTTTGGCATTTCAATTTTCTTGTAGAATTACATGCATAGAAAAATGAGAATAAACCTCAGTAGCATGCAGAAAGGAAGCCTGTAAGGGCTGCAAGTGTCCTCTTCAAACAAATGCCATGGTTTAAAATGCACTTATTCAAGGACATTTACCATAACATATTTTTAACCATCTCCCTGAAGTATCAGCTTCAGAAACAGTGTTACCGAGGAATGAGCTTTGGGCAATTACTAAAAAAGTTAATTATGTGGGTTTTTTTTCCATGCACTTATATTTGCTGTTCAGTAAACGCCTACTGATGGCAGAACTCATGGTGACAGTTGGACTCTGTCTGTTACTATTCATGCAAGACAAAGTTGGGGTTTTCTTCTTCCAAAATATGTACTTCATTGATTTGTTTTTAATTCTATAAAATTATGTATGTGGTAAAAAAACGTTTTTAAAGAAAACAAAAACAAAATGAAAAATAGTAATTTCTCTATTTCTGAAAACATTTCCCTTTAGGCAAATAGCACAGCAGCTTGTCTCTTTAGTTACCTGTACTTACCATTCTGTGCTTTATATAATTTGTGTATTTATTATGTATTATATATATAATATAATTACATATATTATAATTATAGTATAATTATAGTATATATAATTTACTTGCTCTATTTATATTATTTACATATTTGCTCTTTTTCTTGATTTATGTACTCTGGAAAATAACCATTACCTGGTTTTTGGAAAAGATGAGGAATTTAACACATACAGCTTCCTGTATCCCCCCTGCCCCCATTATCCAATTTCTGGCTGGTTTATGATTATAATTTTTACTCTCTTCTAGTGGTTTATTTTCCATTAAGTCATGTGCTAATACTTGATTTATCGATATTGTGCTTTGAGCCATGTATTTCAGTTTTTGCCAAATGACATCTACCAAGCATTCAATCCTTTGGATATTCCTTTAGTTAATTCTAAATTTCTTCACATTTTTTGAATTTTTCCATTGTAGTTATAACTTATATTCCATATTATCTCTTTTTTATATTTATTTTCTTTGCAGGAATATCTCATTCTGGAATGCAGATGACTGCAAATAAGAAAACAGATATCTAATTGTACTTTGATGACATGAGGATACATGTACATTAAAATTTTTACAGCTAGGGGTGCCTGGCTGGCTCAGTTGGTGGAGTCTTGATCTTGGGCTGGTGAGCTCAGGCCCCGCATTGGTTGTATGGATTGCTTAAAAATAAAAAATCTTAAAAAAATTTTATAGCTATAAAGATTAGCCAATGCCTCAAAGCTCTAGACCCCTCTTGTCTTCCTGTTCTGTCACCTTTACTATGTAGCTTTTATGCTTATGTTAGTAGGCTTTGTGTCTGCACTCCAGGAAGAGGAAGAGACTTCCACGTGAATTTCATTGGTCACAATTGTGTAACATGGTGAATTCTAGCTACAAGGGAAGCTAAAAAAAAAATCAAGATTTCACAGCTTTTAGTGAAGGCAAAATACATATGGTGACTTCCATATCTTCTTTCAATAGCATATTTTTCTCATAGAGTGAATGGATGATAAACTGTCTCAGTTTTCATATATCCAAAGACTTCTGACTTTTGCTCTTTCTCTTGAACTTGTCTTTTATGGCAAATGACTTAAACATTCCAAATAATTTCCCCCTAGCAGTTCGTTTATATTGCTTAATTATATTCAAGCATCTTATGAGAAGTCTGCTTCTGATCTGATCCTCATTGTGTTGTGGTAAACCTGTGGTGGTTGTAGCTGTTTATTTTTTCATCTAAATTGATTAATTTTTAAATCCTCCTAGCATTTTAAGTTTCACCATATTGTGTCTAGCTTTGGATTGTTTTTCACTGGTACAGCTTGTCATTATTTGGTCTTTTTAATACAAATTTTCTAATTTTTAACATTTATTGAGATATAATGCATATACATAAAGCTCACCCATTTAATATGTCCATTCATTTTAAATATATTTACAGAGTTGTGCAACAGTCATCTAATTTTAGAATATTTTCATCTTCCCTTGTACCTGTTAATAGTCACTCTTCGTTCACACCCATGCCCTGGCCCTAGACTTAGGCAACTGGTAATCCACTTCCTGTACCTATAGATTTGCCTATCCTGCACATTTCATATAAAAAAAGCCATGTAATATGTGGTCTTTTGTAACTGGCTGCTTTCATTTATCATAATGATTTTGAAGTTCATTCATGCTGTAGCATGTATTGGTACTTCATTTATTTTTATTGCTGAATAATATTCTGTTATAGAGATATGCTGCCTTTTGTCTATTCTTCTATCCATTGATACACATTTTGATTGTTTCCATCTTTTGGCTGTTATGAATAGTGCTGCTGTGAACATTTGTGCATAAGGTTTGCATTGATATGTTTTCAGATCTCTTGGGTATTTACCTAGGATTACATTACTATGTTACATGGTAACTTTATATTTAACTTCTTGAGGAACTTTAAACTGTTTTCCAAAGTGAATGCACAATTTTACAGACCACTAGCAGTGTACGAGGGTTCACATTTCCCCACATCCTTGCTGACAGTAGTTTTTATCTCTTTTTGATTATAGCCATCCTAGTTGATATGAAGTAGTGGTCATTTATATGATTTTGATTTTTGTTTCTTTAATGACTGATACACATCTTCTTGGAGAAATGTCTGTTGAAATCTTTTGCCCATTTTATTGGATTATTTGTTTTCATTTTTGAGTTACAAGAATTCTTTATATATCCTGGAAGCAAGTCCCTTATCAAATATATGATTTATACTTATTTTCTCCCATTCTGTGAGCTGTCTTTCCACTTTTTAATGGTGTCCTCTGACAAAATTTTTAATTTTGTTGAAGTCCACTTTTTCAGTCTTCTTTTTTGTTACTCATGCTTTTGGTATTGTATCTAAGAAATTGTGTAACTCAAGATTATAGAGGTACTCCTATTTCTCGTCTAAAAGTTGTATAGTTGTGTGTGTGTGTGTGTGTGTGTGGTAAAATACATAATACAAAATTGACCATTTTAACCATTTTAAAGTAAGGCAATGACATTAATTACAATCACATTGTTCTGCAGCTGTCACCACTATCTAGTTCGACAACATTTTTATCACTCCAAATGGGAACCCCATACCCATTATAGAGTCATTCCCTTATTCCTTTGTATTGCACTCACGTATCTATTTTCTGTCTCTATAGATTTGCCTATTCTGGATATTTTATATAAGTGAAATCATACAAGATGAGGCCTTTGTGTCTAGCTTCTTTCACATAGAATAACGTTTTCAAGATTCACCCATATTGTGGCATGTCATTATTTCATTCCTTTTTATGTGTGAATAATATTCCGTTGTATGGTGTTATCAATGAGCCAAACACATCCTCTGTGTGTTAGCTCCTAGACTGTTTATTTTTTAATAGCACGCTGAAATCTGTTAGCTCAAAAGCTTGCCAGAGCCAAATTCAAAAATTTTTACATCTAATTATTTTTAAAATCATCTAAACAAGCAGATTTTTCAATATGGAGAGACTTGCTGTTTTATATACTCCACAAAACCTCACTGAAAGCTGACACTCATTGATAAGATAAGGCCTTGTCACTATAAGGCCCCAAGCTGCTACCCATAGTATGGTTCTCTGACCCAGACACTCCTTGCTGTGCTGTTTATTGACATAATATAGATACATAAGCTCCCTCCCCAATCACCCTGTCCCCTGGAAGTTCCCTTTCCCTCCTTCACTTATCAATAGCTACACCTATGCTCTAGCCTCTGGACAGACTACTACCCTGAGAGACTTTTCCTCCATGAAAATCTGTTAAAGCATCACCTAATAATACTTGTGTGTGCTACTGCCAACTTGTAGTCGTATCTTTTTTCTAGATCAGCCTCCAAACCCTTTGAACCTCTACATATGGATATTACCACAGTTTATCAGTTCTTCCGTTGATGTACTTGGGTTGTGCCTGTCTTTGGCTATTGTGAATAGTGCTGCTAAACATTTGTGTAAAAGTTTTTTGAACTCTTTCTTCTTTCTTTCTTTCTTTCTTTCTTTCTTTCTTTCTTTCTTTCTTTCTTTCTTTCTTTCATATATCTAGGAGTGGGATTGCTGGATCATGTGGTAATTCTGCATTTAGTGTTTTGAGGACACATGAAGATGATTTCCTCACTGGTTGTACCATTTTACATTCTCACTAGCTGTACATGAGTGTTTCAATCTCCACATGCTCGACAACACTGGTTATTTTCTAGTTTTTGCTTTTGTTTTATTATGACCACCTTAGTGGATGTGAAGTGATATTTCACTGTGGCTTTGATTTTGATGTGCTTATTAACCGTTTGTATATCTTATTGGAGTAATGTCTATTTGAGTCATTTGCCCATTTTAAGTTTGGTTGGTTGTGTTTTTTGCTGTTGTTGAGCTGGTTCTGTAGTTTTAACTCTTCTTTATAGGTTTGAAATTCACATTGAATTAATGTTTGTGCATTGTGTGAGGTAGGAATAAGTACTCATTGTTTTGCATGTAGATATCTAGCACCATTTATTGAAAAGACTATTCGTTCCTCCATTGAACTGCCTTGACATTCTAGATGAAAATCAATGATCATAAATGTCAAGGTTTATTTCTGGAATTTTAATTTTGTTCCATTGATCTATACACCTGTTCATATGCCAGTATCACACTGTCTTGATAAGTGTAACTTTGTAATAAGTTTTCAAATCAAGAGTGTGATCACTTAGACTTCCCTGTCCTTTTTTTTCTTTCTTTCTTTTTTTTTATTATTATGTTCGGTTAGCCACTGTATAGTAGTACATCATTAGTTTTTGATGAAGTGTTCAATCTCTCTCCGTTTTCAAGATTGTTCTGAGTCCCTTGCAATTTCAAATGAATTTTAGGATCAGTCTGTCAATTTCTTCATTTTATTTAACCATTAATTTTTCTTAGTATTTTATTTTATTTCTTTACTTTGTTTACTCTGTTTCTCTTTTTGGAATCTCTATTAAGTAGCTTCTGAATTCTCAGTTCATTAGGACTAGATGGGTTTATCTTTCATGTCTACTTATATTTTTCTCGGTTCATACCCTCTATCCCTTTGCTTTTTTTGTATGATAAGAGATTATCTTCTTTCAGTGTCCCAGATTTTTCATTTACCCCTCAGTTACTTCCCTTGTGCTATTAAATGCCATACTTAAAAAAAAATAATAATATGGTGAGATTTTTCATTTCCAAGATTTTTGATGGGCTCTCTAGCTTTTCACATATAGATTTCATATCCTTTATTGTCTCTTCAACTGGGAATTTCTCTGAAAGTGTAACTTAGTGTCTTTCTTTCATGGTATTTTTCAAAACTTTCTCCAAAAGTTTGGTGACTTTTTAGGGATGGTGTGGTCAGGGAAGCATGTTTTCAGAACTCCTACACAGTTCCTTGTGGATACAGCTTCTAAGGACAGAATCTACCCTCTATTAATTTTGGGGGAAATGTATATTGGTTATATGTGACATTGTTTTCTTTTTGGTTTTGGTCTTCTGGTATATTCTAGGGGTCCAATAACTCCTTGGGGAAATGCTCAACGTGTCAAGATTTTCTCTCTCCTAGCTAGGTTTTTGGTAATTAACATTGTGGTCGTCTCTACAGCCCAAGTAGAATAGGGAATTGGGAGAACAACCCAGTGGATCTGACTTTGGGCTCTCTATTAATTGCTCAGTGTTTTCCTCGGTGGCCATTTCTTTTTATTTTATCCATTACCTACAATCTTTGATTGCTTCTGCTATTAGCAGCCTTTTGTACTCATATTTCAATTTGATTATATCTACCTGTAGTCTTCAGGAATTTCTTTCTTTTTTAAAATATTTTTATTTATTTATTTATTTGACACACAGAGAGATAGAGTAGGGAGCAGGCATACAGAGAGGGAGAATACACAGAGGGAGAAGCAGGCTTCCTGTTGATCAGGGAGCCCGATGTGGGGCTCAATTCCAGGACCCTGAGATCATGACCTGAGCCAAAGGCAGATGCTTAACCAACTGAGCCACTCAGGAACCCCTCTTCAGGAATTTCTTATCATTTTTGGTCCCTTTGTGGCTATTTTTCTTTTGTCAACTCTGTTATGTCCTAATTCTCTTAAAAGACTTTTTATTAGATTTTAGTTGGGGCATTCTGTAAATAAGACCTAAGTGTTTTCATTTCACCATTTTGATATAAATATGCCTTGCAAACAATTTTGAACATACAGTTTAAATAATAATAAATAAGGAATAGTTTCTAATAGAAAACTATTATGCATCTATTTTAAAGATATAGTTTAACAACAAATAATAAATAGTTTCTAATAAAAAACTGTTATCCATCTATCTGTGAACTTATATGAAGATTGTGTTTTCTGTGTGTATAAATCCATATATCCTGCTATAGGAATGAATATTATCTGTGTGCTTAAATGTATGTAAATGTAAATGTGTTTGTGCCTCTGTGTGTATGTGTGTGTATGTGTGTGTTTGGGGGGGGGCAGAGGGAGAAAGAGGAGGATAGATTATATACCTTTATTGTCACAGTTAAACTATCATTCCTGGCTGTAACTATTATATTTAAGATATTTATTTATAAAGCTAATAAAAAATATTGAAGTACATACTCCTTGCCTCCATCGATTTCAGACACTATTCAGGTTAAATATGGATGTCTGTTTGGAGATGGCAATGTTTTCATATTTTTCAGGTATGTAGATGATTCCCTTGCTGTATCTGTGTGACTATATGTCTTTAAGTTTGTGCTGTTTATGTTTTCATTCTGAGCTGTAAGTTTTAAAAACCTGTGCTCTCAGAATTACCTTCACTTCAATTTTCTGGAGCTCTTTCCATAGAAAAATAAACCTGTCCAATGAATCGCTTAGTTCTTGTATGTAAATAACATATAATTATATTTTAAGAACTAATATTAAAGTGTTTAAAATATCTTTAAAATGTTGAAGGAGAAAACAACTTTTAAGACATCTTTTATAAAAGGCCCAGTTATAAACAAGAACTGCTGGAAGGTTCATCCCAGTGAGGTTTTTCCTATCTAAATAATATAGTGATTGAAGAGGAAAATAAAAGGTAGAGTGAAATGATAGTAAGTACAGTTGTCACAAGAATCATTTTTTTATTGGATAGATATTATCATCAGACTTGATAAAAACTTCATTGATCACCCTCCGGCACTTTTCTCCTTTATTTCCCATGAAAGGAAGAGCTAATGAGAAAAGCTAAAGAGCATTTCAGAAGTAAGTCACACTTTTCTTAGAAATCCACATACCAAAAAAGCCAGTTGACTGTCTGGATATAAATGATTAGAAGGTTCAGCAAAAATTGTGAGTTACGTCAACAGAATTCTCCAGAGATAAGCCCTTCATTTATAAATGGGAGACTGAAAATTGAGACTTTGGTTCTGATCTCCAGGTTCAGAGAGACCAGAACATACCACATAGCTATGGTTTAAGAGAAGCAGGAACAGATCCAGGACTGTGGCATCTGGACTCTAAAGTTTAAAGGATAGAAATCTAAAGAGGTCAGTTTACAGCAAAATATAAATTGACTAAAATAAGTAAAGTTTAATGTAAAAATATTTATTGTAATCATATAGATCTTTACATTACTTTGCTCTTGGTCTGTATTTTAGAGCTGAAATTATATCTTTTGATTGAGATTAATTGAAATATATACCATTCATGTTTAATAAGTTCTTACTATATACCAAGTAGGTGCTGTGATAAATGTGAAGAACATACATGGTTAATTCACTGATGGAATTAGCAGTCAGCAGGGAGTAGGTTATTAAACAGCCAGTTAAAAAAGAGACTGATAAATGCAGGAGCACATCACTTGAGTCTGGGAGTGCAGTGAGGTGTAAGAGGAAATTATTAGGGTATAAATGAATGAAAAAAAGAGCCAGATAGAAAAGTCGAGAGAGGTAGAAAGAGAGGGGACATTGTTTCAAATAGGGAAAAGAGCATGTGCAAAGCCTGTAAGAGAGGGCATTACACTTTCAAGAAGGCCAAAAGTGGTTAACTATGGCTAGATGAAAGGTGTGAGTTAGGGAAGAGCAGGAGCAAAACCTGAAGCTGTTCAAGATCAGGTAATGAAGGACTTCATAGTCATCTTGATGTATTTAAACTTGGTCCTAAGGGGAATGGAAGGCCACTGAATGGTTTCATCAGGTGTTGTCTTTACTAGGTTTGTGCATTGAAAATGTGCTGGGAAGAAGCGAGGCTATAGGAAATGAGAGCATTGACCGATGTTTTGTGGTAATCCATGTAAGATATGATGGTATGATGGTGTCTTAGACTGGTTTTGTAGCAATATGGATGGAATGATTTAGACAAATTCAGAGACAGAAGGTAAAACTTGAGATGATTTGATAGTTAATTATATATTGGAGAGCTGAGCAAGGAAAAACAAGTCATTCAGGGCACCTAGATTCCTACCAGGTCATCTAAGAGAATGGTGGTGCAATTCACAAAGTTTGGACATATTAATTACCATTAGATTGATTTTATGATTCAGCGTTACCATGGATTGGTTTATGGGTTCCATTCCAGAAAGAAGGAAACTGGGCCTTAGAGAGTTTGGATGACTTGCATGGCATTCCTAGTTATGAAGTAGCATGTCAATCTAATGTCCAGGTGTTTGGTAGATTTGACATTTTTCTTTTCATTATTTGGGTCAAGCAATTATTTAAACTATCCACTCAAATGTTAGTATGTATTCATTGCATTTATAATGAATAAGCCCTGAGTGTTCAAGTCAGCAAGGTATAGTCCCTTTCCTTAAGGAGTCTGAAGTCCTGATTCCTGATTTGCAGCAAGTACTGACAAGGAAGAAGTACACTGGTTGAGGCTTGCCTTACAACTGCATACTTATTTAGTGGCAAATATTAAGTCCTAATGCATTATCTGAGAAGCAGTGTTAAATTTCAGTCTTGACATGTTTTCCTTTTTCTATCCTATTGGGAATTTTTTTTTTATAGGAAAAATTGGTATTGTGACAGAGTTGACATTCATTATTTGTTCTGCAGAACCCTAAAGTTTAGCTAGGCAAATTGACACACCATTTTAAAACTGTATTTCCTAGCCCTTCTTATATCTAGATATGTTCATGTGATAACTTCTGGACAATGAGAAGCAAGGAGAGCTATCCTGTGGGACTTCTAAGGTGTCTCCTTAAAAAGAGGTTGTATGCATTTCCACACCTTCTATCTTGCTACCTGGAGTGCAGATGGAGCAGCTGGTGCTCAAGCAGCCATTTTGGACTATGTAAATAAGGGTAATACTCAAGTAGTGGTCCAGCAGTGAGCGGAGGGCACCTTGATGCATGACAGGGAGACCCCATGGAAGTCTGGGATCAGAAACACGAGGCTTCATTTATGTGAGGAAGAAATAAATTTCTATTTGATTTAAACACACATATATATATTTGTAAGTAGCCAAACCCACTTCTAACTCATACTTTTATCAACAACAAAGTAAAAATCTCTAATTGTTTGTTGAGGGACTCATTTAGAGTTAACTACACCTCAGCTAAGGAATTGTCCCTGCACTCATTAAAAGGACAAGCCCAGGGTGAACACGGTAAGAATTCTTGTATTTTTGTTACGCTAGTGGAGATCAGGAACAGGACTTACTTTTCAGTCAGAAAATTTGCAGGCTATGAGGCAAGTTGCATGATTCTGTCTCCCAGTATACTCAGAAAAGCAAGTTAGTTATGAGATGATACACTCATATGTTTATTCTCTCAGGAAGCAGTAGCCCTGGTATTCCCTAAGGACACTAAATCCCAGTATACACATAAGAAAAGAAAACTGGGATCTTCTTCACAGATCTTTTCCCATCAGCTGAAGATAGCATCTCTATTAATCCAAAGCTGGGGATTGATCAGCTAGCTCTGATAATGCAATTTTTGCTCTCTAAACCCTGTCTTACCTGTCCCTTATCAGCTAATCTATTTAGGATGAGTTGGCAAATTTACCATGTAAGTATATTGGGCTTTGCTTTGTTACCTTGAGTACTACTGTGTTCAAATGCCATCTCTATTTCTTCATAAGAAGAAAGTTCTATATAAGGAAAAACCTTAATATAAATTTCAAAAGGTTAATAATTAAGTGTTCATTTTAGTCAGGTTGATTTGAAGTTTCATATAAGCTATGAATTTACACAATACTTCTGTCTCATATAGAATGAAAGAAATAAACAAAACAGTCTTTTTCCCAAATCCTGGCATATTTTAACATGCCAAGTTCAATAATAAAACAGCAATATAGCTACACGTGGTACTGAAGATGTATTACAAATGATGTATTTTCTTTCATTACACATCTTAGGAGAAGAGTGAATACAAAAATTGATTTATGATTGCCATCATAAATCCCTTATCAATTGTGATCATATGTGTATGGCATAAGAATTAACTTTATACCATTACAGAGGGGAAAATAAATTGTTGATAAAACAGGTAATCAGTCAGTACTCAGGATATCCAACAGGTAATTGATCTGCAGCTTTATCTTCTTTATTCTTATAAGAGTAATTGTCCAGAAATGACAAACGTTGCCAACTATTTTTTTCCGAGACAATATAATTGTGAAATATCCAATTAGACTTGGAGTTTCAGATCAATATTTTGATAGTTCTTCAAGATGAAGCATTCTTTTGATAGTGGCCAAAATTAAGGGCTACATTAAGAAGACGATTTTCAATAAGTGATTTAGCGCTGTGTCTGGCACAGTGTAATTAATGATATGTCTATAACACTGCCAGAGCATTAAGTGGAATTTACTAACAAATGCTGTTAGGCTTTCACTTCTGCTCTGATGATTTGCTTTACATTAATATAAATGAGGTAAAATTAACACCAGCTCATAGTATAGCAGCCCACTTAATTTGGTTGAATATTTTTCAACTGCTTTCAAGTAATGCATTTGGTTTCAGTGATAATAAAAAAAGAAAATTTATTATGTTTAATTTTAGAACAAATAATTTTTTGTATAGTTTTTAATTTCTTATGTCTGTTTGCCAGTCTCTCAGATGCAAAACAAAACATTGTACAATATTTAAAAAATCATGGGGCGCCTGGGTGGCGCAGTCGTTAAGCGTCTGCCTTCGGCTCAGGGTGTGATCCCGGCATTATGGGATCGAGCCCCACATCGGGCTCCTCCGCTGGGAGCCTGCTTCTTCCTCTCCCACTCCCCCTGCTTGTGTTCCCTCTCTCGCTGGCTGTCTCTCTGTCACATAAATAAATAAAATCTTTAAAACAATATTTAAAAAATCAATTCTTAGTAAAGATTTTTGTCCTATATAATAAAAGAAAACAAAGAAGTATTGAGGAAAATTTTATTTTTTAGGGGAACTACCTGGAAAAAAAAAATTCTGTTGTAACTAAGGGTATGCCTCTACATTTATCACTGAGCATCGCTACTTTATATCAGAAAACTATATTTTTCTCATGTTTTCCTTGATGTGCTTCTTGAGAGAAGATGATATTTTTGATGGAGCCTGTTACTAAACATTAGGAGTCACTTGAAAGAAAACATCTTTCTAAAAACTTTTTAGACAGGAGTGGAGCAAAAAGTAGTTGTCAGAATGAGAAAACCAAAATCTCTGAGTAGCTATTTTAAAGCAATGTGATAGAAGACATATGGCTAAATTGATGAACAAAAAAGAACATGTGATAGTATCACTTAAAAGAGTGATAGTATGGGTCAAGATGATTAGGAGAAGTTCTGAGGAAAAGGTGTGTACTATAGTGATGAACAGTGTTCTGATCCTGGTCACATCAATAGACAGAGGCTCACAGGACAAAAAGTTTATAGCAAATCACTTCTGTGCTTAATTGTCAGCATGTTTCTAAATTACAACAACAAAAATTAAGCACATATGTTTCATTTCTTTTGGGGAGCTGGACTCTGGGCAGCTTGATACAATGAGACATGAAAGCATAGGGGAGCCTAATTTTTGTCTACACTTCACTCTTTGCAATTCTATTCTACCAGATATCTAAATATTTACTAAAAATTGATGCACACTTGGGGCGCCTGGGTGGCACAGCGGTTAAGCGTCTGCCTTGGGCTCAGGGCGTGATCCTGGCGTTATGGGATCGAGCCCCACATCAGGCTACTCTGCTATGAGCCTGCTTCTTCCTCTCCCACTCCCCCTGCTTGTGTTCCCTGTCTCGCTGGCTGTCTCTATCTCTGTCAAATAAATAAATAAATAAAATCTTTAAAATAAAATTGATACACACTGATTTTGGAAGGAAGAATGCAGATACGGTTGTTAGTACAGGCTGAGTGAAGAGGCATGCAGTCTCTTTGGAGGCATGGATTTGCAGTGCTTGCTTTTCCTAGCATAAGGGCCAGGTGAAGGTAAAATCCCTAGTGTTTGGGTTGGAGGTATGTTTTATACAACAAAGAACTGAGAAGGTTGACATCCTTCTCAGGGAGGGAGGAGGACGTATGATATGGGTAACAGGCAGATTCCAAAGGGAGGGCTTGCACTCTGCTCTCTCAGGGTAAGAACTTGTCCCTTGGAGGCATTCTCAGCTCATTTCTTCTGCTGTGTGCACAGGTATGTGCACTGTGCCCTGCTTATATTTACTTCCAAGGGAGAAGCAAGGACATTCTCAGAGGAGAGGAAAAAGGATGTGACCACAAGGGGACCTATTGTTTTTCTTTGATTTGACTCTGGAACCTAGTAACTTTTAGGCTGCAGCCCTAAAACTATGATTCTTTTCTTTTTTTAAAAAAAATTTATTATTTATTTGACAGAGACAGCCAGCAAGAGAGGGAACACAAGCAGGGGGAGTGGGAGAGGAAGAAGCAGGCTCCCAGCGGAGGAGCCTGATGTGGGACTTGATCCCAGAACGCTGGGATCACGCCCTGAGCAGAAGGCAGACGCTTAACGACTGCACCACCCAGGCGCCCCCCTAAGACTATGATTCTAACCCTGGCTCAACCCTGGTGGGTTGCCGGCAATGAGAAATACTGCTTTATCTAATCCAAAAAGAGTATCTTTGGTTCCAGAGTTGTCACCTGTATGTGTGAAAGTGTGTTGTGATATCTTTAACACTTCCCTGGGGGATGTTGGGGTCCATATTTTAAACTTTGTTTCCCTTAAATGAAAGAAAGGATTAGACCATGTTTTACCCATGGAAATTTAAACTTAATTTCTAGCTTTACCCTCTTATAAGTGGAAGTGATTGCATACAAAGTGATCCAAAAATCCCATGCTTTATTTTAAAGCCAGGAAAGCCCAATAATAAGAGCAGTAGCAGTTTTTGTGTGTGTAGAAGATACCCATGGATTAAAAAAACAAAACAAAAAACATGCAACCACTGCCTCACAAAAGGTTTAAACTGCTTCTCCCTACTGGTCACCACTGTTAGCACCATCGAGAGGATGTTATTATACACATGGAAACTGAACTTCCTTCTCCCTGGCAGGTGACTAACTCCTGGCCCCGTGAATGCTGCCTAGCCTCTGAGTCACGCATTTCTTTTCCTTTTTTTTTTTTTCCCCTCCCTCCCTCAGACACTGACCCCGTCTGATGCTCTGACACTTCTTATTTCAGCGAGTGAGGTAAATGGCAGGACACTATTGTAATAATGCCAGCGTTAGGATGATAAGGATGTTGACTGTGGTACTGTGGGTGGAAATGAAGGATTTAAAAAGCTTTTCCATAAAAAGGAATCGACAAATGTTGATAATTCTGGATGCAGGGAGAGGTGACGCAGATCTTTCAAGCATGGTTTCCTGATGACATTAAGGAAGTCAAAGGGGGAGCCAGCTGGAAGATGAAAGTAGTGAGTTTTTTGCTTGTTTTTTTAACATGACCAAAGTGGTATTAAACTATCAAAGTCAGTATTTCTAGGTTGTAGTTGGGATTGTACCTTATGGTCAGAGCTGTAAGAAATATGTTTAAGTGGTTACATGGGCACAGATGTGAATGTTATGAGAGTTAACTGAGGAGAGAAGTGGACAGAGAAGGGGGAGGCTGGAATCTGACCTTGGGAAGTATACACATTTGCAGAGCAGGGAGAAGAATTGTTGTAAAAGCTGGCGAAAGAGTTGTGTGAGAGATGGTAGATCAGGAAGATTTCTCCTTGTCCCTGGAAGGAGGATGACAAACTAGAAGTGCAAGTGTAAAAACAGATACTTTTCCCCCCTGTTTTTTCTTATCCATAAAACATATTCTTTTCTTCAGAACAAAACTCAGTATGATAAAGTAATAGTAGGGAAGAAAATTTGTTTGAGATTTTTTTTTCTTCTGCGTTTTATCATATGCCACTATGTCCACATAATGTGGCAGCCGTGAAAATGTGCCACTCAGAGCTCTTGCAAGAGAAACTGCCTTAAGAAGCAGATTGACTGACAGCCTCAGCTGCCAGTGCTGAATCCACCACTGCATCGAGACCAGTCTTACCTGGACCATTCCGCCTTGGTGACAAAGTATGGTGTGGGTACTCTTGCAAACATTCCTGCTCAGTGCTCTCTACTAGGCAACTTTTGCTTGGAGACAGACAGCTCATTGGTTGGCCTGGAGAAGATTTTCTCAGAACTGCACAGCTGTCTGATGCTCTTGCACCACGCTATCCCTCCATCTTATTCCTTTCACATGTATTGAGCCTGCTCTTGCTGACTACTCCTCTGCCCTTAATGGGTGTTTCTCCTAATACATCTCTTGGAATCTGCTTCTTAGGACCTAAACTGACACATATATCAACTTAAGTTTAATAGATAATCAGGACAGCTCTGATAACCCCAGTTCCTCAGAAGGAAGAGACAAATCCTCAAAACTGATTTGAAATTAATTTGTTCACCACTCACCCCAAGATTTTAGGACTTAATTATATTCTATATGAAGTGAGATTCGTGTCAAAGAACCTGGACTAGACTGGATTGGGTCATACATGGTTGTGACTCTGCTATATTTAGCTTAATTGGGTCATTGATTTCATCTCATAAATCATGACCATTGGAAAAAAAATAGCTGACTTGCATATTTTAAAATTACTTTTGACTCTTCTAAGAATTCTTTAAAAAACCCCTAAATTTGTAGTACCCAGTTCTGAAGATTTTTTTTCAAATGATTTTTTTCCAAATGATTAATAAATGAAAAGCTTTGTATTGTTTAGAGACACTTTTTAAAAAATTTTTAAAAAGGTAAAGAGAGTCTTAAAATTAGGAAAAAAGGAGCATTTTTCAATGTAGATGGAGAAAACTCAATTACTCAAAATGACTATGTTCTTAGGCAATAACTAGCTTCTGGGAATGAGACAGGCAATTTAAAAGTTATTTTATCAGATCCTCGAATGAGTGGATGAATGAATTGATTATGCAAAATTGAAAGAAACGTTTATAATTAGCACATAGTTTTGCCGTTAGGATAAGGACTTCCAAATAAATTGCCGTGCCAGAAAGTTAAATAACAACGTAACTATGTAAGTGAATTAATGCAACCTCTCAATATGTATCATATGTTCTATGTGAAAGAGGTAATTAGTTGGCATTTAGGAAATCTGGCTTTAACTTGTACCTAGTTTGATAACATTGGACTTCCTTTTATCTGTTTCTCAGATTTCTGACCTGATGTAGGAGTCCCTTAAAATTTTTCAGTCTATGATTTTGTTCAGTTTATTCCCAGAAGGTTATGTAGTAAAAATAACTAATTCCATTTTTTAGAAGTTTGATGGACATATATTCAGCATCAGATAGATACAAAAGCAATATTATGATGTCTTACAAATTATATACATCTACTCATATGTTTATCTGAAATGCATTTCTCATCAACTGCTTATAAAATGAAATTCATTTGAAGACAGTTGTCCTACTCATGTTTAATTTCCTACAGTATGTCATATAGTGGGTGTTAAACATTGTGGGATTGGATTGTATATTTTGTATCACTAGAAGGATTGGGAGGCATTTCATGTCATGGTTGCTGGGAACCATTTACAATAGGTGTTAAACATTTGGGGAATCAGATTGAATATTCTGTATAACTAGAAGGATTATGAGAGGTTTCACATGTTGGTTGCTTGTGAAAATACTTACTGAAGGTGGGATTTCTTTGGTACTGGGCATATATATGGACTCAGTCATAAAATAAATCACAAGCTGGGCCGCCTGAATGGTGCAGTCAGTTAAGTCTCAGACTTTTGGTTTTGGCTCAGGTGGCTCAGGTCATGATCTCAAGGTCATGAGATCAAGCCCCTCATCAGGCTCCCCAGTCAGTGCAGAATCTGCTCAAGACTCTCTCTGACCCTACCCCCTAATCCATCTGTCTCTCTCTCAAAAAAAATTTTTTTTTTAAATCACAAGGTATGTTCATTCTCTAAAGCCATCAACATTCATTTGACTATTTCAATAACATGTATAAACCAATATCATATATAATAGCTGAACAGTTATAAGTGGTATTCTTACCTTATGAAGAAAGAAAAGTGACAGTAGTATTTAATCTTGTTTATTATATATCTGACACTGTATTAATAACTTTATCATCATTTTATTTAATGAGAATTAAATGGTTCTATGTGTAGAAGATAATGGTTCAATGTTTCAACCCCTCCAATTTCAGCTGAAGAAACTCAGAGGGGTTAATAAATTGTCCACAGTCATACTGTTTTTAAGAGGCAGAAACCAGGGTTCAAATTAAATGGATCTGCCTCTAAAGCTCAAAGATTTTCCACCAAAACAGAGAACCATATGCTTATAGGTTAGGAATCTTGGGTAATTCCCCAAATGTTTCATTCATTCACCATTTAGTGAGAGCCTCTGTCCTTGGTGCTGGATTGTGAAAGTTAAAAACAAGGTCTCTCTTCTCGTTGAGCTTATAGTTTAATGGGAAAAAAGGTAAATGAGATAATTTCAGCTCCTTTTAAAAGTTGAAAACAGAACGCAAAATTCACTCAGTGATCCCTTGATTATTTCCCTGACTCCTAGTAACTAAAAATAGAAGGAGTTTCCATTCATTTAATGAAGGGGAATCCCTAAAAGTCTATAGAAAACATCATACCTAGTGGCAAAATTCACTATCATTGAATATTAGAATAAGACAAATGTAAAGGAAGACCTGAGTAAATAAAGTGCATAGTATTTTTTATTTAAGAAAAATACATTGTAAAGATGCCAGTCATCTAAAATTTAATCCATAAATTTAATGCCACTTAATAAAAATCCCAGTGGGACTTTATGGAAGTTGGCGTTTGAAAAGGAAAACATGAAGAGTAACCAATTAATTTTTGAGAATAGAAAAAAAGAACAAAAATATTGACAGGCCATGCCATTCCAGATATACAATAAACTATAAAACTTAGTTTAAGTTAAAGCAATATGGCATTAGTACAGAAACAGATCATTAAAATAGACCCCCCAAAATAGTGTCATGCATGGGTAACAATTTGAAATAAAGGTGGCATCTCCAATTAATGAAAGATGCTATAGTGTTTAAACAATAGTATTGAAACATTGAAAATGAAGTATAGGAAAATTTCATCCCATGTACACACCCACACACGCAAATATACACACATGAAGTTCAGATTGTTTTAAGAGCTAAATAAGCAAAGAAATTTATGAAGATTGTAGAAGGAAATATGGAGGAATAACATCATGATATTAATGTTTTGTATCTTGATCTAAAATGTGTTTACATAAGATGGGATCTTTATCTAAGGCCAAGAATTATAATGAAAGACTGACAGATTTGACTATGGAGAAATTTAAATTTTCCACAGGATAAAAAATAAAATCACCATCAACAAAATTGAAAGAGTAAGGACTGACAAGTGTAATATATTTGCATCCTCAATATGAGGCAGAGGTTAAGTTAAAAAAATATATATATGCAAATCAGCATTTAAAATGAGAAGCCATTTGAGAAAAAGAGAGCATAAGCCAAAAAGGAGGAAGAAGTGATTCATAAGAATGAAAAAAAATATGAAAATACATTCAGCTGCACTAGTAGTTAAGGAAATACAAATCAAAATGAAATCTTTCTTTTTGGTGACACCTTTAACAAAAGATTTAAAAATTTATGGTCTAAGATTTTGGTAAAGGAAAAAAAAATATGTTCTTATAAACTATTGATGAGAGTAGTTTAATAAAGACTTTTTTTGGGATACTTGTTAATACCTGTCAAAACTTGAACTATCCCTACTATTGGAGTTAGTGACTCTAGTTTTATGAGTTTACACTGTAAACATTACTGCTGGCTTTTTAAAGTGGTCAGTGCAGTCAACAATCAGCCTTCACTTTGCCTGTAAGGTACAAGGAAGGAGGCTTGGTACTATTTCCTACATAAGAACTTAGGAACCAGGCAGCTGAGCCCGGGGTTCATATGAGAGAATCCTCATTATCTGAGAATAACTATCTAGAAAGTATCTACTTTAAGTTAATCCATTTAAAATGGGGACCAAATTTCATAGAAAATGGCAAAATGTAATTTATACAGAAAGTTTCTTGAGAAATAAAACTAAATATTATAAAAGGAAATATAATAAAATTTAGATTATAATTACTTCTGTGGGCCATCTTAGCACAAAATGTAGATCAAGACTTAACATTTTTCATGTAGCATTTTCAGCAATATTTATGATAGCATGATACAGAGTCCCCCACTTATGACTTTTGCAGCAAAAACATTAAGAAAACCTCATTAATTCTAAAAGCCTCTCTACCTACTTTAATAATAAAATAATTATTTTGAAACAACTGTCATGCAGTCATAGTTGTCACTTTCCACTTCTGCCCATGTGAACTGGTTTAACTATGCCGTACCTCCGTTGTAATCACTTTTGTGACTTTAGCATTTCCCAGTCTCACAGCATGAAACACATTTTCTTCTGTGAAATTTGTGGTATCATGTTAAAAATCAATTTGCATTAATATCACATACTATTTCAAAAGAACAGATTCAAATGCAGCATCCAGTAATGAACAGGAGACAGACAATAAAGATGTGGTGGAATGGGAAAGGTGATAGTACTGCATAGTGAGGAAGATCTTAGAGAGGACTATCTTTAGAAGTGGTGGTTTCATTAGTTCATTTTTTGTGTTTTACTTCCTTACACAATGAAATTGTGGAATAGCAGATTCAAACATGGATTACTGTACAGATTGTAATAGTGCAATATGGATGTACTTCAGTGTCCCTTAATAAGAAAAGGATTAAATGCATTATAGAAATGGCATGGAATACTCTGTACTTACTAATTTATCACTAGATTTTGAGAAATTTATAGATATGAGAAGCCTTTATTGAGTACTGTTAGGTACTAGGCCTTAGAAAAGAATGGAGCAAACTTAAATGCATATTTCTAAATGAAAGAAGCCAGTGTGAAAAGCCTATATGGTGTATGACTCTAACTTTGTGACATTTTGTAAAGGGCAAAGTTATGGAGATAGTAAAAAAGATCAGGAGGTGTCAGGAGTTAATGGGGAGGAAGGAATAAATAGGTGAAATGCAGGGAATTCTTAGGGCAGTGAAACGATTATGTATGATACTGAATGGTGGATACATGACATTATGAATTTGTCAAAACCCATAGAATGCACAACACAGAGTGAACCCTATGTACCGTATGAACTTTAGTTTAATTAATAATAATCCATCAGTATTGGTTAATCATTTGTAACAATGTCCCACACTGTCTCAAGATGTTCATAATAGAGGAACCTGGGCTGGAAGAGAGCAGATAAATGGGAACTCTCTGTGCTCTCTGGTGAATTTTCTGTAAACCTAAAACTGCTCTTAAAAAATGATGTCAGGGATACCTGGGTGGCTCAGTCAGTTAGGCATCTGACTCTTGACTTTGCTTCAGTGATGACCTTAGGGTCCTGAGATCTAGTCTGGAGTCCAGCTCCGTGCTCAGCAGGGAGTCTGATGGAGATTCTCTCTCTCCCTCTCGATCTGCTCCTCCCCATGCCTGTGCATGCTCGCTCTCTCTGATATAAATGAATAAATTTTAAAAAACAACATCAGTTAAAAAATTGTCAGTTAATAATAAACAATTAAACACAAAAACATAAAGCCCCACAAAACAAATGCATATCTTACTGAAATATTATGATGGAGATATCCTTGAACCCATATCAAGAAGTGAAACTTTGTCAAGCACCATAGAAGCCCTGCCGTACATCCATCCTATTCTGCAAAAGTAACCACTATCCTGGCTTTTATCGTGATCCTTCATGTGTTTTTCATGGTTTCCCATAAACACCATGTTTTAGTTTCAAATTTAAAATTTTTTGATGTATTTAAGTTTTAAAAAAATTATAGCTGGAAATATTTTTAAAACATCACTATGTCTGCCCTGTGGAAAATAGACTATTTGCAGTGCAAAGACAGAGGCAGGACAAATCACTAAGAGACTATTACAGTGGTAGCTTAGATAAGAGTGACAGTGGGGACAGGTAGAGGGAATCTCTTTGCTCTTAAAAGGTTGAGCCCAGATGATTTGCTGATGGATAGCATATGGAGTATAAGAGAAAGAGGAACCAAAAATGACTGGAAGAAAAAAGTTGCCATTTGCCCAAAAAGGAAAAGGCTGGAACAGTTAACCTTATTTAAAAAAATCATAGGCAGATCCATATTGATCTTGAGGGTAAGTCTTATATTATTGATTTAAACAACCAACTTTTATTAGTGAAGAATAATGATATATTGAATAATACATGTAATAGAATAATATATGTAAATAATAGAAATGTATAAAATAATACAAAAAATGTACATTATTGGATACCTAAGAAAGGGACTTCTGCAGTGAGGTGTGAGAGACTACTTATGTTATTTTAGAAACTCCTACATGTTATTTGGTTGTTAATATGATTGCATTATTTCTATATTTCAAGTAAACAAAATTATGCATATATATATGTGAGTGGGTATACATGTTTAATTTTGAACATACCAGGTTTTGCCCCCATAATTAATGCATGGTTTATAAATTTGTAGCTATGAGATAATTTTAACATCATGACTTTCAATTGCAGGCAGTTGAGTGTGCAAAATACAATTCAGTAGGGACTCAAGTGAAGCCTCACAAATTCCAAGTGCAGATGTGATTTCAGTGTGGGAGACAGCTCTATTCCCAAACCCTGTAGAAGGAATGTGGAAGTGCTCAGAGGAATAAATGGTAGGTTGCTTGGAGGAAGATGGAGGAGATGGCTTTTGACCCTAGCCACTGTAGGACAAGGCAGGACTGTGGATGTCCGAAATTATTGCTGGCTTATCCTGAGGAGGCACAGACGGCATGAAATACATCATGGAAGAGGGAAACTAGGTTAAATCAGATCTTTCCTCCCAAAATAATGATAATGGCAAGCTCTCAAAATCTTCAACCAACTTTAGGAGGAAAGGATAAAGGGGCAGAGGAGGAGATAATCTGGAATTGACTTAGTTTAAATCCAGAACTAAACATGTAATCAGGAAAGGTTTGGGGAAAAGGATACATACTTGTGCACGGGCACACACACGCTTACTTTAGCATGACAGGGGGAGTAAGAGAACACAGAAGAGAGGGAGTCACTCTGGATGACAAAAAATAATTTTGCGTGGACATTTAGTTGTGAACAATAGCGATTTAGAATCATTTATTACAAATACAGATTGAAGAGTGATATTTAATATTAGTTTTTTGTTTTTGTTTTTTGCAGTTTCTAAATGATTTTATTCCAAATGATTATTCAGTTTAATTTGGGCAAATAAGTAAATAAGAATTCACTGTGTTTCCACAGGAATTAATGTTATATGAAATGTCCTAGTAAACTGAAAACTACTATTGATCTTAAGTTCATTAAATTCTGATCTGTTTCTATTTTAGTGTAAAGGCAGTCTGTGTACAATATACCTGAAGAAAATCTCACAAATCCCTTTCATTTGTATGTATCAAAACACCAATGGTATTCTTTAATGTTTTCTGGTTATTGGGTAGTATACCCATACAAACACTCATAATAATGGGGTAAAAAGCCATTTGTTATATAAATGATGGAATAAACTCAAAGGGAAATGATGAAAATGCATTGAAAAACATGCTCTAAGCTATGCTTGCTTTGCAGTCTATGCAGATTGACATTTCCAATTGTGACTAGAGAAAATACGAAATAATTGCATTCAGTCTTTTTCAGCTATATATGCTGATGTTCCATAGAATGACAGGTTGGGCGATTCATTAGTATGGATCCATGTAGATGGATTCTTTTTTCCCTTTTTAATGGCATCAGTCAGCAGCAGTTTCAGATCTATCATCTAGAGTCCAGGCCCAGGGCAAGATCTTACTGTGGTGCAATGACCTTTTTTTTATTTCTTTCCTTACATTTCCATTAGTCTTTTTAATCTGTCCTAACGCGACAAGTTTATGTCAGCTAGCATTGTCTTAAACTAACATTACTTTGCCAGAATTTTCCAAACAGTTTAACAATATGCCAGCTGTTGCTTTTCATAAAAAATGAAAGGTTATATGCATTATTCAGCTGACTGCGGTTCAGGGGAGAAAAGAAAAGTATGCAGTGGAAATTGCAAGTTTCCAGTGACCTAGTAATTTTAACCTTGCCTGCATTTTCAGGGTTTTGATACAGGGTGAAGTCATCAAGGTGAAATTGGAGAGTGACGGAGTGCTACCTTGGTGTACCTCCTGAGGATATTTAGTCATCATTTTCATTTTGGAGTACTTTTTATTTTATTACTTGAAATCAATTTTTGTGCTAGAAATGAATTCCTGCAGAATTGTCTTTCATGAACATACATAAACACATGCACACGTGCACACACACACATACACACACACACACCTACCCACCACCCCTACCAAAGCTCTGTTTTTGTTCTTGTTCTCTGCTGACCCCAAATGTTCATACTCTCCCAAGAACAGTATTAGAAGTGATTCAGTCATCATGGTGCTCCGTAGTAATTGATAGTTTTGCTGAACAATGAGAGTAATCTATTAACTCAGACAATGACTGGCCCTAAATTGGCCGATTCTCATGGATTCACACAATTATAAGAAAATACAGAATGATAAGATGATACCCACATTCTACAAGTTTAAATTCTGTGGAGGTACAGTGTTACTGTTTACAAAACTGTTTAGATATGTGCTTTGGGATTTGGGGAGAAGTAGCAAAATACCTATTTTGAATAGACAGATACTTTCCATCAATTTGAAGTTTTTATGGCTCACACATAAAGATTGTACTCTCATCACTAGGCAGATGCTAAATGTTCACATAAAGAGAGTGAGTATCTGTTCTGAGAAACAATATGGCCTATCTGTATTCATATATAGAAAGCCAAAATGGAACACTCATAAAATACTAAGAATTCAAGTTCAAATAGAAATCTATCAGATGTAAATGCAAGATCCAAAAACCCTTCAAAGCAGAGGGAGAGAGGTGCAGATGGGGAAAAGGATTATACATTTTTATCAAATTATAAATAGAATCTTGTTTAGAGATTATTAAATCAGGTAAGGAGTACTTCGTAGAGGTCTGTAGGAACTAGAATTTTATTATTGAGTCAAGAAGAAAGTAAATTGAGAGAATTTTCAAGAAGAAAGTTAATAAATCTTTGATATTTTAGAAGTTTATGCATGAAGCAGTACAGTCTTTGTTTATTTGTTTTCAATTCCTAAGCTTGCACTCTCCATTTCAGCTGCTGATCTAGTGGTTGACTTTATTGTTACTAGGATTTACATCCGCCGCAGGGAGGAAAGGAATGAGAAGTTTGGTTGCCTGATAACATTTCTTCACTGTCAGGGTCTTCTTGTTTCTGTCTCCTATTGCTGGCACTTCTGACTGCTGTCCTTGCTTAAGCCTTTGGCTTTTTGCTGTTTCAGGGTTCTCATTACCAATGTGGATATTTACACCAGGCTACATTTTTATATTTTCTGCTCGCTTTCTGGGTTTAATTTACTTTCTGATTATTTCTTCTAGTCCCAGCCTCACCTGTTCTTGGCATTCTTTTTGTCTGAGCAACCTTAAGAAAAGATGTTTGAAAGAGGAAAAAATATTAGGATTAGGATGAAAATTAATTGGATTTAGGGCCATCCTGTTCTTAGATGTTTATAAATATCTGGCATAATGCTTAGTGTGGTAGGCAGAATAATGGCTCTTAAGTATATCCATGTCTTAATCACTGGAACCTGTGGAACTATGAATATGTTATGCTGTATGGCAAAGGAACTTTATAGATGTGGTTAAGTATCTTGAGATGGCAAAATTACCCTGGATTATCCAAGTGAACCCCAAATGTAATCACAAGTATTATAAGAATGACACAGGAGATTTTGACTACAGTAAAGGAGTAGGTGATGTGACTCAGAAGCTGAGATTGGAGTGGTATAGCCAGGAGCCAAAGAATGGCATTAGGCTCTACAAATGGAAGAGGTAAAGAACAGACTCTTCCCTGAAGCCTCCAGAAGGATCCACTCCTGATGACACCTCAATTTTTGCCCCATGAGATTAATTTTGGACTTCTGGCCTGAAGAACTGAAAGAGAAGAAATTTTTGTTTTTTCAGACATCTACATTTGTGTTAATTTGTTACAGTTGCGGCAAAAGACGAACACAGATTTTGATACCTTTAGGTAGATTGTTGCTGTAACAAGTATCTAAAAATGTGGAAGTGACTTTGAAATTGGTCATTGAAAAGAACCTGCAAGAATTATGGGGAACATGATAGAAAAAGCCTAGATTTCCTTGAGCAGATTGTTAGAAATATGGCAGTAAAATGTTAGTAAAATACGCTGGTGAGGGCTCCTAAGAAATGAGGAACATCTTACTGGAAACTGGAGGAAAGAGGAACCTTGTTATACAGGGACAGAAAGCTTAGCTGAATTGTGCCTTATAGTTATGTAGAAAGCAGGATTTCCAAATAATGAATTTGGGCATTTAGCTGAGTGTAGTTCCAAGAAAGTGTTGAAAGTGCCTCCTGGTTTCCAATTGCTGCTTACAGTAAAATGTGAGAGGAAGAGAGAAATAGAGGGAAGAATGGTTATGCAAAATGGAACTAATATTTGATCATTTAGGAAATTCCTGGCCTATCTGGATTGTGAAAGGTGCTAAAATTAGAAGATTCACTGTCAGGAATTTGTGCTCTGGAGGGAAGACCAAGAGTGTGTTTGGACAAACTTTTGCTAGTCCTAAATGGATTAGGTGCATGACTCATTGATTCCTGCAGTATGTCAGCAGGAGCCAGGAATAGAGATTAGATTATCCAAGAAAGATCTGTGGAGGAGCTTCTTGTCTAAGAGAGTGAGATTTTGAGACATACACAGGAGACCCACGAAGTTGATGAGATTGTTTAATCAGCAGAAATGCAGCTAGCCTGGACTAAAAGGGTCACAGATAAAATGAAAGAAAGTTCTCAAACTACCAAAACTCTATAGGCATAAAACAAACTGACGAAACTACTGAGCTGAAAATATGTACTACCCTTTAAGAAGAAGGAAAGATGACGCCAAGGGCAGAGCCTTTGGTCCAGAGGAAGCCCTGAGCCACAGATTATTTTCAGGCTTGGAAACCTATTGGAGTTTGCCCAGATGTATTTTGTGGTTGTTCTCTTCATTTTATTTATTTATTTTTAATTTTTATTAAGTTTTTAATTTTAATTCTAATGTAGTTGACCTACAATGCTATATTAGTTTCAGGTGTACAGTACAGTAATTCAACAATTTCATATATACTCAGTGTTCATGAAGTTGAATGTACTCTTAATACCCCTCCCCTCATTCACCCATCCCCCCCACTCACCTCACCTCCGTTTGTTCTCTACAGTTAAGAGTCTGTTTTTTGGTCTGTCTCTCTCTCCCTTTTTCTTTTCCTTTGTTCATTTGTTTTGATTCTTAAATTCCACAAATCAGTGAGATAATATGGTATTTGTCTTGCTCTTATTTTGCTTAGCGTAATACTCTTTAACTCCATCCATGTCGTTGCAAATGGCAAAATTTCATTCTTTTATATGGTTGAGTAATATTCCATTGTGTATATATACCACCTCTTTATAAGAGGGAGGCAAACAGAGATTTGACTGCAGTGGGGAAGATGATGTGAAAGTTGAAGTAGAGATGGGGGTGATGTGGCCAGGAGCCACAGAATGGGAGCAGCCTTTAGAAGCGGAAGAGACAAGAAACATATTCTCCTCTGGATACTGCAGAAGGAACCAACCTGCTGATAACCTTGCTTTTCATTCTGTAAGCCTTGTTTTGGACTTGTGATATGCAGAAGTATGAGAATAAATTCCTATTGTTTTAAGCCACTAAATTTGTCATAATTTGTTTTATAGTGAAAAGAGGATAAAACAGGAAACTAATACATTGATGTATATAAGCATTCAATAAGTATATGATGAGTGAATGAACAATTTAAAAAAATTGCCTTTATCAAGTCTATGTAATTTCTATACAGTTACAGGATTTGAAATGGGATGCCAGTTTGATTAGAAAAACAATAAAAATCTATTTTGGCAAAGAAAATTCTTTTAATTAATGCCTAAATTGATGTAAATATAGACCTAATTATGGACGTTAGAAACTGTAATATTGTGATTTATAAAAAGAAATATGTATTTGGTCTTTGTCTTCATTTCTGGCACAGAGCTCCTAAAACCCATGGAATTTCCTGCAGGATGAGAACAATAAGGTGTCTTTTGTTATGTTAACAAGGTGACTTCTGACCTCCACCTAAGGATGGTGGCTGGTTGCCAAGAAAATAAACCATGTGAAACCAACTGAAATTTCCAAAGCACTGAACTGGGGCGTGGGTGGGATAGGGGAGAGGGGCTGGAGGTTGAATCCATCACCAGTGGGCAGTGATTTAATGAGTCATGCTATGTAATGCAGCCTCCATAAATATCTGAAAGGACAGGCTTTGGAGAGTTTTTGGATGGTGAACATGTGAAGATACAGGGAAAATGGTACACCTGGAGAGGACATGGAAGTGCCATGCTCTTTCCTCATACCTTGATCTGTATAGCTCTTCCAACTGGCTGTTTGTGTTGCATCCTTTTATAATAAACTGGTGATCTAGTAAGTAAAATGATGCTCTGAGTTCTGTGAGCCACTCTAGCAAGTTAACTGAACCCAAAAAGGGGGTTGTTGGAGCCTCCATCTTCTAGCCAGTTGGTCAAAAGCACAGGTGGACAATCTGGATTCATAGCTGGTATTTGAAGAGTGCATGTGTGAGGCAGTCTTGTACAATTGAGCCCTTAACCTGGGGGATCTGACGCTATCTCCAGTAGATAGTGTCAGAATTGAGTTGATTGTAGGATTCCCAGCTGGGACCAGAGAATTGCTTTGTGGTGTGGAGCAAAAACTCCCACATATTGGATTTGGAAGATAAGAATCAATTTAGTAACTTAAATAAAATTTCTGGCATCTTCAGGACTAATCTCTTCCACTGATGTGGGTAATTAGTTACTTGTTACCAATTTCTTCCATCAATTAATTATGATGCTTAGTATTAACCTTATCAGTCAACTTTGGCATTTTAGAATTTAATTTTGAATTTTTATATGAATATAGGCTTCCGACAGATGGACTAAATAGGTGTAATTTAACCACAGAAAACAGGGGACTGTTGTCCTCACTGCCGAATGGGGGGTGGTGAGCATTAAAATTTAACAGTGCTTTGGTATTTGTTGCTTGAGCATTAGTGGTATGAAACTCTTATGTGTGAAGCTATTATTACTAAAAAGACATGCTTTTATACCAGTGGATGCTCTGGGACCATCCATTGTGTTTTGAAAATCAGAAATGGTGATAATTTCTTTTTGGAACTAAGTCTATTCACAGTCTTCTTCAAAATGTTTAATATGGACTGAATAAAAAAAAAAAGCTGCCAGAAGAAAAAAAGAAATAACATCAAAGAAGTAGAGTTTTTCTTAGCTATATGTCCAATAGGGCACCACACTGTCTTGCTCCCTACCATGATGCTACTGAAATTGGGTTAATCCTAGTTTCTGTAGAATGATTTGCACCTTTGTTTAAATCTTATTTTTGTTTCTGTACATATAACCTCAAAATTTTCACTGATATGCTGACATTAATAACTTCAAGCAACTGGGTAGAAGTTTCACTCACTAAAGGGTGCTGAATCCTTCTGTAATGCCTTTTATTTTATAAACCTGTTAGAAACTTTTATCATGTTACTTGGCTCTGGTGCTTTTCTAAAATTGTTGCCATGGATATAGTAACCTGTTGTGGATGAAGATATGAGCAATAATTAAATCTTGAAAGCCTTTTAAGAAAGTTATCGACCTTTAGACTTCTCTGCTCAAAGCAGAAATTGTGAGATCATGGTGATATTAAATCACAATTCTTTTACTAACTTAGAGACAGAGAGTCCTGGCTTTTACAAAACATAAAAAGCAAGAGTCGTGATTTCTAGAGGAAAAGAGATTTAAAGTAAATGTTTTGCAGATGTAATACTGTCTTAACCTTTACTGAAGGAGTACAGAATTCTTGGCACAACTTGTTTTGGAGTATTGGTCATAGCTTATTAAAAACTTCTGTTTCTGTAAGAACAATATGTTATTTTAACATGATGTCTGAATCTCAGGCTTCCCCAAAATAATTTTTGCTGAGGAGTCTCTGATAATAGCCTGCAAATATGAACACACACACACTATATATAGATATAGATATATATAGATATATAGATATAGATATGTAAAATTAAATGGCTTTCAGACTTCTTCTTCATTGTCTGTGAAGATAAGGCAGAGGAAATGTCAGCATAAGGCAAGGATAGGAAAGTATTTTTATGGTGGTAGCAGTATTGATCTGTTGATGTACTGTTTTTCCCCATATACCACATAGTTATTCATACTCACAATGTGATACAACTTTCTTATAGACTTAAAGAGACAAACATAAGTTGGTTATGGTAAATTGTCATTTGTAGATAATTTCAGAGTGTTTTAATGTTAATTTCAAGGAGTTGAAATGTTTTAGAGGAAGAGATTGATCCCATTGGACAAAGATAGGTACACAGCCTGAGGAGTCTGTGAGTCTGAACATTGTTTCTGTATATTCCCCATAATTAGTAAAGACAAGGCTCTTTTGGTTCCTTAGTTTGGGTAAAAATTATTTCTTATTTTGTTGGTGCCATGAAACTCCTCAAGAAGACATATGATAAATGTTCCATCTTAGTAATGTAATACTTATTTTAAAAGGTTTGAAAATAGTTTTCTTGTTTTTCTATGCATACAATTCTGTGAATTCCTGCCCTTTTCTAAGCTATTATTAGTTGCCTTTATTCTTATCTCCTGAGATTATTTTCACAAATGACTCTATAGCTTTTATGGAAACAAAACCTTTCTCACATGGTTTGACCTCAGTCATTTGAGGCTGTCAGCATAAGTTGTATTGGTGGAGAATTAACTGATTCTATTTCACAGGTGCGGGCTGATCCTAGGCCAAGTTTGCATTATACAAATGATCAAAAGATTTATAAAACTCACTACCAGTATTAGAAATAAGGATAGCCACTATTTTTTGAGTACGGATTTTGGGCCAGGTATTGTCCTGGGCACATTACATATACCACATAATTCTTTATAGGTAGGCATTACTCATATTTTATACATAAGACTCAGAGAGGTTAAGTTACTTTCTCAAAGGCATAGTAGGCAAGCTTCCAAATCCTGTGGATTTTTTTCCTTTTAAACCAAATTGCAAGTATCAATGGTGATAGAGCACTATTGTTGAGTCAGCAGTGCATCTTCGTATGTGAGACTGTACCTGTTACGGATTTATGTTTAAATATGTGTCCGTTGAATAAATAAATGACATCGTTATTGCAATAATATCAATGGTACTTGGCCTTTTACTCTTCAGAACCTATAATGAAATGAAAGGGGGGCAGATCGTGGTGAATAATGAATTCAGCAAGTGTGTTTGTTGTATTTTATATGTGCATAGCGCATAAGTTAATCAAAAGAGGGTATGGTGCTTGTTCTTAACACAAGGCATAAGAAAATGAAAGAAATATATTATGATACAAGCCATAGTTTTATGTTAAAATAGGTGATAAGTGCACAGAAGAGTGGATGAGGTAAAAATATGGTGGATGGAAACTGACAGGAATGGACTTATGAAGTCATAAGTGAGAATTGAAAGGTGGGAGAATTTGACAGTAGAAGGATTAGGAACATAGGAACATCATTCCAAGCAACCAGGATCACAAAAAAACAAACAAAACCAAAAAACTGAAATAATGTTCAAGCACGACTGTGATATACTTTATGATTTTTGTGAAATATTTCTCTGTATTTATTTTGTGATAGGATTACATTTCTCTGACCTGCTGATGTTAGGCTTGTCTCTCTGATTTATTTTGGCTAGTGGAATATGACTTATGTGATATGTTTTACCTTAGCAAAAATTTTAAATGCAACCAGTTCATTTTGATCTCTGGCTCTTCCCTGAAATAAATAGGTAATTGCGTTATCTGACCCCTGGCCCAGAGAATAGCCACAGTCAAGCTGCAGCTTATATCTAACAAGCAAGAAATACACATTTGTTGTTTTAAGCTGCTAAGATTTTGAGATCATTCCTTATGTGGCATAGCATAGTGGAAGCTGATAAATGCAGTGTTATTTGAGGGTGGCCTATGAGGAATCCTGACTAAAGAAGAAGGTAAGAAGGTTTATACTGGATTCTAAAATTAAATGAAAAATGAAAACAAGTTAAGGATTTGGGCTTTATTCTGTAGTACCTGGAACTGGTTGTCAAATCTTGGTATCAACTCTTATGATTAAAAAAAAAAAAAAGTGTGGGTTCCATCTTACAGCCTTGTCAGTAAGAATCATTTTTTTCTCTGGTAATGATCAAATGTGAGTGCTTCTCAGATATTTTTTTGGTCATGGCTAGAATTAATGGTTTAAGGGTTAGATTCTGATTTTATTTTTACTTTCCTATTCAACATCTCCCTCATTAGCCACCTCTCATCTGGGCTGTCACTGGATTACATGGAATCCAGGATTCTCCCATTAAGATAAGAGTCTATTGGACTAGCATGTAATTGGCCTGGAATTTTCATGACTCTTATCTGCTTCCCCATTAACTGAGTGTTAGGAGTTGATGGACAGATTTGATCTTTAGGAATTTCTCTTTCTGATTTAGAAATTGTTTCTTTGAAAAGCTATTCAGACTTTAGCATACTGAATGAATGTCAAAATCTATGTAGTCTAGATAATTAACTTAATATAGTCTATATTAATGGGGCAGCAGTGTAATTTGTTGCCCAGATGGGGACACTTCGGAGAACACTACTAATAATTGTGCTGGGACAACACACATGAACTGACTATCTGGGCAAACCTAGATAAGTGGGTCACCCATTGTATGAATGAACTGAACTATCATGTTTATCACTGCTCTCCCCACTTTCTGTAAAAAATGAAAGAGTGACACCAGTGACACTGCCCCTTTTCTGTCAGTCATTTATTATGCATACAGGTACTGCCTCTTTGTCTTTGTCACTTCCAGTCACTCAAGCAACTCTTACGAGAAGTGGGAGAAGAGTGAGCTGCTGCAAAGAAAACATTAAAAATTTAGATTATCTTTGTTATAAAAAGGAGAATGAAGATGAAGATTCATTGATTTTATTTTCAAAAAAATTGGAAATTTAGGGTTTTTTTTAATTTTAAAGAATTTAAGAGTTTTTTGCTTATATTTTCTTTCCACTTTCTATAATGTGAAATGTAATCAAAGCAGTGTTATTTGCAATGCCAAGAAAACCATCATTGTAAAATGTTGTAACTGACTTCAATTTGACATACACGTCAAAATGGGATTTTTGCAGTGGAGTTAAACTTATTTAAGAAATTCTATTTGATAGGAGCTCTTCAAGGCCAGTAACTATGTTATATTTTATCTTGCTGTCCTTATATTCTAGCACAGTTCTGAGCACAGAGTAAAAGTTCAAAAACATTTGTTAAATCAGTGAAAAATTAAAGAACAAATCTAATTCCATGTGGAATATATCAATATAGATAAAAAATCAAGACTATTTTGGGGGCGCCTGGGTAGCTCAGTTGTTAAGTGTCTGCCTTTGGCTCAGGTCATGATCCCAGGGTCCTGGTATTCAGCCCTGCATCTGCCTCCTTGCTCAGCAGGAAGCCTGCTTCTCCAACTCTCCCACTCCCCCTGCTTGTGTTCCCTCTCTTGCTGTCTCTCTCTGTGTCAAATAGATAAATAAAATCTTAAAAAAAAAAACAAAGAGACAATAGGAAGTCTAATTAGAGAAGTAATTGAGAACTTCCTGGAGATAAAAAAATAGGATCTAGCGTTTGAAAATGTGGAACATTGTAGTATGCATAGAAAGTTTTAAAAGGTATAAAAATAAGGTGAATAAATACTAAGAGCTCAAAAGGAAAACATGTTTACTACTCTCTGAAGAGGAACTTATTTAGAATGGGTAGTTTGTTTTTTGGGAATACCAATGACCCAGCATTGCATAAATGGAATTATCCACATGTCATAAAAAGGAAAGTACTTATATTTATGTTTATATATTCTTGAATTTATATTGTCATCCTTAATTTATTATTTTAAAAATGCTGTGGAATCTGCTTGAATTTTATAATTCTCTTTTCTTTCAGAGGAAAAGAAGTATAACATTTGATTAGTTTAGGAATGGATGTCAGAATCATGAAAAAATATTGATTCTAAGTTTATCCTTTATAGAACAAACATATACAAAAAATCCATAGGAAATTAATGTCAATTAGGAATAGACTGTTTCTAAATACAATAAAAAGAAAAGTATATAAGAAAATAAGTTGATAGTTCTAAGATCAAACCTACTTTCTATATCAAGTAAGTGTAAATGAGCTAAATTCTTCTATTAAAAGAAAAATTAATTGAAAATATGTACACACATACATACATGTATACACACATATATGTATTCAGAAACACACACACATAAGTAACTGATCTCAAAGTAACTCAGAAGTACATGCAAAAATATGTGCAAGGTCATTCTAGGAATACTTAAAAAGACAGGAATCACATTTAAATAGACAACAAATTTGGAAAGTTGAAGCAAATAATATTAAACTAGAAAAAGGAAACTTGGTAACGATGAAAGGAAAGTCAAACTTTTCTGTTATAAATATCTTTGCACCAAATAGCATTTCATGAAAATCCATAAATCAAATGCAGCAAAAATTAGAAACCCATATTGAGTAGCTCATTTTAACTTACCCCCTTCAGTCCAGTAAACTAAGTGGATAAAAAGATATGCAAACACAGAGAAAACCTTAAAATAATATAATAAACCTCCTCTGTCTAATTGGCATACAGTGACATCTGTATCTTAAAAATATTTTTTCAAATGTTCATAGAATATTAGAAAAAATGACTTTTGTTGTGTGCTTATCAAGACATAAAGAAAACACCAGGAAATTTCCATAAGTAGACAACATGGGTAGTATCTGTTAATTATAATTATTAAAACTGTAAATTGATCCTTGTATTAGTTATATGTTGCTGCATAAAAATATTCTTAAAATTTATTGCTTGAAGCACACGCGTTTATTAACTCACAGTTTTATCTAGGTCTTCTAATGCTGCAGTGGCTCAGCCAGAGAAGCCAAGACTTCTAAGCTCATGTTTTTTGGCAAATTCGGTTCATTACGACATGTGGCTACACATCAAAATTGAAGCATTTCTGTGGAGGTGGTTTTTGTTTTTGCTTCTGTTTAGCATTAATACGCAATATAGTAAAGTTACTGGCTGTAAGATAAATGTACAAAACTCAATATTTCCTTTCTATTCTTGTAATTAACACATAGAAAATATAAATAAAAATAGTTTATCTATAATAATACCATGATATAAAATTGTGATGAGTTCGGTTAGAAGATCATGGGGCCTTTATGATTAAAATTATGACATGTGTTAAAGAACATAAAACAAGATCTGAACAAATAGCAATTCATAACCCAGTTTTTGATGAAAAGACACAGTGTAAGATTTAACCTTCCCAAAATTACTGTATAAATTTAAAGTGATTTTTAGTAGAAAGGATTTTTGGTAACTAGATACAATAATAGAATATATATGAAATAATACATACCTCAAAAGAACAAAGTAATATAGGAAAAAGAACAAGAGGAAGGACTTGTCTTACCAAGAACTAGAATATATTCTGAGGTCCCTGATGCTAACATAAATATAGTATAGAAAAATGAATAGATAATTCAGCTAAACAAAATAAAGAGTAAAGGCATAGATCCCAATATAAATGAATTTATATATTACTAAGTTGTAATAAATAAAATTGTTTTAGTATGCAAAATATATGAACTAGTATGTTTATCATTATCAGTGTAAAAATGTAGAAACAAAGTAAATGTTTAACAACAGGAATAATAGAATAATATATATTTTATATAGCAAGCAAAATACAAATTAAAGCTAGATTAATTTTCTTGAAGTTTATAATTGGGTAAGAAAAGTAAGACAGAAATAGTATGATCATGATTTTATAAAACAAAATTGACAGAAACATATATATATGTACATATACTGACATATGTTTAGGTGTGTGTGTGTGTGTATATATATATACACACACACACATGCAAGATTACACGAGGATGATGAAGAATAAAGAGCATAGAAATTGTTGGTAGGGTGTCTTTGAGGTTGAGGTGGGGCGGCTCATGTAAGTGCAGGGTAAAGGGAGCAGTCACTGGAAACTATATTTACTTATCTTTAAAAGTGACAGTCAAGTTAAAACTAAAAAGCTGTATTTTCTCACCTTTTAGGTCGACAGAATTCAGGGTATTTGAAAATAAATTGTTGAGAATTTGAAGGGGAAATGAGCACTTTCTTGCACTGATCTCAAGTCAAATTAGACACATCCTCTATATTTCTAAGAAAGCCATTTCTTTATAATACCTATCAAAATTTGTAACAAACTCTTATCCAGTTCTACTTGTAGTTTATCTTACAAATATACTCATACATATGTGAAATGTAAAAGAATATTAATGTCAATAATGCTAGTATTAGCAAGTGATTAGAAATAATCTAAATGAACAACAGTCTAAGTGTACTATTATTTGAGTCATGACACAATATAGAATGCTCTGCATCTATTCAGCAGGATGAGGCATTTCCGTTTGTTCTGGAGCAGGCAGTGGGTGTTGTATGCAACTGATGAATTACTGAACTCTGCCTCTGAAACTAAAGATGTACTGTATGTCGGCTAATTGAACTTAAATAAAAAGAGAAATGTACAGAAAAATGTATGTAGCTTTCTACCATTTGTGTTTAAAAAGTGTATGTGTCTGTGTATAGCTTATATACACAGATCACCTCTGGAACCTTTATGAGACATTGGAGATAGTAAGTTGTCTCTGGGAAGGTAGATGAAGTGACTGGGAGGCTGAGTTGAACTGATTATTTTTCTTTTGAATTTTGTATCTTGTGCCTGCATTATTTACTTAAAACCAAAATACTTTTAAAATTTAATCTTAGTAAATTATACAGAAAGAACAAAGATAATGTAATCAAACATGCTAGCTAAGTATCAGAGAGGCTGTATTATAATAGTAAACTGACATGACTTTTTAAAAAAAAAAAACGATTTTAATTTATCTTTTGAGAGAGAGCGAGACAGACAGACACAGAGGGAGTATGAGTTTATGAAGGGGAAGAGGGAGAGGGAGAGGGAGAAACAGACTCCTCACTGAGCAGGGAGCCCGATGTGGGGCTTGATCCTAGGGTCCTGAGATCATGACCTGAGCCAAAGGCAGATGCTTAACAGACTAAGTCACCCAGGTGCCCCCCTTGACTTTCTAATATTCCTAAGTAATTTATATTTATAAAACTTAGTATTCAGTATAAAAGTTTCAACATTTTACAAAAAAGTGTTCCTTTATTTAAAAAATAATCTTGGAAACCATTTGAAATTTAAAGTATTCTTTTTTATTGAGGTGTAAATGACATATTAGTTTTGGGTATATAACATAATGACTTGATAGTTGCATATATGTTGATATAATGATCACCACAGTAAGTCTCCTTAACATATGCCACCATATATAGTTACAATATTTTTCTTCTTGTGAGAATTTTTAATATTTATTCTCTTAGTGAGTTTTAATTAATACAGTATTATCAACTGTAGTTACTGTGGTGTACATTAGTACATCCCCATGACTTACTCATTTCCTAACTGTAAGTTTGTACCTTTAGACCACCTTCACTCATTTCACCCACCTTGCTGCCCCCCACCTCTGGTAACCACCGTCTTTTCTCTGTATTTATGAGTTGGGTTTTTGTTTTTCATTTGTTTGTTTTCTTCTCTTATATTCTACATATAAGTGAGATCACATGGCCTTTGTTTTTCTCTGACTTAATTCACTAAGCATAGTGCCTTTGAAATCTGTCCATGTTGTTGCAGATGGAAGGATGGCATTCTTTTTTATGGCTGAATAATATCCCATTATATGTATGTACCACACTTTCTTTATTCATTCATCCATTGATTCACATTTATGTTGTTCCAGTTTCATGGCTGTTATAAATAAGGCTGCAGTAGCATGGGGGTACATGTATCTTTTCAAGTTAGATATATTTTATTTTCTTTGGATAAATACCCAGAAGTGGAATTGCTAGACCATAAGGTCATTCTATTTTTACCTTTGAGGACCCTCCATACTGTTTTTTATAGTGGCTGCTCGAGTTTGCATTCCCATCAACTGTACATGAGGATTTTCTTCACATCCTCATCAACATTTGTTATTTCTTATCTTTATGATTATAGCCATTTTAACAGTTGTAAGGTGATATCTCTTTGTGGTTTTAATTTGTATTTCTCTGACAATTAGTGATGTTAATCTTTTCATGTATCTGTTGACCATCTGTATTATTCTTTGGAAAAATATTAAGATCATCTCGTTTTTTAAATCAGATTATCTGTGTGCTATTGAGTTGTATGCATTCTTTATATATTTTGGATGTTAATTCCTAATTAGAAATATGTTTTGCAAATATTTTCTCCCATTCAGTAGGTTGCCTTTTCATTTCTTTGACAATTTCCTTTGTGGTGCAGAAGCTTTTTAGTTTCATGGTGTACTACTTGTTTATTTTTGCTTTTCTTGTCTTTTTTTGGGGAGTTAGTTTCAAATAATTATTGCCAAGACCAATTCAAGGAGCTTACTGCCTATGTTTTCTTCTAGGAATTTTATGGTTTCAGGTCTTACGTTCAAGTCTTGAATCCTTTTTGAGTTAATTTTTTTGTATTGTGTAAGATAGTGGTCAATTTTTTGTTTTGTTTTGTTTTTGTGTGTGGTTGCCAATTTTTTCCAACATCGTTCATTGAACAGACCACCCTTTTCCATTACATATTCTTAGCTCTTTTGTCATAAAATAATAGACCATGTTGGGGGGGGGGTTATTTCTGGGCTCTCTGTTCTTTGATCCATTGATCTGTGTGTCTGTTTTTATGCCAATACTATACTATTTTGATTATTGTACCTTTGTAATGTAGTTTGAAATCAGGGATCATGTTTCTTCCAGCTTTGTTCTTCTTTCCCGAGATCCCTTTGGTTATTCAGGGTCTTTTGTGCTTTCATACAAATTTTAAAAGCATTCTTTGAATTACAACTGAAACAGAAAAGAGTATCAGTATACTGATTAAAGTAAGTGTGATAATGAATTTCCTGGAGCTTACAGAGGTATGTGTTTGGTTTGATGATTTTAGCTGAGGATCATGTAGGAAAAGATATAATTCTTTTTTTTTTTTTTTTAAAGATTTTATTTATTTATTTAACATAGATAGAGACAGCCAGCGAGAGAGGGAACACAGCAGGGGGAGTGGGAGAGGAAGAAGCAGGCTCACAGTGGAGGAGCCTGATGTGGGGCTCGATCCCATAATGCCGGGATCACGCCCTGAGCCGAAGGCAGACGCCCAACCGCCGTGCCACCCAGGCGCCCCAGAAAAGATATAATTCTAAAAGCTGATGTCCATTCTCTGTGTTCTGTGACCAAGTCAGAACACCCATGCGTTTAACCCTGGTTTCCCTGAATAGGGAATGGCAAAATAAACTTATATTTGATAAAGATTGTGGTTAAATTTTCAATTGATATCTAGAATGTAAATATTTTTGGTTTATAATTCTTTTTTTTTTTTTTAAGATTTTATTTATTTTACTTGACAGAGAGAGACAGTGAGAGAGGGAACACAAGCAAGGGGAATGTGAGAGGGAGAAACAGGCTTCCCATGGAGCAGGGAGCCTGATGTGGGGCTCGATCCCAGGACCCTGAGATCATGACCTGAGCCGAAGGCAGATGCTTAACGGCTGAGCCACCCAGGCGCCCCTGGTTTATAATTCTTAATTGCTTTCTAGATTGAAGCTTTATGTCTAAAATTTTATACATTCTCTAAATAGTACTATGTAACTTTTATTTTTCTTCTGTTTAGGTTGTGTTTAGAGTTAAGACAGCCATACCATTCCTGTGTTCATTTTCTGATAGGATGATAACATGTCTGTTTAATACTACAATTGGAATAAATGATAGGCCAAAAAATTAACTCTCAGGACTATTTATATTAATTGTATTTACTAGTGTATCAAAGTGTCACCAAATTTTTTTTTTTTTAAAGATTTTATTTATTTATTCGACAGAGATAGAGACAGCCAGCGAGAGAGGGAACACAAGCAGGGGGAGTGGGAGAGGAAGAAGCAGGCTCATAGCGGAGGAGCCTGATGTGGGGCTCGATCCCAGAACGCTGGGATCACGCCCTGAGCCGAAGGCAGACGCTTAACCGCTGTGCCACCCAGGCGCCCCCCAAATTTTTTTTTGAAATGCCAATTAACTTGTAAGGTTTTTTATCTCTAAATTCTTTATGATTAAAACTACATTAATACTTCCAAAATAAATAAACTGTTATAACACTAATATTCTTTATACATTTCTTACTAAAAAGATAGTTTTAAATATATGAAATACCAGATTTTAAAATGATATCTTCACTTGAGCATTATCCAAAAGCAGCAAGGTGAGCCCAAGCCAGAAACCTGGACTCCATTTTCAGTGAAGTTAGGAGATGTTAGCCCCAGACCACGAGATATAAGTAGTTACCAAATACAGGGAAGGTCAAATACATGTTAGTCTACTGAAACAGGATGTTCCTGGGTATAGAATTTTGACAAAGCCTACATAGTTAGTGGCACTTTGGTGCAAAATTAACCTTCAGTTATTTAAACCATTGAGAATGTTTTCATGGGCTGATGGTGAAAACTTTTTTCAACCAGGTTGTCACAAAATCTTAAGCAGGGAGGCAAGTAGTGAAGGAAAAAACATACCTGAATCCATATTTTCAGGAAGTAGACTGTCAATGAAGGAGTTCAGAGAGAGAAGAGGCAATTTTCTATACAAAATAAGAGATCAAAGCCCAAAAACAATACTCAAGAAGGGACATGAAAAGAAATGAAATCTTCACAGAAACCAGATTTTTAAGATGGAAGCAAAATTGGAAGAATGAAGGCTGATTTGAAAGCAGCTGGAAGGCAATAGGCTTTGAGAAACAGAATAGAGACGTGGCGGATAGGACAGAGAAATGTGAGGAAAATTAAGTGATCAAGTAGTTTTTAAATAGTTGCAGTTCGTATCAGCTCTCTCATTTCTTTATGTTTCAAGTTTTTTTTTTTTTTTTTTTAAAGATTATTTATTTATTTATTTGACAGAGAGAGAGAGAGCCAGCGAGAGAGGGAACACAAGCAGGGGGAGTGGGAGAGGAAGAAGCAGGCTCCTAGCGGAGGAGCCTGATGTGGGGCTCCATCCAATAACGCAGGGATCACGCCCTGAGCCAAAGGCAGATGCTTAAGGATGGAACCACTCAGGCGCCCCTCAAGTTTTTATTTAAATTCTAGTTAGTTAACATACAGTGTGATATTAGTTTCAGGAGTAGCAATTGTCTCATTTTTGATGCCGATAACTAGTGTCTTGTGCTCACACACTTCCTCCCTCTCTCTCCCTCTCTCTCTGTCTCCCTCTCTCTCTCTCTCTTCCTAGGTCAGTCTGGCAAGAGGCTTATCAGTTGTGTTTTCTCAATGAACCAACTTTGGTTTCATTGATTTTTCTCTATTGTCTCTTATCTTGTAGTTCATTGATCTGATCTTTATTATTTGCTTCCTTCTGCTTATTTTGAAATTCATTTTTTTTAAGTCTCTTAAGGTTGAAGCTGAGGTCTTTGATATAAAACTTTATTTTTATTCTACTGTAGGCAGTCAGGACTGTGCTTTTATCCCCAAGTGCTGGTGTATCATCTTCCCATGCATTTTGATATTTGGTGTTTTTGTATTTATTGAATTCACAATGTTTACTTATTTCCCTTTTGATTTCCTTTTTGACCCATGGATTATTTGGGAATATTTGGGAATTTTCCAGAAATATATATGTTATTGACTTTTAATTCCATATAGCCAGTGAACATAATCTATATGATTTAAATCCGTTTTTGTTTATTGAGACTTGCTTTCTTGTCCAGAATATGGTCTATGTTGGCAAATATTATGATGCATTTGAATAAAATGTGGATTTGGCTTTGGATGGAATGTTCTGTAAAAGTTAGGTCAAGTTGGTTGATTGTACGTCTTCTCTTATTTACTGATTTTCTGTCTACTTGTTCCATCAGTTTTTGAAAGATGAGTTACTTTAATCTGTGAGTACAATCATGGCTTTGTCTATTGCAAAATTCATTCTTACTAGTGGGGAAAAAAAGGTTGAAAGCCAAGATCATGTTGATGGTATCAATAATGTATACAAAATAATGTCCTTAATCATTTCTTTTTAAATGCACTTTGGTGTCTGTCTCTCTTCCTCTTTCCCTCAGTCTCTCTCTCCGTCCCCTTCCTTCTTCTCTCTTTCTCTCTTTCACTTTGTGTGTGTATATATATATATATTTTTTATCTTTATAGTTTTCCTAATGACATTTTGAAGGAATGTGTCAGTTTCTATTTTCATATTGAGGTAAAAATACATTTAATTCAAATTGGCTGAAAAATGTCCAACAGTCTGTGAATCCATATTAATTATGCTTAGCAACCTGGTTGCCATGCAAACCATTTATTTTATCTGGTCAAGGGGCGATTTGAAAGCTGGTTGACATGGTGATAATATTTTGTTATGCAATTGACATGTTGTCTAAAAATAGAATTGCAATGAATAAAGCTCTTTTACTCATCTTTCTAAGGCTCTTGTCACTGAAAAATCACTAATGTATTTGTGTCTTTCTATTTCACATTTTACTTTGTAATAATCAAATAGAGGAAATCTACAGGGCTTTTTGTCTTTTCCAGATAAAGACATACTGTTAATACTATCACTTTTCTAACTATTGAGGTGAACTGTGATATTGACAAAAATAAGACCCCCTTTTTTCATTAAAGGAATGTGGTTTTGTTAAGTAAAATAGTTATACTTAAGAACAGAGAAGTAGATCTATAAATGAAGATGAGATATTAGGCTTTTAACCTATGAGGCTGCTAAAGACTTCTAAGGATTAACTATAGATATTCAGGTCAAAGAGCAAAGATTTACCAAAGCATTTTTGGCAGAAGTAATGATATACAGAGTTAGATTTGAACTTTCTAAATTATAATTGCCAGCAAGGGGATTACATTGCAACTATGAAAATAGATTTTCAATAAATGTAGTTAAAAGTAAAATAATTTCTTCTTACCTATAAATTTATGAGTGACAATATTCATCACAGTTATTTATGATAATTAATAAAGTGATAGATTACATAATGGTCTTTAGTTTAAAAGAACTTTTGTTTTTTAATTCTCATAAATAAATAACTATTCATAGGAATAAAACTCTAAAGTAAATACCTAAAAACTCTAAAAGAAAAGAGTGGGAAATAATAGGACTTCTATGAAGATGAATTTATTCTAAATTCATCTAATGGGATTATAGAGACTTTTCTGGCTAAACTTTAGCATATTTTATTATACCTGAAAATTTTTTGATAAAGCTTCATATTATGACCATACCATGGAAAGACAGTAAAAAAAAGACCGTTTCTATCTGCTGTATATTAATATTGGACTGAGATATCCATCTCACAGTGGAGTTCTTCATTCATGTAGAAATGTAGGGTGAGAGATAGCATACCTTAATGGTGTATCTTATCCATACAGTGTTCCCACATTTCAAGTTTCCAACATTCTGTGGAATTCCTGCCAAAACCCCATATGCAGTGCTGGTTTCCTGAACTCAGTGTTGTCATTTAAAGAGTTTATCATGGTCAAGCAGAGAAAGACAATTATCATATGATTTCTCTAATCTATGGAACATAAGAACTAGGAAGATCGGTAGGGGAAGAAAGGGATAAAGAAAGGGGGGGTAATCAGAAGGGGAAATGAAGCATGAGAGACTATAGACTCTGAGAAACAAACTGAGGGCTTCAGAGGGGAGGGGGTGGAGGAATGGGATAGGCTGGTGATGGGTAGTAAGGAGGGCACGTATTGCATGGTGCACTGGGTGTTATACGCAACAACTAATGAATCATCGAACTTTACATCAGAAACCAGGGATGTACTGTATGGTGACTAACATAATATAATAAAAAAGACATTAAAAAAATAAATATGATAACAAGCGAAAAATAATAAAGAGTTTATCCTGAATCTCTGACTCTGTGTTCATGAAATCTCTATAAATATTTCAGCAAACAAACCTGGTAAGAGCATGCTGAAGGTATGAAACATACTTAAATGGAACAAATAATTAATTTCACCAAAGGATTACTTTTAAAAGTGGTACTCAACCTTAATACCTTTTAAATATTAAATGACTGAAATTACAATTCTATATTTCAACTCAGTTTTTTAAAAATGTGCTTGTTATTCAAGCAAGATACAATTCATAATGATTTCCACATGTTTACACAGTGAATCTTGAGGTAAAATGAACAGCACTTGTCTTCTGCAGAGCTTTGAACAATTTGAAAAATGAAGCAAAGGAGTGCAGTGGGGCCAAAATACCACTATTATTAGGAGAGGCCCAGTGGAGGACAGGGCTTGAAGTCAGCTATGCGGGCTTATTAGAATTGCTCATCAGAGTTAGGCTGGACTGGGGCATTCATCTCCGCCAATCCCACTGCATACCCCCTGCCTATTGGCAGATGCCCAGCAAAAGTAGAAACTGACACTCTCTCTTACCAGTTGCTGTCAAGAGGAAGAAAGGAAGTTGAGCCCACGCTGACAAATTTTTCTTATCTAGTTCACAAATCAAATAAGGCACCCACCCTGAAAAGGGGAATGTGCTAAGAGAAAATCTTTCCTTGTGGAAATTATGAGTGAGCCCTCTAAGAATATTATTTTTAAACTTTCTAAAAGGGCAAAAGAGGAGATAAGTAGTATGTGCAAAAGAGCTATTCAAAAGAAGACTGATAAATGTTTCTTCCTTGGGACACCTGGGTGGCTCAGTCAGTTAAGTGTCTGTCTATCTTCGGCTCAGGTCATGATCCCAGGGACCTGGGATTGAGGCCCACATTGGGCTCCTTGCTCAGTGGGGAGCCTGCTTCTCCTTCTGCCTGCTGCTCCCCCTGATTGTGTTCTCTCCCTCTTTCTCTCTGACAAATAAATAAGTAAAATCTTAAAAAAAAAATTATTTCCTCTTCTCTCCTGGTGTGTCACTTTATAGATTAAATGACCAAGATTGTTTGATAGCTCAATGCAAGAAAAAGTATTGGATTGAAGGTGAAGCTGTAAATTAAAAGAAACTTGAGTAATATAAACTAAAAAGAAGAAATGGGCAAAATTTAACTACACTATTTGGGTTGCACACTTGGGTGATACAGTTATAAAGAAAAGCAAGGAAATGATTCCTCTTCTCTTTGGAAAGTAGTTTTCGTTTGGTAGAGAGAGGGGTTTGTGACTGGATGGTATACATGCGTGGTTTTCTGAGATGCCTGGAAAAGGCTTATTCTTACTTCTTACAAAGCTGTGTCCTTGTGAGGTTTTTTTTTTTTTCAAGATTTATTCATTTATTTTAGAGAGAGAGAGCGAGAACATGAGTGGGAGGGGCAGAGGGAGAGAATCTCAAACAGACTCTCTGCCGAGCAGGGAGCCTGACATGGGGTTCGATCGCACAACTCCAAGATCACAATGTGAGCTGAAAACAGGCAACGGCTGCTTAACCGACTTTGCCATCCAGGTACCCCCCGCATGTGAATTTTTAAGTTCAACCTGTCCACTTTCCCCTGACCATCCTATTTAAAAAAAATTTTTGTCTCTTTGTTTTGTTTTGTCATTGGTGTTTTCTAGAGTATCTGCTCCATGAAAATGAAGATTGTTGTTGTATTACTAATGTTTATCATAGAGCTACATATAGATTTGGAACTTGGTAATTAATGATTGAATGAGTGATCAACATTCAGAACCTTGTGATTCCAAAATCCTTGCTTTTAACCCCTATATTATGTTGTTTTCTTTAGCCTCATCTTTTGTCAGTCCTTGGATCAGTCCCTAGACTCATAATTCTAACACACATGCCTTGCCATTTTTATTGGTCTGTTTGCTTTTTTATTCTTTATATCCCCACATTATATCTTTCTTTCATCTGGCAAGCCCCTGATCATTATTCAAGATTCAGCTCAGGGATAATGTTTTCCAGAAAACCTTTCCTGATACTTCCTCTGCTTTCAGGCTATATTAGGTAGTACTTGTCTTTTTGTTCCCAGAATATCCTGGGGATAATGTCTGTCACAGTACTTGTCAAATTGTATGTGTCTGCCTTTCTTACTATGCAGTGAGTAAATACTTGTTGAAAGTACATGAGGAGAACCATTGCTTAAGACCAGTCGATTAATAGAATGATTTGAGATTATCCCAACACTTGAAAACCTTTCAGAGATAAAAGCAGACCTTTTAGAAATATTTAGCTTAGAGTGTATCTTAAAATCAGGAATACTATCGTTTCTTTGAGTAAAAATGGATTCAGTTATTTGTGATCAGGTTTATTAGCCATTTTAATTCCATTAATGAAACAGTTGCAGGTTATAGTCTTCACATCAAAGAAGAATATGAAAATATGAAAAATAATCTTTAATTTCTAATGATGACTGACAGCATCAGCTAAGTTAGTTTTAATTGCGGCATAGAACTGTGCCTCAAACTGGCTTAAAATAGGATATTTATCTTAAATAAAAATAACCTAAAGGTAAGGTGATCTCCAGACTTATTTGAAGATACTTCATGAAGCAATCAGGATCTTTCATCTCTTTGCTCTGCATCCTTTGCAAATCAGCTAATCTGACTTCCCTCTCAGCTGCAAGATCATTGGAGCAGTTCCTTGAATCACAAGATAAAATTCAGAGGAGGAAGAATGGCATTCTTACTTCTGGGTATTCTTTTGAAGAAGGAAGAGTCTTTTCCCAAAAGCTCATAACTGATTTCCCCTTATGTATCATTGACCAGTAGTGGTGACTTGCCCATTCGTAAACCGCTTGTGACCTGGGAAAGGGAGTCCAACATTTGGTCTGTTGTAGTTGTTAGGGATGGAAATGATTAGAAGATTCAAACATTGTGGTCAGTGTATACCTAAAAACCATGTTGCATTGAAAGAAGTAGGAAACAGTAAATTAATAAAGTAAGTCAAATACAGTTGTTGGCTGTTTTTGTGTTATAAAATCCATAAAAGCCAAAGTTGAGAAGAGAGGTGTGATTATTACCTGTATCATTCTTAGATTTCACAATCATTAAACATACTTGCAGATAAAAGTAAGGATCAAGGGGGAAAACAAAATGGGTATATATCCAGCCCCCTGGTCCTGTACTTTCGAAAAATGTGATTGACTTACTTTCCTGACAATTAGTTTTCATTCATTTTCTCTTTTAACCCCAGTTCTGGAATATTTCTACTGCTAAGATGAAGGATAAATTTTAAAAAAAGTCTCTCTATGCTCAGAAGGTTTTTCATTTAACTGTGGGTGAAAGATACATTATGAATAGTATTGATTTTTTTGACCTCAGTCAAGTGACATGAAAGCTTAACCTAGATTCATCTTCTCCTCACATTTGTCATAAATCTCTGACATGTCGATATTCTATATTTGAATGCTTTGTGCACATTAGCAATATTGTAAAATCATATTGTATTGTGACAAGGCACTAAATTTATTTCAGAGAGGGTCCATTTTAGCACTATATGCACTATGAATAATAAAGCAGTTATTGATTCTAATGACAGATTATTACAACATTAATAATTTAGTTGAAGCAAAACCTTTTTTCATTTGAAATTGGAGAGTTGCTAAAGAATAAAAGAGGCAGCACCCCAGTTAGCTTTCCTTGTATTATAATGTTGTTCCTCATAATTATGTGGTGTCAGTACACAGACATACATAGGTCATACTGAGTTCAGAAATGTAGGAATACAGTCTGTACTTTAGTTATGGCTATTTAAATCTTTAATTCTCATTGACAGTAATAGGAGCAAAGCTTATAAATGATCTCTGTATGCTCAGATAAAAATGATTATGCATTCCTTTTCACCCTTGGTAAGATCTACTATCAATGATAACAATGATACCACAGTAAAAAAATCAGATGACCTGTCTAAAGAATTAAATTTATTTAAATGAAATGGAAATGTAGTTTAGGGCAGCAGCTTATTCTTAATTGAATTTATTTGAAACCTTAAGTAGCTGAAATTTTGGCCACAGGACTGTATGTGTGGAATAGCTAAGTCACTAAATGATCCTTGGGGTACTAGAGTATAATACGTGATAAATTTCCTATAGAAATTGTATAGAATTTCCTCACATGAAAAAAATAATCTCTTTTCCATGTTGAACTTTTTTGTCATTGTTTTGTCAAATTAGATCAAGATTTGCCTTCATACGTAAGTACATCATGCCCCCCTTTTTACTGATCATGTGATATACCTATAGATACCTTAATGAGTATGCTGACTGCCAGAGAGGACCATGACTCCTCCATTTTTATGCTTAGTGTGGCAGGTCCCCATTAAGAAAGAAAGAATTAGGACTTCAGTCTAGGATAGCAAGGTACAACTATCTGTACCAGATAGGTTTGTTTTTTGTTTTTGTTTTTTTTCTGTAGCCAAACCCAGTGAAAAGAGATTGAGAAACAAAAAAGATGAATCAGTCTCCTAAGACAATAGGAACTGCCCATAACCCCAAACAACAATATATTAAGAAAATGCTTTAGTAATTGGACCAGGATGATAGATACCATTGGGTGGATAGCTGTCTTTATAGATTTTCTGCAAAATAAAGAGTTGTCCAAATTAGGGGGCATATCTTGTAAGGATAAACCTACAACCCTATGCTTAGAACAATGTCTCCATATGAGGAGTAGAAGTGGGAGGCTCCCTAAAACTTGGGGAACCAGATGGAATGTTAAGGAAGTTGGGGCTGAGCAAAGAGCCATGCATGCTACAGGTGTTAGAAGGAGGAAAAAGTGGTGACAGGCAGCCCTGAGGCTACTGATATTGGTCACCCTGAAGGATGAGTAATGGCTAAATCAAGACACACACACACACATACACAAAACCCAACACATCTTGCTAAAGATCTATCTTTAGTCTGACAGAAATTTGTACCTGTAGACAAAATGTTGATGAGAAAATTGCTGAAGTCAAGAAGCTCCAACTGCTTGTTACTCGAACTGGCTTCTTGCTCAGCTCAAAAATTAATTGGACACCCAGTAAAGATGATGCAAGAAAAAGAGAGGAAGAAGATTATGGCATTCAAAAGACAGAGTAAGAACAAAATTATGTCATTATGCAGGTAAATAGGAACAAAGAATTCTCCAAGAAATAAAAGAAATTGAAGAAAATATGAACTCTGGAACCAAAAATTGGAAAATAAATGGTATAGAGATTCAAAACTGAACATGGAGAAGAAAATTGAACTGGTTATACTTCAGGGGGGGAAAAAGTAGTAAAAACTTCAAATAACTGAAAGCAACTGATCAGATCAAATAAGTAGGGCTATACAGGATGGAATAACATAATTAAGAAGTTAGTTCCAATTGATACACTCACAATATTGCCCTCAAAGGAATAATAGGAAGTTATTCAAGTGTCTGTGTAACATATTAAAAAATGACAAGGTATTAGGTTATAAATAAAACCATAACCAAGGGACACTTACAAGTGGAAAATAATAATGTCAGAGATGAATAGGTTAAGAAACAGATTGTAATTAATGAATATTTTGAAGTTAGTTCTTTGTAAAAATTAATAACTTAAGAAAAGAGAAAAAAACTAATGAAGAGAAAGTAACCTCTAATACTGAGAAAATAAGTGACACAACAGATATCAGTATTTCCTATACCCACCATCAGAATTCCTGCTTTTTTGGTAATAGTATCCCAAATTCTTAGCTAGATGCACGGCTATCCAGAAAACTTTTGTAACAGCTAGTTTTGGCTTTGTGAGTAAGTTCTGACTGATAAGATGTAAAGCAGAAGTGTCATGTTGCAGCCCTTAGGATATGTTCTTAAAAGCAGCTGCCCTCCCCTCTGCTCTTGCCCACTGGTCTTCTTGCTCTGCTTTGAGCACATCCAGCAAGGAATCTCTAGACCTTTCTGTGTTTTCCCTCCATCTAGATGGTCATTTCTAAATCTTTTTGTTTCCTTATTTCATTCAGCATCAGCTCCAGTATCACCTTCTCAGACCTCCCTTGACTACTCTTTTAGGAAGCCCAGCCCCAACTCTCTATCCCCTTTTTCTGCTCTATGTTTATTGTCCTTTGTAGTGTCTGAAGATATTTTATCTAAGTAATTGTTGAGTTGTTTTTTCCATATAATATAAAGAGTGCATAAACTCCACAAAGTATCAGGGACGTTGTCTCTGTCATTCCCTTCGGTAGCTCCACCACCTAACAGGGACCTGGCATGGGGCAGGCACTCTCGGTCCTTGAATAAATGTGTAATAGCTTTTTAGCATTGGGGAAGATGAGACAAAAAGTGAAAAAGAAGAATTATGGAACATGAGAATAGACTTAGGGAACTCATTGACTCCATCAAATGTAATAACATTTGTATTGTAGGAGTCCCAGAAGCAGAAAAGAGAGCAAGGGGGGCAGAAAATTTATTTCAAGAAATAATAGCAGAAAACTTCCCTAATTTGGGGAAGGAAACAGACATCCAGATCCAGGAAGCACAGAGAACTTCCATCAAAAATCAACAAAAGCAGGCCAACATCAGGACATAGTGTAATTAAAATTGGAAAATATAGTGATAAAAAAAGTCTTTTTTAAAGGTTTTTATTTATTTAACAGAGAGAGAGAGTACAAGCAGGGGAGTGGGGAGTGGCAGAGAGAGGGACCAGCAGGCTCCTGTTGAGCAGAGAGCCCAGTGTGGGGTTTGATTCCAGGACCCTGGGATCATGACCTGAGTTGAAGGCAGATTCTTATCCACTAGGGCTCGATCCCAGGATGCTGGGATTATGACCTGAGCTGAAGGCGGCAGATTCTTAACCAATGGAGCTACCCAGGCACCCATAAAGAAAAAAGTCTTAAAGGCTGCAAGACAAAAGGAGTCCTTAACTTATAAGGGAAAACCCATAAAACTAGCTGGGGATTTCTCGACAGAAACTTGGGAAGCCAGAAGAGGTGGCATAATATATTAAAAGTGCTGAATGGGAGAAATCTGCAGCTAAGAATACTCTATCCAGCAAGGCTATCATTCAGAATAGAAGGAGAGATAGAGTATCCAGGCAAACAAACACTAAAAGAGTTTGTCATCAGTGACCCAGTTTTGCGGGAAATATTAAAGGAGACTCTTTAAGTGAAAGGAGAGACCAAAAGTGACAAAGACAGTAAATGATCAGAGAAAATCTCCAGAAACAGTGAGGAAACAAATAATTAAGTGGCAATAAATGCATATCTGTCAATAATTACTTTGAATGTAAATGGACTAAATGCTCCATTTAAAAGTTACTGGGTGTCAGAATAGAAAAAGACAAGACCCTTGCATCATATGCTGCCTGCAGGCAGCTCATTTTAGACCAAAAGCCACCCGTAGATTGAACATGAGGGGATGGAGAAACATTTATCATGCAAATGGATGTAAAAAAAAGATGGAGTAGCAATACATACATTGGACAAACCAGACTTTAAAACAAAGACTGTATAAAGAGACAGACAAGGGCATTATATAACCATAAAAGGGCAATCCAACAAAAAGATCTAACAATATTTATGCACCCAGAAGACGAGCCTCCAAATACATAAAACAATAACAAACATAAAGGAAGTAATTGTTAATAATATAATAATAGTAGAGTACTTTAACACTACACTTACATCAATGAACACATCATCTAAACAGAATAAACAAGGAAACAGTGGCTCTGAATGACACACTGGACGAGATGGATTTAACAAATAGATTTAGAACATTCCCTCCTAAAACAGCAGAATGCACATTCATTTCAAGTGCACCTGGAACACTCTCCAGAACAGATCACATATTAGGTCACAAATTAGGCCTCAAGAAATAGAAATAGATTGAAATCATACCGTGCACCTTTTCTGATGGGGCAAACTGGCCGTCTCATACATTGTTGGAGGATAAATTGATAATAACCTAATTAGATAGGAAATCTTTAATCTCCCCCAAATCCCCTCATCAGCAGGGAGCTTTTCAATTTTTGTATAAGTAGATAACGTTCATGAACTTGATTCTTAATTCCACATGTAGGATTAAATTTGTTTCTACATGTAGATTTGGCATAGTTACAAGAGTTGTTGCAGTAATCGTTTGTAAGAACAACACATTGAAAACAACTTAAATGCCTTTCAGCAGAAGACTGGCTAAAAAGTGGTCCATTTCCAGAGGGGATATTATGTAGCTATTAATAAATGGTGTGTGTGTGTGTGTGTGTGTGTGTGTGTGTGTCTGTGCATGCATGCATGCGTTTGCTACTCTAGAATAATTTCCTAGATATATTATTCAGTACAAAAACAAAAACAAAGTATAAACAGTTATATATTATTTTTTAACTTGGGAAAAATACATATCTTTGTGTACATATTATATGTTTGTATATAAACATAAAGACAATTAATGAGACTAGTTGATTGTAGTAAGAGGGGCAGAGTACCTGGGGGTAAGTGTGGGAAAGAGAATTACTTCTCTTTGTAATTGTAAGCCTTTTTGTATTGAACTTTTTAAAATTACTATATTGATATTATTTAGTAAATTTTTAAAAATTACTTTAATAAAAGAGATCAGTTTGCCTTATTACTTACATATGCTTACACATTATTTTCTCTTTATGTGTTCTTGTTTTTATTATATGCACAAATGCAATTTTGGCTTCTTTAGTTGTAGTTTTTTCTACAGTGAAAGTAGAGTAGCATCATTTCATCTGTATGATTCATTAGAGCTAAATTTTTTTTCTTTTTTGGAATATTTACCCTAAGTTGTAAATTTTCAATAAGAAGCAATGCTGAGAAAAAAATCCATCTACCTTGACATAATATAATGCATTTCCCTTTCTATACAATAAAAGCATGTAGAAACAATGTAAAATGGCTTTACACTTATCGCATTGATGATAATGGAAACGGATGCTTTTTAAACCATGAAACTGTCTTTGTACTGCTTTGAAATAGCCAATTAACTTACACTCCATTTTGGCTTAAGTGATTTGATAAAACACAGAATCATTCCATCAATCCTTAGTTGTGAACCATTGTTCTCGTAAGGTTAATGCTCCATCCTACTTCATTGAATTGAATGGTTTCATCTGTTTATATATTAAAGCAAAATATATATTTTAACTAGCATTTTATTTAGTTCTCATTTATATAAAATGCAATGAGAATAAGGATGTTATGAAAATAGAATGGTGTAATAAATAGTTTCATTATAGGATTATCCTGCCCTTTCTTCCTAAATCAGTAAGACAGTATTCTATGAAAGAAAATCATAGATATAAAATACAACATTCTCTTTCCATTACTTTATTCCTAATGTTCAGCGAGATTTAATATGCAATATTTTAAAACTCTCAGCCCAAGCTTTGTAAGTCACAGAACACCACAGGGAAGAGATGGCATGAGCATTAATTTCTTTTTCTCTTGGCTATTGTAATGGATCCCTTCTGTGGCTACAGAAGCAAGTCCTCATTTTTTAATGTTATTTCAATATGAACTAGAATTTTCTCCGTTAGTATGTTTAGCAGAATTAGTGTGTCAGCGAGTGGAAGTAATAGTCTTAGAGAGGTTTTATGCACATGAATTCTATCTTTACAGCCTGTCCTGCACAGCGTCTGCTGTTCACATGGTGATTGGACAAGTGCCCAAGGGCATAGGTGCCAGGCAGGGATGCCTTCACCCTGACAGTTTGCACAACACAGCACTGTCATCTCATTAGCAGGCATAAGCATCTTTGCCACATGCTGATTAATACAGTTGCACCTGCTCTCACCATGTCATCCTAAGGATTGGACTTGGACTTATTTTGTATTCCTCCAGGCTGCTGGCCATTTAATTTCATGGCATCATTGGACAACAAAGTCATCTCAAGAGGTCACCTGGTTCAGGCTCCTGTTCACAGGCATACCAATAGTTAACTGTTGAAGGTGAATGGGTTTTGTTACATTTAAAAATAGCTAGTGGGATAGTAATCTCACTATTTGTAGCCAGCTTCAGTGTTTAATAAGTCTTGTAATCGTAGCGGCCTAGGATGACTGATAAAGGAAATTACATCTCTTTTTTATTTGTTTTGTTTCTCAGGTTTTTGGGGGGTTTTTTTGGCTTTGTTTTGTTTTGTTGGTGTTGGTGTTATTGTTTTAGTTATAAGGCAGAAAAGGTGCTTTTAGAAGTTGCTCATCTTGTCTGTCTCCATCCCTAGAGGCAGCCACGCACAGCCTGGGAGGATTTCCCAGTATCAAGAAGAAGAATTTGAATGGTCCCTGTACTTGTGTAAATATAAGGCACCACTTGTCCTGGAGCCTTAAATATTGCCCACATTGCTTGGTAGCAGTGAGAAGCCATGCATGGGGAACAGAGAAGCCACCTGCTGGAAAGGGAACCACATGGTGCCTTGCTTCATTTTTATTTTTTGTAGTAGTAGTAGCAGTAATTGGAATATTCCTGGTAGATTCAGATCTTCACAAGTGAGATCAAGTGGCAGAAATAAATAGTCCTTCCACCCCACACAGAAATTGCCATGGGCAGAGGGAGAGAGACTATTATGGACTGAGTTGTGTCTGCCTGCTTCAAATTCATATGTTGAAGCCCTAACCCTCAGTACCTCAGAATATGGCCATTTTTGGAGGTAGAGTGTTTAAAGATGTAATTATGTCAGAATGAGGGTCCGTTAGGTTAGGTCCTAATCCAATATAACTGGTGTCCTTTTAAGAAGAGGAAATTTGTATACAGACAAGTACAGAGAGAAGACCATGGTCAAGGCACGAGGAGAAGGCAGCCATGTGCAAGTCAAGGAGAGAGGCCTCAGGGGAAACCACACCTGCCAACTCTTTGATCTTGGATGTGAGAAAGATACATTTCTGCTGTTGAAGTCACCCAGTCTGGGTACTTTGTTATGGCTGCCCTAGTAAACTAATACAGAGCTTTAATAATGGTCTCAAGTCAGTGCACCTAGCCACACTTGACATTGCACTGTTCAAAGACAAGTCATATAGCTGATGCTGGCGAGGTCCTCGGGCTCAGTCATGCCAAGCACAATGAGTATCTTTGGATACACATTGGAGGAAATCACTGTGCTTGAGAGTGAGAGTAAGCATCTATAGTGAGTGGCCTTAGGTAGCCATAACTTAGCATAATACTGGGGAGAGGAGTCCTTTGTCTTTCCTACTTTATCAAGAGAAACTATTTCCAGACCAGTAGTGAAGGTGTGGCTCTGCTTCTGACGGATGACACCACTTGGGCTGGGCTGCCGACCTTCACAGTGGCAGGAAGGTGGAGGCGCAGGACATTCTCCAGCTTTACTCTGCCTAAACTACCAGCATTCGCTGAGCATTACTTCCTACCCAATGCCGTTCTAAGCACCATGTGTACTAACCCATTTCATGTTCATAAGTAAAATATAGGAATTAAAAACTGTTTCAGATAAAGAAATTAGAAACAGCACCCTCAAATCGAGATAATTTGGGCTTATTGTTGCTACTGTCTTTTTTCCTCTCTTTTTGTTTCCCTTTAGTTTAGTTGAGTTTGTTTTTTAACAAAAAACTATTTGTAAAAGTGTAAAAGGAGAGTAGGGGAATCACGAAGGATAGTGCAGTAGCCTGGGCCTAAAATAACTGAGGAGGAGCTATTACCAGAGAGAATCTCAGGTAGAACGATTTGAGCAGAGACAGCCAGCTAAGGCAAACCCTACTGCAGTGAGCTAGAAGAAGAATAAATATCTGGACCTTTTCCCTGCCTGTCCTCTGCAGTCCTGCATTCCCCACTGGCTGAACCCAGTGTCAAACCTGAGCACACATCTTGCATAAAGATCAGTTTTCTCAGGGGAAAAAAAGAGTGGGGAGAAGAGTAGGGAGTAGAACTGGAAGGGCAAACAGAAAAGGTGGGACAGTTGCCCAGGGTCACACAGCTAGTGAGAGAAAGAGATGGAATTGGAACCCAGCAGTTAGGCTATGACGAGCCATGTTCTGATTCCGTAACCAGTTGCTTAGATCCAAGAGCAGCCATCCTCCTGCAGACAGCATGGCACTCTGGCTCCAACATGGTAAGCTCTTGATGTCCGTGAAGGACCTTGATTTTCATGCGGCTGGCTAGAAGTCCAGCTGTAATCAGGTCTTCCAAGTACCATAAAAGTTCTGAGAATTCTGAACTGTTGAATGGGAGATCTATTTCATGATAGGCCTGAATACAATCTGCTTTATATCTGAAGACAAAAGTGGCACATTATGTATACATAATGTGTAATTCTTATTACATGAAGTTTAAGAACAAACAAACCAATCTGTGGCATTGGAAATGATTACCTTTTGGGGGACTGGATAGTAAAAGGCATGAAGGAAACTTCTTATAACAGAGGTTACTTTTTTCATCAGCCAGTCCCTCACTTACTGTTGTTCAAGGTGGTTTTGCTCTGATGGGTGCCTTCAACGGACCAACACCAGCCACCTAGTAAAGGTTTCTGTATTTGAAATCACTTTCATAACTTACTTTCTCACTGGATATCCAACTTCATCTCACTGAATCTTTTTAATTTTTTAAAAGATTTTGTTTATTTATTTGACAGAGAGAGAGCACAAGCTGGGGAGCAACAGGCAGAGGGAGAGGGAGAAGCAGGCTCCCCACTGAACAGGGAGTCTGACACGGGGCTTAATCCCAGGACCTCGGGATCATGACCTGAGCTGAAGGCAGCCACTTAACCAACTAAGCCACCCAGGCACCCCATTTTTTTTTTTTTAAGTAGTCTCCATGCCCAGTGTGGAGCCCAGTGTGGGGCTTAAACTTAACCGTGAGATCGAAATCTAAACTGAGATCAAGAGTCACGTGCTTAACTGTCTGAACCACCCAGGTGCCTTTGGATATTTTTTACTTTTAATCATTCTGGTTTCCTTCTCTGGACTCTATAACTTTTCCAAATCCTCTCTGACTTACATAAATTAAATCCTGATATAATAAATAATTCTGATATAATAAATTAATCTTGAGCCATGATCTGTAAATGAGTGCAAGTTGTCACTTTCCAGTCCTTAAATTTTCATTCCTGTTAACATCACCCAAAATCATCAGCTAAAATATGTAACTTGCTTTTGTTTATTTTTACCTTTCACTTGGCTTTGAGTTCCATGGCCTCTTCTGCCACATTTGCCCAATAATTAATTTTGTGTATCATTCTGGTATTTATTACCTTACAATTTGGGCTAATGGCTGCGAAGTAGTAATGTTTGCACTATGGTATGTTATAGTACTGAATTATTTTCTTATCAGGAACTTATGATTGAGGACTCCGCTAGGAGCTTGAGAAACAAGTGACTAGGAATAGCAGCTGTAAACATATATAATTAATTTGAACACTAAAATGATAAAAACAGTAATCATCTTCCAGCAAGCCATTCATTATGCTCTCTTCCATGTACATGGCATTGTTCTAAGAAAGGGAGAGGACTCTGGCCCTCTCAGCTTTATTTCCCTGTCTGTGGAAGGGAGGGCTTTCATGGAAGGAATGACAGTTTTACCTGCCCCTCCTCTAAGGAGGCAATGTGGTAGTGGAGAATGGATTAAGATAAATCCGTTTTTCAAATCCTTGCTTAGTAACCTTCTGACAGTATAACCTTGGGCAAGATCCTTAGCTTCTCTGGAACTCTATTCAGTAGTAAAATGTCCATACTAATTCCTATTTGCATGACTGTTGTGAGAATTGAGACAATATATGTCAAGTGCTTGCATGTAGTGTATGCCCCCAATGTGACAGTTATCACCTGAAGATTCTATTGCTGGACGAAAGCTAGTGTTATGTATTTTATATCATTAATGATTCTAAATTGAAAGTTAGCTTCTGAACTCTCAAGTCAAGAATGCCATTTTATTGTTTTTTTATACCATAGGTTACTATTCACTTGGTACAATTTGCAGGTCTTTTCCACCTAAGCTAAAGAAAAAAGGAGTGGTTATCAGATGATAGGCAATAGCGGCTCAGAATTTTCTACACTGGGAACCAAAGATCGCAAGAGAGATTTCTTTTTTAGACACACACACGTTATCAGTAGTGTTCCCCAAGGAGACCAAGATACTTTGCCAAATATGATTTTGAGGAACACAAAAAAAGGCTTATTTAAAAGTAATTCTATTTAATTCTTTGAGGTTCACATGAAGCAATTAAAGCTGTATTTAAAAGACAAAGAATATGCAATCAACACTCTATATTTTATCCCTCATGTTAAAAGGGAAACTGAAATACAAGAAATCGTTCGTTCAATAAGCATTGAATAACTAGAGCATATCAGGCAGTGTGACTGCTTGATAAACAATATTAAAAAAAATCTAGTTCAAACAGTGCCCTCGTGAATGTGATGTGGGTATCTTAAGCTATATGAAATAAGACATATGTATCAGTCAGGGCTCTTACTGCAAGCACCAGAATCCAACTTTTAAAGAGAAAAGGAGTCTTCTTAAGGGATATGTTGGAGTTCATAGAAACCTTGGTGGAATTGAAGAACCAGAATAGAGATAGAATATCTGGAAATAATGCCTCTGACACTGTACAAGTGGCCTGGTGTGAAATAGGACTGGATGTTTCCCTTAACACCTTGTTCTTGTGATCAAGGAACCCCTTGTCCTAACCCTGGAGCAGTCACCACCGCCAGAGAGAAGTTGCTCCTGTGTGAGCTTCCAGGTCAAAATGTGTGCCTCTGATTCATGGATTTTGGGTCATTTGGCAGAGCTGCATAGGAGTTTGGGAGAGTTGATTTCTAATGTTCTGGGGTTCTGTGATGGGTGGCAGCCACCATTATGTTTCATAAAAAGAGGAGCTCCTGGGGCATTGCAGTGAATAGATGAGTTCATAATTCAGGTTATCTAGAATAATGACAGATATGACTACACTCTGTAAATGATACATAATAAAAAGCAAAAGGTCTGTGAGTGGCCCCCGGGGGTCACACTGTGGTGGTTTCTATAAACTTAAGATTTTAGCTTCATGTTCTTCCAAGAGGCCTTCATGACTACTCTGTCTAGAGAAGATCTGATCCTCATTCTCTATACTAGCACCCTGTTTATTTTCCCCATACCATAAATTACAATCTACTATTTTGTTTATGGGTTTATGTGTTTTCATGTATCATCTCAGTTAGGATGCACACTCCATGAGTTTAACTTACTTGGCTTTTTTCTGTTGAATCTCCAGCACATTTTCTCCCACACAGCAATTTCCCTAGTGAGATTTCTACTATACATCCCCACAAAACAGATGAGATCAAGGATGAACAAAATCACCATAAAAAGAATGGTTTCCTGACCTATAAAACTTGCCAGTTATGTTAGCAAACCAAGGAAAGAAAGTACAAACTTTAGAAGTGTTCCAGAAAGTATTGAAAAAAAAAAAATGTTCTTTAGGAATTAGGATACTTTTGATGGCAAGAAGCATAAGTCTCAACTCAAAAGAAGGTAGAGGGCAGCGTTGGTTGATTCATTGCTTCAGTGATGTCATCAGGGACTCAGATTCTATTTATAATCTTTGCCTATTACAGTATCAGTATATTTTAAATCAGGTTCCCATGAACAATGAAGGTAGCATGCTTACTTGTTCGTATTCAGTGGGAGAGAGAGCAAAGAATATATTACTTCTAGTCTTTCCCTTCAACTGGTTTGGCCTCACTGAGGCAGGTGCTCACTTTCCCAGGGAGCCTGAGAATGACCACGTGTGGATTGACCTGTCTGTATTATTGAGCCCATCACTGAAGAGTGAGATGGCATGGGTACTATCCTGGTGCAGAGGAAAGCCCAGACCCCAAAACAAAATCAGAAAGAAGGAAGGGGGATGTGGGTGCTAGGTAGAAAGTCAATTGTATTTCCTACATTGATGGCTGTTGTACCCTTTGAAACACTGGATAAAAGGAAGGTTAACATAGTTTAATGATTTAATTTGATTGGTCCTGCCTGCAAGCGTGTCCTTTGAGTGTAGGCAGTGGGCGTGGCAACTTAATGTCTTAAATTCTGGAATCCTGTTTCTTATTGCACTTCTGTGAGTTGATATTTACTCTAGAGTTTAGTGATTAGAATTAGGCATTCCAAGTGGTGTGATGGCTCAAAGAGTATGTGCTGGCCAGAGGATGAAAGTATGTGATCCCATTGGCAGTTTTAGTTATTAGTGTAATTAATGAATTAACATTTTGCCTTTATACATTAGTCTCTTGGTTTTTGTTTTGTGTTTTGTTTTTTAATGTGAGCCGGCATCCCTGATTCTGAATACATGAAAGACCCTGAAAAAAAAGTAATTTCTGAGTCTGCAAAAATGAGGGCTGTATTAGTTTGTTAGGACTGCAGTAACAAAGTATCACAGACTGGATGGTTTAAAAAATAGAAATTTATTGTCTCACAGCTCTGGATGCTAGAAGTCTGGAGTCAGAGTGTTGGCCACGTTGGTTCCTTCTGAGGGCTCTGTGGCCAGGATCTGTTCCAGGCTTCTCTGCTTGGCTTGAAGTTGACTTTCTTCTCCCTGTATTTTTTTTTTTTTCACATCATCTTCTCTTTATGCATGTCTGTCTATCTCTGTGTCCGAATTTCCCCTTGTAAGGACATCAGTCCTACTATATTAGGGCCCGCTGTAATGACTTCTTCTTTACTTAGTTATATCTTCAAAAACCCTATTTCCAAATAAGGTCCCATCCTGAGCTACCGGGAATGAAAACTTCAAAATGTGACTGGAGGGTGGTGGGCACAATTCAGTCCATAACAGACTAGGGTACTAGATGTGGGCATTGCCTATCAGGGAGGCTTTTTTCAGGCAGTGTGCCTGAGATGGTTTCATTTGACTCCCCACAAGTACCAGAGCGGAAACACAGGCAGATTGCTGTGGGCGCCCAAGAGAACAAGGGGTACTTTTAGGTAGAAGGAAGTGCTTGGGAAGGAGACAGGATTTGTGTTTAGCCTGGAGGGTAGGTCAGACTGAGTTTCACAAAGATGATGGAGGTATTTAGGAAATGACTGTTAGAGAAAAGGAGAGGAAGCAGGAAGCTGTTGCACTAGTTCTGATAAACTGTGATAAGTTGAGGGGTCATCCACTCACTCATGGAAAGACACAGATACATGGAGAGAGCCTCTGCCATGGAGGTGCACAGGGCCCAGACAGGTACTGGGAGGGAGAGAAAAGGGGGATGTAGTGAGGCATTTGGGAAGAGATACTTTGTCAGTTCCCCTTCATTTCCCACCCTCAAATATGTATAGTATTATGAACTGCTCTGTCATTCTTTTACAGGGCCTGTGCCAGTATTTGTTACTAGTATGGATAGTGATACGGGCAAAGGGGATAAAGTAGGAACCTCTCTATAGTGATCAGAATACACATAAGAAAGAAAAATACGTTTATGTCTGAAAAATTTAAGCCGGACAGTTAGGTCTTTAGTTACATGTGTTATGAGTTTGAAACATAGGTTGAAGACTGAGATGGCACCCAGAGAAAATCCAGAGTATACATAAGAACCATCTGTTAAGGCAAGGAAATCAAAGAAAAGAGATAGTAGGTAGTAGGGGCGCAGTAGACATATATGGTTTAAGACCTCCAGCCTGGGTGGAGGGTCTGCTATCTGGGACCAGCAGTCCGAACTTCTGGCTGTCTTACCACTTCCACGAACCTCCTAAATAATGAATAAATTCCTTGTGTGAAGTCGTCTTTGAATTGTGAGCCCAAAGTTTCTTGGACATGTCCCTCTTGTAGAAGGGACTTTTTCCTGGACTAGCATCAAGTAAACCAGCAGAGAACCAACAAATATCATTTTGTTTCTTGAATACCCCGGCCATTTTCATATCTTTGAATCTGAGGGATGGAAAGAGGAGGGAGAAGCAATAACGCCTCTTAGGAAACCACCATACTTAGTCTTTATTCCCTTTTTATTTAATCCATATCTGACATTTGGGGTGAAAATAAACTACTAAGAAATGTTAGAAAACTTTGGTGAATTGGTTCAGGCTTTAAACCTGGGTGCCTGGTAGGATAATTTCAATGCTCTTTTGAGAAATGTAGGTATTTGCTCTTATATGGAGGGAAGAGGTAAAGAAACAGTGTGGTATAGACCAAGGATGATTGAATCCAGTGTGTGAGACTAGGATTGGATTCTGTCTGCCACTTACTGTTCATAGGAGTTTGAGGATACCACTTAGCCTCCAGGGTCAGTTTAGGCATCTGTAGCATGAAACATGGGATTAGATGGATGGTTTTTAAACTCTTTTTGTAGATAAAAACCAATTTATCAAATACACTCTTACACAAATTCCAATATATGTTCTGGTTGGGTGGGATAGGGAAATTAAGGATTTTCAGCTCCATTGATTTTCATTTCTTCTTATTCCCAAAGCAGTCCCTCATGTGTTTTCTTGGAACCCAGTTAGATCATCCCTAATATGTTAATAAGTTATGTATTTATATTAGTCCTAGTAAGTCTTGTTTACTCAGTAGTTCTTTTTGGAAAGCAATTAGGGAATTTTGGTGGTGGTGGTGATTGGAAATTATTCACGGTACTGATGGAAATGATTGCATATTATTTTATTTATTTTTTTTTTCAAGTTCATTATCTTAGCTTTTTAAAAAAATTTTTAAATATTTTTTTATTGGGGCACCTGGGTGGCTCAGTCGTTAAGCATCTGCCTTCGGCTCAGGGTGTGATCCCAGAGTCCTGGGATCGAGCCCCACATCAGGCTCCTCCACTGGGAGCCTGCTTCTTCCTCTCCCACTCCCCCTGCCTGTGTTTCCTCTCTTGCTGGCTGTCTCTCTGTCAAATAAATAAATAAAATCTTTTAAAAAAAATATTTTTTTATTATATTATTTTAGTCACCATACAGTACATCCCTAGTTTTTGATGTAAAGTTCCATGATTCATTACTTGCGTATAACACCCAGTGCACCATGCAATATGTGCCCTCCTTAATACCCATCACCAGCCTATCCCATTCCCCCACCCCCCTCCTCTCTGAGGCCCTCAGTTTGTTTCTCAGAGTCCATAGTCTGTCATGGTTCATTCCCCCTTCTGTTTACCACCCCCCTTCTTCTTCCCTTTCTTCTCCTACCGATCTTCCTACTTCTTATGTTCCATAAATGAGTGAAACCATATGATAATTGTCTTTCTCTGCTTGACTTATTTCGCTTAGCATTATCTCCTCCAGTATAACTTATTTTGTCCTCTCCCAAATCTCATAAGGTAGATACTGATATTATTCCCATTTTATAGATGATAAAACAGAGGCACAGAGAGTAAAATCATCTGCCAATGTTCAAATCCAAGCTGTGGGACTCCCCTTAACTAATTCTATATCGCTTGATTCAAGATCACAGAGTTAGTAAGTGTTCACCTCAGTCTCAGTCTAGAGTCAAGTGGCTACAGGGATGTACTTTGCCTCTGGAGGGCTGTCAAGGTATGGGAGTGTGTGTATGGGGGTGCTGACGGTGGTGTGAGGTAGGCAATGGCAGAGCACCTCCTTCCTCTTCCCAAGCCCCCACTCAGAGAATGTTAGCATTCTGACCTTGGGCATGCTATGACTTGGGGCTTAGAGACAGAATGAGGCCTAATTCCATGTGTCTTGCTCTAAAGGATTCTTCCTTTGGAAAAAAATATATATATATTTTTCGACAAAGGAAAACGTAAACATCCTAATTGCCTGGAAGGTATCAAAAAGTAGAAGGAAATAAAACTTATCCATCATCCTACCCCCCAACAACCACTGCTGACATTTTGGTCTATTTTCCTGCAGTCATTTTTGGACAATACATACATCATTAGCTGTGATGGTGATAAATATACAATACTGTATCTTGCTTTTTCCACTAAATATTATCTATACTAATACTTACCTTCTAAAAAAAAT